>NW_027527386.1:913407-961864 GCF_008692635.1 Crocuta crocuta
CTGCCACTGTCCGGCCAGAGGCCCTGGGAAGCCGCTGGGGCCACGGCCCCGAGGCCCTTCTGCCTCCCGAGCCAGGTCGGGGCCTGAAGGGGGCGGGAGGCGCGGCTCCAGCGCCTTGGTCTCAAATGTAAATAGACCTCCGGGCCTGGTCGTCGTCCAGCGCGCCACGCTCCCTCCCGCACCCCCTCGGTCTCGGGGCCCGGGCTTGCCCCTTTCCCTGGCCTGGCGCCGAGCAGGCCCACCCGCGAATCCTGTGGGGTTCTCGTCCTACGCGGGCCTGCCCCACGCCGAGGACGGAGGACACCCGGTCTGCTCCCCCACTCCCCACCCCTGAACTCGGTCCCCCAATTCCCGCCAGTTCCCCCAGATCCTTAGTGGCCACCTGAGCGTCACGCCTGGTCTCCCTGCATTCAGGCCTGGCCGCGGGATATGGACCGCTGAAAGCCCTGGCTGCTTTTTGGCACTTTCCTGCTGCGCTGCCAGAGACAGAGGGAGGCAGAGACGGTGTGAATTCCTCCCTCTCTGGAGCGCTGACATCTCAGCCGAGCGTTTTTGACAAGGTTACCGTTCCCAGTCCCCCTGAGGAGGCACTCCATAAGCTGATGTCGGCTTAAGTCAATAGTGGTGTTGCCATCGCGGTGGCTTCGGGACTTCCGAGGCCTGTTTTCAGCTCCCTTGGTTGATACAGGTGCACCACTGTAGTTCAGGCGGGCCGTGTACCTGCCTGATCCGGATTCCCCCAAGCGGTGCTCCCTGCTCCCGGAGGGTGTCCTTAGATTTCCATACTGAACCCTAAGAAGTCCTGAAAGAAAGAACTGCCCACCCTGGTGGGGCGTTGGGGATGGTTCCAATACACCGTGCAGAGGCTTGAGTCCTGTTCTAATACTCACAAAAGATCCTTGAAGTAGGTACCGGTAGCCCGTTCTCTTGGTGAGGAAAGGGAGCTGGAGTGGTTAAGTTCCTGTCCAGGGCAGGTCACGATGCTCGCAAGGAGCAGAGGTGTGAGGCAGGTGGTCTTGCTTCAGAGCCCCTGCCCCCCATGTACCCCTTGCCATTTTGTGCTTTGTCTCTCTTTGTGAGACGGAGTGGGCCATGGAGGGTGGAGGCATTCCAGTTCGTGAGATCTAGTTAAAGGCAGAAGAGGGAGTGGATAAAGGGGAATCGCTGTGACATACTTTACATATTTCCATATTTGGCCCATTTGGTTTCTTGCACTTGTTAATCTTAAAAGCAATACCGTTAGTTATTTAACTAGCAAGATGGGCTTCTTCAGGAATAACAGAGAATTGCAATTCTAAGAGGAGCAAGCTATGGCAAAACCACAGGCAAGTCAGCCAACAAAGGAGAGGACCGTTATTTTAGGAAGTAGGAGAGAGTTGGGAGATGTCGTTTTGAATTGAGAGTCTGCTGGGAAAAAGCAGTTCAGGATGATGACGGTGTCTCACTGGTGAAGTTTCAGGGGCAGTGGATTTCTTCTAGAAGATCCAGTGTACCTCTTCTGTCAGGGCGTGAGATTGATCATTCTTTCCTGCTGGTGTTTCTTCTCGTGGGGGCTGTAGTTGACAATTCTCCCTTTAATTTCCATTGAGTGGTAAGGTGCCCATTTTGGCCCCCTTTTCTAGCCCCACAAGGCCACTTCAGTGAGGTTTTTCCTGTTACTAATTTTCACAAACTCAAGACTCCCACATCCAACATCATGGTCGACATCTGCATTTAAACACATCATGGGCGCAGCGAACAAAATCCCATCTTTCCCCCCACACCTCCCCAGCCCACAGTCTTCCTCCCGTGTGTAGGAAAGGCCAAAAACCTCAAAGTCACCCTTGACTTCTCTCTCTCTCCTATGCCACGGCAACTCCTGTCACTTATACCTTGGTATGTTTCCAGAAGGTGACCGCTTCTCCCCACCAACACTGGCTTCCACCATTGGGCCTCCCTTCCACCCCTCCCCATCTAACAACTCAACCCAGAGGCCGGAGTGGCCCCCTGATGCCTCCCTGTCCTCCTGTCGCCCCTCACTCCCCCTGACTTGTTCTGCTTGACCCACTCTGGTTTCCTCGTGTCCCTTGAATGGACTGTACTCTCCCTCCTTTATGCCTTTGGACCTACTGGTTCCCCTCCCTGAAACAGTCTCCCCCCAGATATCCCTGTGGCTCCCTCCTTCCCTCCTTCACGGTTTTACTCAAACATTCGTTTATTACAGGGAACTTCCCCGCTCGCCTCTTTTAAATTGGATCCGCATTCCCTGTCCCCTTTATCCCGCTTTATTTTACTCCACAGACTCACTGTTCTGAAACGCTAAGTTTACTTGTTTGTCTGACTCCTTACGCCTCCTCTAGAATATTAGCTCCTCGAGGACAAGGATTTCTTTCTGTCCTGATCACTGACGGATTCCCTACATCTAGAACAGTGCCTGGCGCAGCATAGGTGTCCGAGAAATGTTTGTGGAATGAATGAATCCATCAGTGAGGACCCTGATTGTGAGGTATACTTCTGTGCATAAAGGGGGGAAATTATGGATTCCCATTTTCCAGGGATACAATTTCTAGCATATGTGCCGATATGAGCTACCGATTGCATAATTGAACAGTAAGTAGAAGCTAGGGGATTAGAATGTTTTGTACCTGAAGTTTGTGCCGGATAAATGTCACACTCACTTGGTGCTTTGCCTCTGACACTAGTTCTGGCGTGGTTGTCCTCAGGACATCAAATCTCAGTGGCTTTTTGGCTTGTACAGCCTGCTGGAAGGTGTAATTTATGATCTGCTGTGGAAACCAGGGCTTTCTTGCCTGTGCATTTTGAAGCTTCAGGGACTGCCTGAAGGACGTGTGCTTTTCCTCTGCTGTTTAATCTCCAGTCAGATGCCCTCTTAGCTTCTGTCTTTTCAGACTTGGTATTCCAAGCCAGCCCATCTTCACACCCTACCCTTCTGTCTCTCTTCCCTGGGCCATTGCCACCTCTTGTGAGTCTGAGGTCATGACTCTGCACCTGAGTCGGGCCACAGAGTCACTGGGGGAGCTTTCTTAAAACAACAAAGGCTCAATCCCCACACCCCACCCATTCCAGTTCCTTGAGATGCTGGGTGGGCCCTGAGCCTTCGCACCGTGAGAGAGCAGCATGGGTGATGCAGATGTGCAGCCAGGGTTGAGAACCATTGGCTCGGGTAGGACAGGTTAGGTGTGCTGTGCTAGTGCACAAAGAGACTTTTCCAATTGTGTATCTCATACAGCATCGTGTTGGCCTTCGTTGCCATGGTGATCTCTTCAGGGATGGTGACAGCAACTCCCACAGCCCTTTCTTAGTACTCTAGTAGTCTGTGACTTTTAAAGTCCACTTGGAATGCTTTTCTAGGGGAGAGGGAGAATGTGTTTGTGTTTTACCCTTGTATCCACGGATATTCTTTTCTCCTTGGCATTTTGCTATTGATGTATCCTGAGCTCATTAATCATCCTGTCCCTGGAGTTATTTTGCATCGTAGATGGATGTTAGGATTTGAAGACAGAATTTTGTCTCTGGTAAAGATAAAGAATGGGCAGGGGATGAGTAAACTGTCTTTGAGCTGTAGGATATCTTATGTTCCACATCCCAGTGTTAAAAGATACCATATACATTAGAATCCTTGCTGGCCTCTGGAAATGGGTGGTGGAAACCTGGGAGATGGTATAAAGCAGTGTTCTTAACTTTGGCCCTGTTGACATTTTGAGCCCAGTGATTCTGATGTGAGGGCTGTCCTGTGCACTGTAGGACGTTTAGCAGCATAGCCCTGTCCTTGACTCTACCCACTATTAGCCAGTAGCACACACCCTCCCCTGCACGCCTGCCCAGGGGTCATGATGACCAAAAATGTCCTTAGACATTGCAGAACATCCCGGGGCAGGGGGTGAGGAGAATCACCCTTGGTTGAAACCCACTGACATAAAGTGATGACAGGGCACAGGCTTTACCTTACAGAGAACTGGGTTTCTGTCTTGACTCTGCCGTGTACTCTCTGAGTGACTTTGAGCAAATATCTTAACCCCTTTGAGCCTCAGTTTTCTCACCTGTAAAATGAGAATTGTGATAATCATGTCTATTTCATGGTTGCTATGAGCACTGGATGAATTAATGCATATAAATTATTTAATACCTATCTCTGCACACAGTAATAAACAGTAAATGGTAGCTGTTTTTTACTACAATAGACTCTGTTGTAGACAGGTTTGGCTTAAGTTCTCAGCAGAAAGAGAGCAAGAAGTGAGTGTGAATACTGCGAGGGAACCCAGCCCACTGAATGAGATGGACCCACGGTGAGCTGTGAGGGGGGCTGTCAGCCCCCCGGGGGTCGATGTTGCCTTCCATCCAGTCGTGTAGCCCCGGTTTCTCAGCCTCTGTAGACACTTGTGACCAGGTCATTCTTTGTCGTGGTGCTGCCCTGTGCCCTGTAGGATGTCGATCAGCTTCTCTGATCTCTTCTCTCACCCTCCTCCCTCCCCCAGACATGACAGACAAGAATGTCTGCAGACATTGCCCAGTGTCCCCTGGAGGGGTAGAGTTGCCCTCAGGTGAGGAGCTCAGATCTCGCCAGACCAGATGCCACCCTAGGGGTTTTCAAGGGTGGTTTGGCTTTTTTCAGTTTTCACCTTACTTGTTGACATAAAGCCTAACCCTTGAGAGAATGAGATACCAGTGAATTTTTATGGTGCGTCCAGAACTCCAAACAGTTAGAGTCCTCAGTTCACTAAATTCTCACCGTCCCCTTCCCCTGCCCTAAACTTAATTTTTAGGGTAAGTGAGAGACAGCTGTTTTGAAAGTGTCCATGAAGTTAATATAAACGTGGACTCTGGGGTTAGTCCTGAGACCAGAACGTGTGTGTTTGACTCTGTGCCGCCTACTCTGCCTGCAGATGGGCCCTGCGGTAGCGGAGTGCTGGGCTACCTCGGAGGCCGCTCAGTCCATAGACTTGGAAGAAAATTGAAGTTTTGGCTCCATTGTATAGACAGGAAAGGTCGTAGTTCTGCAAAACTTTTGAACCGTGTCTTCAGCCTGCCTCTCCGTTGGCTGAGAATGGGATTACCCCAGCAGCAGGGCTGTTACCCTCGCAGTCTTTGGGCCCTCGGCCTAGTCAGGGCCTGGTGTGTGTTAATACTGTGGAGGAACTGGCAATAGGAATGAAGTGAGGCCAGAGCAGGTGAGCTCAGAATGGCATTTGGAAGAGTGACTGTGTGGCAGTGGCAAAGGGGACCTTTTAGGTGCCGGTTGAATTCCGGCCTATGTAGTGAGTCCGTGCATGGGGAACAAGTCAGGGTGGAGTGGGAGATGAGGGTCATTTGAGGAATCTGAGAAGGGCCTTTCTCCTGTTAGGAGAACCCTGAGAAGGCAGGCTGCAGAGTACTGGCCCGGCCTCTGTAGCTCTCCATGGTACTTTGAAGCAGGCGAGTTTGCATCATTATTCAGGATCTCGTGGTGCTGATGAAGGTGGCCACAGGCAGCAGGGGTTCTTTGTTTTGTGTGGAGGGGGTTTGTTTTTGCCACCTGTGCACCTTACCCTTCCAGGGTCCCGTGGAGCCCTGTTTGGTATGACTTGGCACTACTTGGTAGAGCAGCAGATAGCATAGGGCCTCAGAAAAGCCCCTGCATGCCTACATTTTGCTTCGTTCTTAGGCAATCTCAGCATAGCATTCAGGGTGCTACTGCCTAGTACTTGCCCTGAATCTTAACCCTGAGTGCACTTCACACTTTTTTAAGGAGCCTCTTGAGGCAAATAAAAACTGACGCCTGGGCTGCCCCATCAGCAGTGGTTGCAGGAGGTCCTAGGTGTCTGCAGCTTTAAAAAGCTCCACAGATGTTTTATGACATGATGCCAGAGTCAAAAACCACAGGCAGAAGTTGCAAACTTGCTTCGGGGGCAAGCAGACATGTTTCATTTGGCCCATTTAAAGGCGTTTGTTTGTTTGTTTGTTTGTTTTTAATTAGGGACCAACACTTAAGAATTCAGAGATTTCAGGGGGGAAATAATGCAGGTTTATGATTTCTCTTGACAAGCAGGAATCAGCCTCTTCCAGTGGCCCTGCACAGTACTGAGTGGCCAGAACTGGGGAGCAGCTGCCGCCCTTAAGGTAGATTGTGTGCCCTCGGGGACACCACAGTCCCCACCAAGTAGTCTGGGACCTGGCCCACCTTCTCCTTTTCCAGTGCCTGCCTGACCTTGGTTGGCATTGGAGTTTCAGCCCCATTGTACCACCTCTCAGGCGCAGCTGTCTCTGCACGTTAGCGTGGGATCTCCGCCTAAAGCTTTTGACGGGCCTGGAGTGAATTCAGGTGTCCCTGTCCTCGGAATGCTAGGACCCAGAGCAGCTTGTGGCAGCGACTCTCCGAGATGGTCCAGAGGCCTCTTGGAGTCCCCGAGACCTTTTCAAGGGGACCGCAAGTTCAAAACAATTTTCATCACAGTACCAACAACGTTATCTGTCCTTTCCACTGCACCCTCTTGTGAGTGGACGGCGGGCACGGCAGCAGACGGACTGCAGAAACAGGTAGGGGCTGCTGTCTCCTCCTAAGGCGGACATTAAAGAGATTTGTCACAATGGAAAATAATGCCACTTTTCTCACCAATTTTCTTTTATTTTAAAAACTTACTTTTCCTAAACCTTTATGGACTGACTTCTTTAAATGAGTTAACGTTTGGTATTTTCTTAGTTTTAATTTCTTTAACACTGTAAGTATCAGCAGCTACAGGCAACATTTACAAAAGCTCTTGGAGAGCCTCAATAATTTACAAACGTGGAAAGCAGTCTCGAGATCAAGAAGTTTGAGCACTGCTGGTGTGTGATGGTGGGCCCTGCACTGAGATCAGCCTTGGTTTTTCCCTTGTCTCCAGCCTGGGGCGGCTTTAACCCAGGACTGCCTGGCAGGCTCTGGTTGACTACTCGTGGCACATTGGAAATGCCTGCATTGACTGTCCTTGGTTTGTGTCTGACCTCTGCCACTCACTTGCCCAGGGTCTTGGGCACTGTATTTGACCTCTGTTCTGCATCTTTAGAATGGGGATGACGCTAATCAAGCCTGAGGGTCATTGTTGAGAGAGAACGTGTGTCGGGTAATTAGCCCTCTGGCATGTGGGGATATACTGCCAGTTACTACCAGATGTTATTCTTCTAGTTTGATGTCCAGTTTGATGTCCGGGTAGAGAGAAAGCTGCCTTTGGATTATAGCCATGTTTCTCCACCTCAGCGTAATTGACATCGGGGCTGGTGGGGACTGTCCTAAAAGGCATTGCAGGATGTTTAGCAGTATCCCTGGCCTTTATCTATATGATGCCAGTGACACCCCTACCCCCAGTCACGACAAGGAAAAGCGTCTCCATACATTGACAGATGTCCCCTCGGGCAGAATCACCTGAATTTTAAGAACCCCTGGGTTAGGGGAGTCCATTGAGTTCCAAGAAACTACGTTCCCCAATTATCTGACCTTCTGAGGTCCTAGGATGCTGCACACGTGTGGGGAGGGAGAGGAGAGGTGACTCACAGAAGCTAGGGAGCACCCCAGTTTGTCCTGTCTGACCCACTGGGAACTTATTCTGATGTATAATGTGAGTTAAGATCTAACTCAGTATTTTCAAAATAATGCAAAGTTTCTCAACCTCCCCACGGTTAACATTTGGGGTTGGATTATTCTTTATGGTTTGGGGACCCTCCTGTGGATTGTAGGGTACTGATCAGCATCCCTGGTCTCCTTCCGCTAGGTATCATTAGCAGCTCCCCCACATTGTGATGACCAGAAATGTCTCCAGCCGTCGCCTGCTGTCCCCGAGGGGCACATCGCCCCTGGGTAAGAGGCACTGGGCTATGAAATGAAATAAAATTATCCAGGAATAGGTTGTTTGCCAACTGGAATTTAGGGCTCACACTCCCAACCTTCTTTTTCCATTATGGCCTTTTGGCAGATTAGTGGGATCATGTACTTCTTATCCCTGTTAAGGAGGAACCGTGACCTTTGGCACTGTCTCAAGTTCAATGTAAGGACCTCCAGAGATGCTCTCGGTTCAGGCCATTCCATTTCACAGGGGCTGGAGCCAAAGGCCATGTAAGCAGGGAGAGTTGACTGGGACAGTGTGCCTCCCTCCAGCCATAGGGCTTAGGAGCCCATGGTCAGTCCTTTCTGGTGGGTCCGTAGCATTGACTTCATGGGCACGTGTTTTCTGGAAGACTGGCCTGTGTAGGGCATTGTGCATGGCTATACTTTTCAAAGAGAACTCGGTATTTGCAGAGATGGGAGTGGTTATTCCATGCACATGTTTAGAAGGCAGGCCTTGCTCTGTGCAGTAAGTTTAAAATACCTTTGCTTTAGTTGAACTCCCCCAGGTTTGCCACACAGAATTTTGGGAATTTGCTGACCCAGAGGATGCCTGTGTCACATTTGTAATAGAGTGTGAATGGGGCACATGGTTTTTTTGAATTTGGCTTTCTCGGGTTGTAAGTGAGGACACAGGCTACCCTTTTCTCAGGAGAAAGGATGTCTTGGAGCTTTGGTGGCAGTAGCCCCTGGGGATGTCGGAGTCCAGGGCCCGATCCATCATTATCAGCACCAGTGGAGCACCCCCACCCCCCACTTGTGGGTTCTCATTGCCGCAGGAGCAAGGCTTGTTTCAGCTGACAGCATCTGCCCCTGAGTGAGCAGGATGTACTTTCACGGCCCCGTTACCATCCTCTGTCTTCCCACAGCCAAGGCACCAGCCGGCTCAGTCTCCAAAATCTGCCCAAATGCCCACTTTGCCCTGTCTCCAAGGCCACAGGACTAGCCCGGGTTGCTGTTTGCACCACCGCTTGTCATCTAGATGACTCCCAAGGGCTCCTCACTGGTCCCCTCTTGTGTGCTGCCTCCATGAGACCTGTCCTCCTCACCACCTCCGGGGAGACCTTCCCTAGCATTTTATTACCAAACTTCTCACACACAAAAACGGGAAGAATTGTGTGAGGACACAGTGAGATCATTTAAAACTATAAACCAGGTCGGGGTGCCTGGGTGGTTCAGTCAGTTAAGCGTCCAACTCTTTGATTTTGGCCCAGGTCATGATGTCATGATTCATGAGATTGAGCTCTGTGTTGGGCTCTGCCCTGACAGCACAGAGCCTGCCTGGGATTCTCTCTCTCCCTCTCTCTGCTCCTCCCTCCCTCTGTCCTAGAATACATAAATGAACTTAAAAAAAAAATACAGATATAAACCAGGTCAACCTCCCCTGCTCAGACTCCTCTTCTGGCCTCCCTTTAAACTGGATAAATCCAGGGGCGCCTGGGGGGGCTCAGTCGATTAAGCATCCGACTTCGGCTCAGGTCATGATCTCACGATTTGTGGGTTCGAGCCCCACATCGGGCTCTGTGCTGACAGCTCAGCACATTTTCTTAACATTTTCTAACAGAGCCACATTAGCCTCTGTCCTTTGGACTCTCCTACTTGGGATGCTCTCTGCACAATACCCTCTGCCTTCACCTGCCTGTCTCCTTTAATGTCTGAGGTTCAAATGGCACCTTAGGGAGGCCATCCCCAACCACTCCCCCTCCAGTACCCTTCTCCCCGGACTCTTTCCCACCACCTTGCTGTCTCTTCCTCACAGCACCTCTTGTCTGCCGTTTATCCTGTCTCCAGGGCCAGACATGGTGTCCAGCCCATGTTAGAGGCCCAGTAAATGTTGTGGCTGCAAGCAGGGCGTAACTGGTTAGCCTTCCTTCAGGTCAGGGCTTGAGGGATTCTGAGCAACTGAGCATTTGAGTTGTCCTGGAATCTGGGCAGCCTCAGACGGGGCCACATTTTGAGACATTTATCATTGTTGGAGACCTGGAGGTTGGAGACAGTCCTTGAATCCAAAACCCATGCTTTAAGGTGGCATCAATGTTCTTGCAGTTTTCTGAGCATAATTATAATGACAGTAATGCCAAGGTGGAATTCCTGCTGTGTGCCAGCCACTCCTGAAACACTTTGTGTGCATAATTTCATTTAATCCTCCCTGGAACTGCCTGGGGTGTAGTACCATCCCTGTTGGACGATCAGGGCACAGGGAAGGTAAGTTGAGTTGCCCAGGATCCCAGCCACAAGTGGTTGAGGCCGATTTGAATGCACACAAAAATCAGAGCCCACATTTCATCAGTTTTGGTCTGCTGCCTCAGCAGAAGTTCTGTAGTTCTTAGATTTCCTTCCGGGAGGAGGGGGTGATTTCTGCAGTCTTTCCTGAACTTTCCCCCAGCCTTCAGCCACTTTTATTTCACTTCAGCTCTGCCTGTGTCGCGCCGCCTAGTGGCAGAATAGAAACGTGTGGCAAAACTGGCTCCCTGAACTTCTTTCTTTTGGTGAAGTTGCTGACTTTGTATAAGTGTATGGGGTTTCTCTTGGATTCGAGGCACAGAGGTGCCCAAAGCCCAGGTTCTGTCACAGCCACTTACAGTCTAGGCGAGTGGGGCGGAGACGAAGGGGCAGGAGGGCTTGACTGTAGGGCCTATCTGTGTAGAAGTAAAGGAGTCAGAGTGAGGCTTGGCCCCAGTGGGATCTCAGGGGACCCGAGGCATCCAGCTTGGAAGTCAGACTTAGGGTTCTGGTCCCAGCTCTGCGACTTAACCAGCTTTGTGACTTGGAGCAAAGCACTGTCTGTCTGAGGCCTCTCAGTCTTATCTCATGATTTGCAGATCAGCGACGATAAACAGGAATGTACATCACAGGAATGTGATGGCATTAAATGAGACTGGGTGTGTAAAGCACCTGCTGCTGGGTCTAGTAAAGACCGTTCAGCAAACGTGAGTTGCGTGTTGTTCACACTGTTGTTTGAAGTATGGGGACACAGCAGTTAGATGAAGCATTGAAAAGTGGCTTGGATTTCAGTGGGTAAAGGTAATGACAGGATGAAGAGCATTCCAGAAAGAAGTGCGTAAAATAAAAGATAGCATCATTTCCAAGACTGTGCCCTCTGTAATCTCTCTGAGGCCAGTTGAGAGTTGCTTGGGGGAAAACGTATTCTAGTACCAAAAAAGGAATTAAGGGGACCCCCCACCCTCTCCTAGCTGGGCTGTGTGGGACACCAAGACCAAGAGAGGCATCACCTAGCAACAGCATGTTTGAGATCATCTATTCTTCACCAGAGAATTAGTTGGCGAATAGAGTTGACACATCAGTGACAAATTCACCTTTATGTTGCTGCACAGAACTGTTTATAATAATTCCTGAGAAAAGAAATGACTTGAAGGGTTGAGATAGAAAGTGTTGTAGGATTAAAGCAGTTGTCACGTCTTAACATACTGTTATTTGTGTTGCCAAGATGCTTTCCATATTTTTTGCACAGATAAGAAGATTAAGACACATCAGCCCAGGATTAAAGCTCATTTTCCACAAGTACCTTGCTGACATTTTGGTCAAGAATTCCAAGTGGCTTTCCAGATGGGGGCTGTTTCCTGGCAGGTGTTTGAGTCATCATTTAGGAGGGAAATAAACAGAACAGGCAAAGATATTCCAGATTCCCTTTTCTTTGTTTTCCTGGGCCTACATATTTTCTTCTGTTTAGTTTAGCAGACAGTCCTGAGAGACAGAAGTTGGAGGCAGCCACTGGGGGTGTCAAAGCCTGTTGGGAGGGCAGGCCTGCACACAGTACCTGTGTACTGTGCTCTTTCCGCAGCGTGGGGAGAATGGGTTTTCGGCTTAGATTCTGAATATGTTCTGCAAGGCATTATGTATGTGGTCAAACCTTGAAAAGATGAAGGCAGTACATCTTGTTTCACTGTAGAGCGTCCACACCTTGGAATGTGTCTTCGGTCTGTCCTTGACCATCCTAAAGATTTGCTGTTGGCATGATCGTACCCTTGTCTGAGGCAGATGGTCACCCTAAAACTCATCATTCACCCTCTATCTTCCTTTGTGTTTTTCTGGAATGTTAACTGGCCTCTGCTTTCTTCCTGATGTTATTTCTCAGGAGAAAAGAGTGGCTATTTCTTAGCTCTAAGGCCCAGCCGAGCGGAAAATATGGAAGGACGCAAACTGAAGTCGTAACTTCCCCCTTTGGCCCTTGTACGTGGGTGGCAGTGTAGCTCAGATGCAGTTGGAGACCAGCGAGACCTTGGGCAAGCCACTCGCCCTCTGAGTCTCCATTTCCTTTTCTGCAAAATAAAGATCTTGGTGTGACCTCCCTCCAAAAGTGGTTGCAGCAATTCAGAGGGGCCAGGTGCCTGCCCAGCCCATAAATACACCACGCATGACACCATCCCAGGGTTTTGGGAAACCCCAATTGGGAGTGTCCTTGCTGTGACTCCCATGACACTGGCTGGGAGAAGTCTAAAAAGACAGGATCCCAGGCCCAGGATCTCTGTTATCCCAGAGGTGGAGAAGCATTGTCTTCTGTCCCGGGGCCACCTCTGGGGTCCAGGCCAGCTCCATGCTCTCCTTCCCGCGCTTGCAGCCGGGGCAGAGACTCCACCTCCTTTCCTCCTGTCTGGGCATTGCCATCACCCACCCTGCCCCCAAGGGGTGGTTCTTCCTTCTTACACAGGCTTCCATGCTAAACATTCTTGTGCCCCTTTCCTTCCTCCATCCTTGCTGCCTCTGAGATAGGTACATACGTCATTTTCTTTTTAGGGTTTTGCCACCAGTCAGTTTCTGGATGGAAAAGACAGTAAAACTCTGAGTCCTGGTCCCTGGCCTACTTATAGGGGTAGTACCAGGAAGCCCACTGTCTTAATTCTCTCATGTATGGCACTTGTTTAAAACTGTCTCGTTTTGAGCCTCTTTACCATTGTTTGAGGAGGAATTCTATGGACCCTCTCCCTGACACAGACATCATACACTAGATTATGGACATGGCTTTTGGGAAAGGCTTTTAGGACTCCCCACACCTGCGAACAAGGCATCTGAGGACTTTTCTATGCGCCGGGGCCACAGCTCAGTTCTGCTTTAGGAGAAGGGCCCGCCTTCTTGGACCCCACCCCCCTCTTTTTACCCAGAGTTATGCTCCCTGTAGGGAGAGTGGTCTGTGGTCCCCTGGGTCGGGAGGAGCCTGCATATCAGGGACCCCTACCTTCTTTGGAGCCATCTTTAACTCCTTTCCTCAGGAAAGGAACTGCCTGAATGATTGGTGCTTACCTTCTGGAAACTTCTACACTAGACCTCGCAGATATAAACGTGCAGACCTGGGATCCGGTAGAGACAGGGGCGCATTCTGCTCCTGTGGCCCTGGGCTGGGTGGTCTGTTTTCTGTCTGGCCTTGAGGGTGGGGAGTTTCAGCTGGCATGTTGCAAGCATTAGTAAAGTAGCAGGCACAGAGCAGACGCCACCTTGACCTTCTTTGAGTTTTTCCGGTGCTCCTCGCTTTCTCCTGCCTTCTTCATCCCTGTTTCTGGTCACCTGGTTAGATGCTACAGTCCTCCTACTTGGATGGCACCTCTCTCTAGAAGCCTTCCTGGATCCACTCCTTTTCCACAGCCTCACCAGGTTGGATGCCCCTGCTCCTCACTCTTGAGTCCCTTTTGTGCTTTACCTGTGTTGCAGCGTTCAACTGAAGTCTAATGTCAGCTCTTGGCAGGCAGGGGACACATCTCTCCTTGTCACCACCACACCCTAGAGGCCAGCATGAGGCCTGGCGCACAGTGGGTGCTGGGATGTGTGGAGTTGCTGAATGAATATTATGACTGAAGCTATGAATATAGGGAGATGCGCAGCACAGGAGTGGTTCCGGGCCCAGCTGGGTGGAGTAGAGTGTCTGTCAGTCAGGGCTATGTCAGCACTGCCTCCGGGAGCAGAGCCAGCCTGAGGACAGGTNGAGAGCAGAAACCTGCAGCCCGTCCATGAGTGGACTTGCTTGTCTGTGTTGTTACCAGGACTGCAAAGAACAGATGCAGGACAGTCCCCGTCCTCACGGATTACAGCTGAGCAGTCCCATTTTGCATCTGTGCCTCTCAGTTGTGTGGAGGGTGGCACAGGACCAGAGGGAGAGCAGGCCCTGTGGGCCCGCTGTCGTGGGGATTCGCTCCTTTCTGCCGCTGGCCAGCGTCCCTGCCCCTGCTGTTTGCCTGGGGGTTGGGAGGTTGGGGGACCTGCCCAGGGCCTCATCTGCATCTGAGATCACAGTTGGGCCCAGGCTAGGTGCCACCTGGACTGCGAGAGTTGAGCAGGAGGGTTGAGGGCGGGTTTGGATGTGGCAGCAACCACCTTGGACTTGGCACACAGCACCGCGGAGAGCTTCAGGGAGGCCGGGGCACCTCCAACGTTCCCAGCTACTGGAGCCCACTGTAGTTTGAGGCCACCTGGGGGCTCCAGGTTGCACCCCACTTCACACCCCAGGGTTGGCCACGATCATCCACAGAATACAGTTCTCACGCCTCATGTCAGGGAGGGGGTGAGGAAAGGGGTTCCCCAAGCATATAACTTTGGGGAACATGTGGTTAGACATGTTTCTTTACTGTTGGTTTGCTTAACCCTTGCTGTGCTGTGCTGTGCTGATGTGTTGAGCCGGTGCCCCAGGAGAGCTGCTTTTCTCCAAACTCCTTTGATCAGAGAGTATTTCACAGGAGCAAAACAACCTGGTCGACAGAATCTGGATCAAATACTTGGCATTTGATTAACATTTTCATATTTTAGGTCCTCATGGTGGCTTGGGTGTGTCTAGAAATCTCTGGTGGTGTCTGTTCCCTGCTCTTGTGACACACAGGCTGGGCTGGGAATTCAAGCAAGTCACAGAAGCCTCATTGCTCTGTGCCCCATTCATTCCCCGAACGTGGGCCTCAGCGGCTGGCGAAGGCTGCTTGTCCGGCGACATAACCAGGCACAGCTTGATGGGAGCCGGTTAAGAAAACAGTCTGTGGCTGCTGCGGTGGGTGTGGGGCGCTCCTCCCCGGAATGGGGTGCATCTGAGTTGTCCTTTTGTAACGTCAGCCCTAATTTGCAAACGTAATGGACGTCGGTCCTCCTGGAGCCAAACAGAAATGAAGTCTGTGCGACTCTGGTGCTTTGTGTTGTTGGTGGAGAACTGGCCGAAGCTCGTGGCCACCTTTTGGTTTGTGTAGTGGTAGGGTTTGTCACGATCACCAAACCATCCATGATTGGGGTCCCAGAGGGCCTTGACCTCACCAGTCACCATCCTAGTGACATTTCGTTTTGAGGGCACAGCCATGAGCACAACAGAGGCCCCGCTCTAGAGCGGCCGATCCAGGGGCAGATGCTGTGGAGGGGGGACAGACTCCCCCCGACAAGCTCCAGGCCGCGTATATAAACACACCTGTCCCTTTGCATCAGGTGTTTTACCCTGAGGCTTTCAGCCCCTGGCTTCCTGGTCCCCATTGTTCCCGTGGAGCCTTGCACAGCGTAAGGGCTCAGTAAATACTGATGTGGTTATACGCCAGCCAGTGTTACGTGTGTAAGGACGTGCAGAGGGGATTTAGTTCAAACATTTATCAGCTGCGCCTTCATGGTGTGCACAGGCGGATGGGCTGGGGACGCCGTATCGTGGTCTCTCAGCCTCCCTGACAGGTGGCCTCAGCATTACCCGTGCTGGGTGTGAGCCTAGAGCATGCCCGGGCACACAGGGGGCGGGATGTAGCTCGTACTTGGAGCTTCCAGAAGGATATGGTGCCTGGGCCCAAGTGCGTGTAGGCCACAGAAAAGAGGACGAGAAGGTGCTCCAAGCAGACGTCCAGAGTGTGACAGACACACAGGCCGTGCGGGGGGCAGCGGGGCCGTCAGTGCCGGGATAGTGGTCCGGTGGGGCAGCCTGTGTGAGGGGCCCCGCCTCGTCGGGGAGGGCGGCCCTACTTTAAGTGTGCATGTTACACCAGCACTTCCAGCCGCTGGGCAGATGCTGGGCTTCAGGGCGTGAGAGCAGAGGTGGGGAAGGAACGAGGGTCTTCGCCACCACAGCAATGGCCTGCAGCAGGGCTGGACGACCCAGAGCCAGGAGTTGGTGAGGGAGTGTCTGCTAGGGTTCCAGTTCTTCCGGAAGCCGCCTTCACCGCTCCGCCCCCCACCGCCCCTCCGTTGCCTCCCTCTGATCCCAGCTGAGCAGCGTGCTCAGTGCTCAGTTGCGGTGCAGAGTTGGGCTTCCATCACACGGGACCTCTCCCTGCTAGTGCCTTGACCCTGCCCTGTGGCTTTGTCCTGTCCCAGGGACCCAGCTGGGAGTGGCCCAGCTCTCCCGTATTTGCCTAAATCACTGCAGCCCCTTCTGGGTGCCTGCAGAGCAACCAACATAATTCCCAGCACCAGAAAACTCTTCTTCGTCTGCCATCCAGATGGTTCTCTGTTCTAGTCCTCCCTCCATGGCCTTCCATCTGTTTTCTCCAGCACCCCCTTCCCCTTACCCCTCCCTCCATCCAGTACTTGTTGATGCCAGGTGTTGATCTCAGACCAAGGGGGTAGCGGGGGAACAAGGCGGTCTCTGATCTCCTGGAATTGATGTCCTATTAGGGGAGACGGAGCACAAACCCACATATACTTAGTGTATCTGCTGGTTGTTCCTCCTGTGAGAGAGAAAGAATCTGTGCTTCATGGAGAGGCCATGCAAGCTTCCTTGTACAGAGTCGTGTGTATGTTAAGTCTGCGGTAACTAGGCCTTTCCTCTCAGGCTGGAGGCTGTTAGAGAAAGGGACAGAAATTGAGCTCAGCCTGGCTTAAGCAAAAATCTACATGTGTTGGCTTAACTGAAGAGTCCACAGGGGGTGAGGTTAGCTCTGGGCTGGGCTGGACCCACAGCTTCCAGCAGTTTCTCCAGGATTCAGTATCCTCCTCCATCTCCAACTCTGCTTCCCACTGGATTGACGCCAGTCCAGGGTCCCTTTTGGTGACGTGACACTGCTCACAACCCCAGGGTTTCCTCCCACCAGCTCTGCAGCCCCAGCAGAGACAGAGCACCCCCTTCCCCAGGAGCTCCAACGAAAGTCCTAGACCCATGTCTCATTCACTGTCAGTGGCCTGGCCTTAGTCACATGCCATGGTGTCTCCTAGGGGAACTTCCTCATCCTAGGACCTAGACCCAGGGGCGAGGGAGAGGTGGTTCGCTAAAGAAGTGGGGGGTGGGGGAGCTGGAGGGATGCTGGGCCAGCCCACACTCCCAGCTTCCTCCCGTGTGCCTTAGCTCCTTGCAGCAACGAACGCAGAAGTGAGGTCTAGGCCTGGACGTCCAGCCCTGGGTGCTGGGCTTGTGGGGTAAAAGGCAAGGCCCGAAGATCTCGGTTCCCCCGTAATGGAAATGATATGGATAAGTTCCTGCTGTCCCAGGGCCCCTACAGTCCTCCTCTGCTGGCGTTCATTGCCTGGCATAGGCGCATTTGATCTCTCGTTCACCCGCGTTTGTCCAGCAGCACCAACCCCTGTGCCAGGCACGTGGCCGCTTGGGGGGTCGTGGAAGCTTCGTAGGCGACCCTTCCGCCCCCAGTCTCCTCTCTTACACTGCTTTGGTCTCATCCATGTCTTCCACCCCAGGATTTGCTGTGGGTTGTGCGTGTTGAGGACGTCACAGTGGGTCAGACTTGGGGACTCAGGTGCTGCGTGGAGCACCGCAGAGGGAATGGCCAACGCAGCGGGCTGCTGCCCCCAAGTCAAGACCAGTGTCTGTTCTGCTTCTCCAGGGAGTGGAAATTCGGCGCAATGGGAGTGGGATGGCGTCCTTTTGATCTTCTCAGTCTTGTCCCTTTTCCTCCTCCGACCTCCTCTCCTCCCCATCTTTAGTGTGGGTGATCGGCCTTCCCTCCTAACTAGTGTCTCCGTATAGCCTCCTTCCCACACTGTTCTTTGAACCTGAACCCAACTCGTTTTATAGCACTTTCCTGTATCCTTAGTGGGGAGATCATCTGCCCCCAGGGCTCCCTGGGGCTCCCTGTCACTTTACAACCTGTATTTTCACACCTGCCCCTCTGGCCTCTTCTCTTTGGACCTCAGCACAGCCACCTCTTCTCAGGGAAGTTCTCCTGACTCTAGACCAGACACTCTGACCGGCTCCCCACACGAGTGCGCTCTCCAACCAGAGATTGTGTTCCCTCCCCCGTAGCCGTCCTGCTGGGTAAAGTGCTGGAAGTGCGGGTTCCTGGTTATCTTGGCTTCCCAGGAACGAGGGCTCCACAACAGCAGGGCTGTGCGATGCTCCCTCATATTCATGATCCCCCTCGCTTCCCATTCACTGTCTGCTCTAGGGGCTTTGAATGCTGAAGGGGGCCCTGGGCGCTCCCGGAGCTGCCAAACCCAACCCCAGGCCAGGAGTCGGGCAGCATTCAGGCCTCGCCCCTGCGGAGGAGGGTGAAGGCCTTCCACATCCGCAGGATCTACAGTCCCCACCCAGCAGGCGGCAGGGACTCGAGCCGCCATCCACGCAGGCCCAGGTGCAGAGGGCTGCGGATTCAGCTGCGCCCAGATAGAGACTTGGCGCTGCCTGAGAACAACAGGTCTCACGCGTGTGAACATCCCCAAGGGTGTCGTCCTTCCTCAGCAACTGTGCAATGTGGGCTCCCGGGATTTTCTCAACGCCTTAAATTCTTTTTTTCTTTAAATGGGCAGTCGCTTAGAGATCAGGTGGAATGTCAGACGACTCAACCGGGGTAAGCTCTCCCAGAGCCTGAGCTGTGTGGACAGAGGTTGCAGTCTGGTTACCCCCAGCCCCCACAGGCCTATAAATTAAAAAAAAAAAAAAAAAACAAANGAGATGCCACGTAAAGATCGGACATCTCTGTGCCACGTTCCTGCAAGGTTGATGGCCCTGAACGGCAGGCAGCGCCTTCAGTACCCTGCCGCGTGCCACGCTCCCCACCACTCTCTCTCCATCACTGACGTGCCTGTATCTGAGGGGGTCGTGAAGCCTTTTTTTTTTTTTTTTTTTTTGCGTATAATATGCGCCCAGAGAAGTGCACGTACCCTAACATTAAGTGCTGGATTTTCACAAACAACACGCCCATGCAACTACTTCAAGAAACCGTTTTCTAAGTGATTTTGACGTTCTTTGGAGTTACTAGTTTTATATCGGGTTTGCTTTTTGCTTTTAACTTATTACAAACAAATGTAGCTTTGTTTACTGTATGAATATAGTGTTGGGGGGAAAAAAACCAATTTTTCTCTTTGCAGAAAAACCTGCCATTGCTCCGCCTGTCTTTGTGTTTCAGAAGGATAAAGGACAAAAGGTAAGGGGCCAAGGGGCCGGTATGTTCTCTCCCCACGTGATTACTCTGATTGGTTTTCTCCCAGAGGTCTCTCCCAGGTCACACGGCCAAGGGTGCTTCTGGCTTTTAAGCCTTCACATTGAGCTTGAAGGGAAAAGGTCCTGTGGCTTTAAGTTATCCTGGTGAGAGGTTCAGACGGGCATGTGTGGAAAGGGCTCAGAAACCTTGCTACAAATAGTGGTAGGAAGCTGCTTTCTAATTCTTAATGGTTCATTTTAGAAATGCTTCTGTGCATTCAGAAGAGTAGGAGAGAAAAAGAAGGAAGGAGGAGGGGAGAGGAAAGGAGGAAGGAAGGAGAGAGAGTAATGGCGGTTCAAGGGGAAGACAAGACCTTTACAGATTTTAGGGAGTTTTTTGGCCCCCACCCAACTTGGCAGAAATGCATTTAGAATGGTCAGCTGCTACGTGGCTTGCGTCCTGTATTTACCACCCACCTTTGTTACTTGTGGCTTCCTGCTCTTGGGTTTCAAATGTGTTGGTTGCACTGATGTTGGAACTAACCCTTACCTGCCCCAGCAATGAGGTAGCAGCTCGTTAAAGGCCTTATTGGTGGGGAGGTAGCATTGCGATGTCGCATGCTGCTGTTTACCTAGAAGTCATTGATTTTATGTCTGTCCCTGACCAGTCAGTGTGGAAGGTTGGGGTTGTGTCCAGAGTTCTGTGGTGATGCTTCCCGAGCTTATATGAGGACTCTGCTTGGCCAAAAAAATGGTTGGTCCCTTCCACCCTCCTTTACCCCTAGGAGAGCAGATGTAATTTAATACCCACTGCAAGATTTCAGAGTGACCAAAGTGCTGGATTTGGTGTGTTTTACATCTGTTTGCCTCTTTCTTTTATTTTTATTTTTATTTTATTTTTTTTTTAAGAGAGCGCAAAGCACACCCAAGGGAGGGACAGGGGGAGAGAAAGAATCCCTAGCTGATTTCACGACATGGGGCTCCATCTCTTGACTATGAGATCATGACCTGAGCTGAAATCAACAGTTGGGCGCCCAACAGAGCCACCCTGACGCCCCAAATCCGTTTACATTTTGTTGATAAGAACAGCGTTTGAGAGGATCTCTCCCTCTGAAGGCCTGTGACCCACAGGCGCGGTGGTCTGCCGGAAGCCCGGTCCCCGGCGGCGTGGCCAGCCCTGAAGTCCAGGACCGCTCCTGGTGATTTGGGACCCCACAGCCCAGCTTCTGCTCCCAGCCCCTGTCCCTTGGGCTGAGATGAGAGGCCAGACTCCTGTGTGGCCCAAGTTTTCCTGGACCTTGTTCAAGTGCTGTGCGAGGAAGAGAATGTGTGCGCGCGCAGAGGGGCAGGAGGGAGAAGTGTCCGCCCCAACCCCCCCTACGCCGCCTTGCAGGATACCTCCTTGCGAGCCGGGGCTCACGTGCTAGACTTGCTCTCATATTAAATTTTCTCATTGTTCATTCTTTTGCTAAGGAGAGAATCATAACACCAAGAAACATTCTTCCTGATTTGTCTCAGCTTTCCAGGTGCTATTTTCAAGACATATCGGCCTCTGGGGTCTCCTCCCCCTGGTCCTTGACCAGAACATGCAGCTTAAGTACATGTATTTCTACCATTTGTCTTTCTTGGAGGCTCACTCACGGAGAAGGGCAATGTGTGTGTTCAGTGTCTGTTTTAGATGTGAAAGTTTCTTCTCTCAGGCTTTCTCTAAAATGAGGGTCTTCTAGAATTTTGAATGTTACTGTGAGCTTTTGAACCACCTTGAAACCGGTCAGCAAACTAAGACCTGCCACCACCGCCTGTTTTTTGTAAATAAAGTTTTATTGGCACACAGCCATGCCCACCCTGTTACCAGTAGCCGAGGCTGCTTTCCAGCTGTGACAGCAGAGCGAGGCAATTTGGGCAGAGACATATGGCCCACAAAGTCCAAAATACTTAGTAGCTGACCCTTTACAGAAAAAGTTGGCTGACCCCAGATTTAAAACATGTATTAGGAATTAATAATTTCAGCCTGAAGACTTGGGCAGCCAGCAGGAAGAAAGACTAAAATGTAATATTTGTCCGGCTGAATTTAACATATTTTTTAAATCGCTAACTCCCATTTCAGTACTGTTTTCACAGCCAAAGTGCTTCTTGCCTGTCGCCTTGTCATTCAGAGGCTAACTTCACGTACTACCCCCAGAAGGTCGGGGCGAGGTTGGATCAGAAGAGTAGCTAGGAAACTGTTCACCGTCATGTTAAAAATGTGCAAATGTAGTTCTTATCAAAACACTGACTCCGAGCCAACTCTAAATGGGCTTCTAAAAATAACCGCTCTCTGGCTCCTCCGAGCTCAGCCCGCCACCTCTGCCAGGCCCGGGGGATGCGGGACGCAGGACGTCTCGGCGTGTTTACAAAAGAGGGGCTTCTGTAACCGTCCCAGAGGGCAGCTCTCTGCGCTGTCAGGTGGATAGTGGCCTGGTGGAGATGGAATCTTCCCTTCTTTCTCTGCTGTTCATGATGGCTCAGAAGCGGGGCAGAGCTGCAGGGAGCAGCCGTGGCCCTTCTGAGAGCTCAAGCCTCGTTTAGTTCCTGTCTCCCAGGCCGAGGTTCCGGCCCGGCTGCTCCCCATGCTGCCCACACAGACCTGGGAACGGGCCGCACGGGCTGCTCTGGGTTTTGTCTCTCCTTTCCTGTCCACCTCCGTATTTTTAAAATATTCAGGTCCTCAGAAGAGTTAGAAGACTGGGACGCCAGGGTGTCCTTCGCCTGGCTTCCCCACGGACATCTTTGTTGTAAATGCCGGAAGCACTCAGCTCCAGGTGGTGCCCACCTGCTGTTGCCCCCCAAGCCCTCCTGCAGGCGTCCCCTGGGAATGCGCCGGCCCTCTCCATGGTCCCAGTGCTGTGGTCACTCCTAAGAAAACGATGGTTATTTCAGATATAGCCTTCAAGATATAGGCCACGTGTATGCTGTCCTAATCATCAGCAAAATGTCCCTTACACCTATTTCTGGAGCCATTTCTTGACCCGCAAAGACCAAGAAGTCCCACCATCAAGTGGGGACCACTGACTTCCCTTTCAGTAAACCATCCCAAAACCACCCAACCGGCTGCCCGCCCCTCAGAGAACTCGTGTGTCCCTCCCCGCTGCCCAGGAGAGCGCTCCACAGGCCCAGCTGTTCTCTGAATCATGATTGAGGCAAAAGATTTGAAATCAAAAAGAGAAGAAATAAAGTTGTGGCCCAGAAGGGTGTTTTGGTTTTGTCCGGTGGCAAAGCTGCGTGCGTCCTGTCGGTCCTGCCCACGATCTACGCTGCGTGAACAGCAGGCTACGAACCAGTGGCGGTGGCTGCCAGTGGCATCGCCTGGTGTCCGCAAGGTTGTCGGGTCCCCCGTTGTTCCGTGTTAGAGAAAGCGCTTGACAGTTCGAACTCCTAACGCCTAAAATCCAGTTGGACCCAGACCCAGAGCCCGACTGACAGCCCAGAATCTTCCCTCCTTCCTTCATGCTCCCATGCTTCCTCAAGAGGGCGCTCCTCGAGAACCGCTTGCCTTCACGCTTTTCTGTCTTTAGCAGCATTTCTGTTTCTTAACTGCCTTGAATGGAGACCAGTTTTTTTTTTCTTTTTGATGTGAAGAGATTTTTGAACCTCCTTAGAAGCAGTGTGTTTCATTGATTGTGACGACTGCTGTTTCTTTCAGACACTTTGTCTTCCAAGTGTGTTACTCTGCAGGGGTAAGGCTTTGCGGGGGTTGCACTCGACGGGAGGGCAACGTCTGCTTGGTGCAAAGACAGAGCAGTTGCAGAGATGCGGATGGGCGGGCAGGAAGGAGGGGCTCACTGAGAACGCCACCACAGTATGTTTAGACCCAGTTTCAAAGCATACTCTGCTGACGTAACAAGCTTCTCCGGTGCGTGCGCATGTGCGTTTTGTTTTTTTGTCCGCCATGTTTATTTCAGGATGATGTCACAGGCTCCAAAAATCTTGATGCCTGAATTTCACAAATATGTTGAAAAACTGCAGGCCCTGCCTTGGTTCTCTAGAGCTCCCTTTTCCTGTCCAGCAAAAACACTCAGACCCAAGTAGAAAACACTAGAATGGCCTATGTGTTTCTTTTTGGTCCTCCAGCTTAGGCGTCATTCAAGTTCAGTGCCACGAGGGCATTTGAACATGTGTGCTCTAGAAACAGGGGTTAAAAAAAGAAAGTCCCAAGTGGTTCCAATTAGAGATAGGCCATTTTCCACAGAGCTCATGGCTTAATTTTCTCTTATCGAGCGTTTAATCTACAGTCGTAAAGTAGCAGCAGCCAGCTGGTGCATGGACAGCCTCTGGGTCTTGAGTGGGCTTGGGAAACAGCTTGAGAAGAAAGGCCTTCGTGTCTGTGCTTCTCCCCTTTCTGGGAAGAATCGATTTTGCTGACTTGTTAGATTTATGGATGAGCTCACGTTGTGTTGCTTTTGCCTTACTCAGAATGTTCAAAAGTTCTCTTAAGTCCTCTTTATGGAGTTCCTTTGATCCAACGGACTCACATCTTAGGGAATAGCCCCCAGGCCCTATCTAAAGAGGTTTTAGTCCCTCAACACTCAGAAAAAGCGTGGCCAGGTCTGTGGAAGGACAGGATAGCCACTTAGTTCACAGAGTGAGAGAAACGGCTCCATGTTGGGGACAGTGCCAGGCGGGAGATTTGAGGACCAGAGCCCATCTGTTCTAGGGACACCGGCTTTGTAACCCATTCCTCCAGAAAGGATTCTTGGCCCCAGAGCTCCTGGCCCCTTGGAGCCCCTCCAGAATGCCAGGAACCACCTCGAAGGATGCCAGGGGTAATGTGCTTTGAAGGACAAAAATTTCCAGAACCAGCTTTCTCTTACCTTGGCTGTTTTCTAAATGCACCCTTGCCAAGGTGTTTAGGGTGAACGTGGGAGAATCCTAGGCCAAGGGTCTCCCTCCTCCAGCTGAACTCCGCCCATCTGATAGAAATGCAGCTCTCCGTGTCTCTGCCAGCTGGTTTGGTCACCCCACATCTGCACTCACAGAGGCGAGAAAGCCTCCTTTATCTCAGGTTTAAGCAGAACGAATTGAAAGGTGCTAGAAGCACTGTAGACCCTGTACACCCCAATTTGCAGGCTGTTCCAGGCCTGCCTCCCCCACTTTTCTTCATGGACAGAAATGGCGCTGAGGGCCATCTCCCCTCATCAGTGTCCTTGCAGAGGTGGGTCCTCGACCCCTAGGAACAGACTGACATAATTGCCCCCGTTCCCCTCCGGCAGAGGCCCTGCCCCCATCTTGGTCACCAGGAGCGTCATTCCTTACTCACAGCCCACAAGCATGGTAGCTCCAAGCTGCAGGTTTTGGAAATGGGAGCCCAGGCCTCCTGCAGTCCTCAAAGCTCCCCGCAAAGTTAAACAGCAGCCAAGTCCACGTTCATTTTCCATTCTTTCATTCTGGAGGGCCACTTTCGTTGGGCAAAACACAATAGCATGTGCCAGGCTTCTTGTCTCACCCTCCCAGGCAGGGGCTGCTGAGGTCTGAACTCTCTAGCCCTTCGATCCCCTCCCACCCCTTGCCCTGTGTTGCAGCCTTTATTTACATTGAAGGAAAATTGTCTTTTTTGCTCCCAGTCCTCTGCAGAGCAAAAAGACTTGTCGGATTCGGGAGAGGAGCCTCGGGGGGAGGCTGAGGCCCCCCACCATGGCACGGGTCACCCCGAGTCAGCTGGTGAGCATGCCCTAGAGCCTCCTGCCCCCGCTAGCGCTTCAGCCAGCACTCCTGAAGCCCAGCTTCTTCCTTTCCCGCGAGAACTGGCAGGGGTAAGTCCGCCTCCACCCAGCACTCCACGGCCTGGGGGTCCCAGCCCAGACCGGCCCCTTTCCCTTTGGGTTCCTCAGATTAGACCCTAAACCACAAGCAGCCGATCGTAACTGAAAAGATGATCATGATCTCTGCAGCTCCCTTTAATTCTTGCTGCCAAAAAGTCAGGAAAGATTAAGACCCGTTTTCCATTGAGACTTTCAAAATGGGGGAATATATATACACTCCTAGCAAGAAGCAAATCCTGTTTCCTGAAAGAGACATGAGGGGTCAAAAGAGGGATTGAGTAATGGGGTAGAACCTTCCAAATCAAATTCGACCCCCTCTCCATCCTCCCGTTTTTCTTTCTCCTCTCCCTGAATGTGGGCATTCAAGATCAGGGTCTTAGAAACACCAGTAGCCCCAGCTTCCTTGATCTAGAGGAAGAGGAGGTGTCTAAGGCAGACTGCTTTGCAAGACCGATTGTGTTTGGACTGTGGTTAGGCTGTGAACTGCTTGTCTTCAATCAAAGCAGGAAGAAGAAAAGACTCTTCCTTTGAATCCAGAGGGACCCCCTTGAGCCCTTTATCTTTGTATTGAGAAGGCTTTTGAAGATTATAGGTGGAGAAGATTGTGAACTTTCGAGAACAAGAAATGTCTTGAGTGTTTGGAGGTTGATAAAATGGGAAAGGTAAACATCACCCTACATTCAGGATTGAAAACTCCATGTGGGTACCTAAGCCCCCCATGCTCATGGCAGAAGGAAACAAGGGGCCCTGCTGTGCACAACAAACACCAAGCAGCCGTCCAGGGTGTCACAGTCCCAGACTTTTAGCGATCCCTTGTGTCACCAGTGCTCTTAAGGAAATCATGCAAATTTGGTTACAGCCACCAAACCCTGGGACACACAGGACAAAGTGATGTTCAGCAAAGGTGAGGTTGGAGGCCGATTTGAACATTTTGGAGGCATCAGTGTGTGGTGGAAAAAGAAGAGACTGTCTGCCGTGTGTCGGGCAGGAGTGGCGGGGGCAGTTCCTCACAGCGCACAAGTGGGTTTGGGCCCAGTAAAGACTCCATCCGGGAGGCACCCTCCCCGAAGTGTTCCAGGGGCGCAGCCCTCACAGGCGAGCACAGAGCTGACAGAGCAAGAATTAGGAGGTGATCACTTTTCCGGTTTGGGGCCCAGCAGCTCCTGGAACCTTCTCCTGAGCAGGTATTATGAGTTATTGTGCCTTTGGCCTTCGCAAGCACAGGAAATTGTGTTCTTGGTTCCCTGAGAACAGATGACCTTCATGTGGATCTGCCCAAGAAGCTCTGGGGCCCTTTGCTGCTGCCTGGCTTGAACAGCATAGCTCACAGAGCTGCCTGTCACCGAAGGGGCTGAGAGTTGAGAGTTTTCAGTTGAGAGTAGCAAACAGTTAGGTCACAGAGGTGGGGTCACAGCAGCTGTTCCTCCAGAGGCTCACAGGCTGGTGTGAGCCCTTATCTAATGCCCATCTGGTGAGACTAGGGGCGGGGAGCGGGGTGCTCACCTTCTGCCTGTGGCGGAGCCAGATGTGGATTTCTACAGCCTGGCCGATGGGACTGGACTTCTCAATTCTTGTGGACTTTGGGTCAGAGGCTCTAATCCCAAGAAATTCAAACCATCCCCGGCCTAGCCACGCATGGTCAAGTGTTAACAGTAGGAAACCTCAAGACAGGTTGTGGGTCACTGTGGGAGGAAGTCAGGACCAGGGGGAGCAGTAGATGAGCATAGCAGCGACGGCCATGCATATGACGCACACGTCTGCTGTGTGGCCTTAGCGTTTGTAACTGTGGGAGTCCCCGGTCCCCTCAGAAGTTCCTTCAGTGCCACCTTCACATCATTTGGTGATGGTTCTGAGCCCACCAGGGCTCACTCCTTTGGGTTCGCAGCACAGAAAACTCTGGCTTGTTGCCAGTGGTTCCCATTAACTGGCTTTCTCTAGTGATTGGGCATGTTCAAGAAAGAGTAAACTTTTTCTAGGTCAATTAGGGCATAAATCAAAGCAGATGGAACGGGATCCCAGCTTCCTCCCAGGCTGAGATGTCCCTCCGGTTAGCCAGGACTAGTTGCTCTCACATCAGAACAGATTTGGATCGTGCCCTGTACCACACTGGAATTCAGGAAAGCGCCCACCCCGACCTAGCCCATCTCGTCCATCACGTTTAGTCTGTTCTTTATTGCATGATCTCTTGAGGAATTGTAAAGCAGAAAGTTCTTTATAATAAATAGCAGCTCACTAAATTGTTGCTTAGAAAGGGCCTGCTCATCTTTCAGTCTCCCCGGACTCTGGCCATCTAAGACTCAGTACCGGGAACAAGCCTCTATATATCAGACTTCCTGGCTCTCAGAAGACAGCTTGGAGAAGACCAAACCACATCCAGATTAGGTTCTCTGATCCAGAGAAAGCAGGCAGCTCTTAGTGCTGACCCTGAGTCTGGCGTAAGTCTCCTGGATTGACGCCGGAGCCAAAGCCCCGCTGAGCCCGAAATGTGTTTATCAGACCCACCAGGAAGCTTAGGTCCTGGAACCAGACCCCTGGCTGGACAGCTTCTCTCCTCTTCCAGGTTCTACATGGGATTTGACCCTCATTCCACCCCCGCCCGACATTCAGACCTTGGGAGGCCACGGTTCTTTGTCTTTCTTCAGTGTCTGCCTTTTTGGTGAGAAGTTCTGAGCTGGGCACCCCAGGTGCAGAGTAAACAGCACTGGATCAGCCTGTAGGCCCTTTGACGACAAGGACTGTCAGCAGGCCCCTCCCTTGATTGATTTTTCATCCCGGGCGTCCATTTTCCTGCAGCCACAGCCAGCCGGGCTTTCTAAGCGATCAGTCCACACTGGAGTCGCTGAGGCCCAGGCAAGCCAAATGGTGTCTGGCATAGTCTTGTTTTCTGGCCTTTTCTGGGAAGTCAGGAGGCAGGGCTGTTCACTCCTGCTTCCTCTCCCTGTGTGTCAGCCTCTGAGACACAGCGGCCGCTCCATTCCTTCCCCTTGCACTGGCCTAGCACCTTTGTCCTTCTTGAGGCCACACCAGGCAGCCTCAGGAGGGCCATGTGTCTTTAGGGCCTGCTGGGGGGAGGGGCGGCGAGGGGGGGACAGTCCTTGATAAACACAATGGTCATAAATCTTCCTTGTTTCATCCGTTACAAAGAACTGAAGCTTCCCGTATCTATAGTCCAGGGTCCCAGTCCACCTGTTCTGTCCTTGCCGACAGGGACGTGCACACCTCACAGAATGAGCAGCTCCCCCTGAGGTTCCCATGGCTCTGAGAAGCGAGAGCTGCCACCCCTGTGACCCTTCCCACCGGTCCACAGCAGCTGCCACCATGGGGGCTCTTCCTCCTCTATAAGCCCACTCTGCTTGTTCACACTTCCTGACACCAGGGAAACAAATTGAAGGATTCTCTTTGGGCTTCTTTCTTTTCTGCCTCCTCATGTAAGTGTTGATTTGGGATATGTCCGGCACGGTCTCCCACACAGACGCTGACCCCAGTGTCCCCTAAGTATCCTCCCGAAACCCACATCCTCACAGAGGTGGGTTGTGGTGTGGGAGGAGGCAGAGGAGGAAATGGGCCTTTCATACCTGCTGCTGCCCTGGCCCCTCCCCACAGATGATCCTGGGAGCCTGCTCTTAGTGTCCCCGTGGCCGTGGCTCCGTGACCTCTGGGGCCCAAGGAGCAGTAGCTATAAGACCCGACCCCGTTCGTGCCCCAGGCGTTGTTCTCAGCTGAGCCCGACCAGCCTCTCCCTTGGTTGGGGTGAGGGGTGGCCCCTGGCTGCCAGGCTGCTGTGTTGGTGAAAAGTGTACGTGGAGACTGCGTTGGCCCCATTTTGGGCCAAGGCTGGCTTGATGGGAAGATGCTTTGCTCCAGACCTTCCCTTGTTTGGGGAGAAGACAGCATGAGACAGCAGACAGCAAGAGCAGACCTGCAGCGCAGCTGGGGGGAGTGGGGGCAGGCATCAGGCTTCTCCTCACACGGGCAGCCGATGAGGATTTCTGGAAGAGTAGATGTATCCAAAGGCAAGGCGAAATTACTTCCTTATACATTGTCTTGTTTCTTCATGCTGGTTCCTACTGAGGAGAGTTGCTGGCAGCAGTTTCCTTACTGCTTCTGAGTTGGCTAGTTCAGATCCCATAGGAGGTTCCAGCAGCTTCTGGAAGGTTCTTCCTGCTGGGGGAATCTCCTGTGTTGTCTTCCCCTGGCCTTGGCCTCGCAGCTTTTCCAGGACCAAGAGGCCAGTCACATGCCTCTTAGATTTGAGGTGTGGGTTTGAGGGTCTAGACATATCTGAATCTTGTCTGGCCAGACACCTTCTCTTCTCCAGGTCACTGAAGGGGCTGTGACGCACTCAGGTTCCATTTGTGCAACGAGTACACGCCGAGCCTCTTTTTTTTTTTTTTTTAATTTATTTCTGAGAGAGAGGGAGAGAGAGACAGCGTGAGCAGGGGAGGATCAGAGAGAGAGGGAGACGTAGGATCCGAAGCAGGCTCCAGGCTCTGAGCTAGCTGAGAGCACAGAGCCCGACGTGGGGCTCGAACCCACAAACCATGAGATCATGACCTGAGCCGAAGTCAGACACTCAACTGACCGAGCCACCCAGGCGCCCCACGCCGAGCGTCTTTTGTGCACAGCATCCCGGGTGTTGGTGCTGAGCTGTGGGGAGAACAGCCAGACGGACACGTTAGATCCCTTCCAGTTAAGGCGCGACAGGCTGTGGGTGGGGTGGAGAGGAGCAGCTTCCGCTCGCCGGGCGGTGGGAGAGTGAGCGAGCTCAGCTTCCCCCGGAGGAGGGTTCCCCCTGGAGGAGGCCACGTTGAGCGAGCGGAGCTGCGGGAACTCATCCCAGGCCTTGGGGGCGGCACACACAGAAGGATCCCTGAGGTGGGAACAGTATTGGCAGATAGAGAAAACGGGAAGGAGACCAGGAACCTGCAGTGTGATGGCAAGGAGGGGTTGTAGGGGGTGGTCAGATGGGGACCCGGAGGCCTCAGCACCTGGTCTGGGCACACTTCTGGGGGGTTCCTAGCACCCATCATGTTCTCCAATTCCTGAGAGGTTTGGGGTGTTTGTGGCATAGGTTAAAAAAAAAAAAAATACACAAAGCAAAAACTGACAGAATTGAAGGGAGAATTCGATTCGGTCATGTTGGAGAGCCTGCACCCCAGCTGAGTAGCCCACAGGGCCCCGGGAGGGCTCAGACAGCACTCAACCTGGCTGGCCTGACAGGCTGCCTACCCCAGAGAACATTCCAGAAGGTGCTGTGCTCCAGAGTACCAGGATGCCCTCCGGGACAGACCACCTTGTTGGGCCAAAAACAAGGGTCGATAAGCTGGAGACGACTGAAATCACACAGTCTTCTAGCACAGTGGAGTGAAAACAGAAATCTGTAGATTTCCGGAAATCCGCATGCGGGGAAATGAGACTAGCTAGCTAGCGGGGCAGATGGAGGTGAGGTGCACAGGCCTCTGGGCCTTGAGCTGCTGGAGGAACACCCTTTGCAGCCACTGAGGAAACAGGAAGCTGGGTTGTGACAAGCCATCTGGACTGCTGACCAGGCCAGGGGCCACTCTTCTTCTTTTTTTTTTTTTTTTTAATGTTTTATTTATTTCTGAATGAGAGAGAGGCAGCGCGAGCAGGGGAGGGTCAGAGAGAGAGGGAGACACAAAGTTTGAAACAAGCTCCAGGCTCTGAGCTAGCTGTCAGCACAGAGCCCGACGCGGGGCTCGAACCCATAAACCGTGAGATCATGACCTGAGCCGAAGTCAGACGCTCGACTGACTGAGCCACCCAGGCGCCCCCAGGGGCCACTCTTCTGCATATGACACAGGGGCCCATGCCATAGGGTCTTCTCTGGGACCCGCAGGCACCTGTGACTTGTGTCCCTTCACTGAACAGATGCCCGGTGAGCTCCTGCTATGTGCTGAGCGCCAGTGCCCTCCTGGGACTCAAGCTGGTGGGGACCCTGACACAGATGGCACAGTCAGCGTGAGAGGTGCAGAGGAGTGCGGGGGGAAGTGAGGCCGCAGGACCGGGGCAGGCATGAGGGGGCTGTCAGGTGAGGGGCCAGGGAGCAAGGCCAGAGTTTCCAGATCCCAGAAGTCGCTCTGTGGAAGTGACAGATCCCACAGGATCCGAGAGGCTGCCGCATGTGGGTCAGTCTAGCCAGGATGCTTAGCGAAGGACAGGAGAGAAGCGCCAGGAGCCACGGGACCAGACCTGGGAGTGGGCCAGCCGCTGCGAAGGGTAGGACAGAGGTGCCTGGAGTCTGCCCCTCAGTGATGTCACCCGAGGAAGGGGAGGGTCCCAGGAGAGAAGGCCCACTGTGCCGCGTTGTCACATGGCACCCCAGTGCTTCGTCCTGGGCCCCGGGGCCATCTTCTTAACTCCCCAACCCTGTCCCCCTCCCTGACCCCTCATTGGGCTGCCCCCGGGACATGACTTCACCTCTGGACCCTTGTCACACAAGGGCATAACTTCCAGTGGAAGTGAGCCTGCTGGAGAGCCCACCTTGGCCAGGTGTCAGGTCAGGCTGAGTGCCACTTCACCCCTTCAGTCCCTTGCGGCGCCAGTCCTGGCGCCCCCGTCTGCCAAGCAAGGAAGCAGAAGCCTGGGCAAGTGGAACAGTTTGCCCGAGGTGTGCCTTTAGGAAGTGTCACAGCTGGGAGAAGGTCCATCCTGCGGGCCTTCCAGAGAGGTCGAGTACGTTCAGGCTCTGTTCTCATGCTCCTGCTGCCCGTTTGTGCCCCTCGGGAGCCCACCGGACTCCTCCAGCATTCCATTCCGTTTGGGACCCTGTATTGCGCTCACAGCTGCCCTGCAGACTGTCGAGCCTGTTGTGTGATGAGGGGTTTGTTTACTAAGCACTCTGATGGGTGGCCTTCTCTGAGCCCTGCGCACGTGGGGACGGCAGTCATCCTGGCCCTTCACAGAGGCTCGCAGCCAGCACTTAGAAGTCCAGGCTTGCGTCTCTGACTCCAACCCATGTTGTGGGCTCACACAGGAGGACAGAGCACAGGCTGGGATCCTCTTGTCTCTCTGTCCCTTAGGATGGGGTCCACAAACTCCAGGCCTCTGTCTAAAAGCTAAGATGGCAGAATATACACATGGCCCAAGATGCTGAAAGTCCTTTGTGGCCCTTTATGGGGAATGTGGCGCCCAGGGCTCCAGCCAGTGCTCACAGCCCATTATTTAGGTAATTTAGGGCAGTTACTGTGTTTCCCTGCCCTGTGCGCAGAGCACTTTCCCAGGCATGCGTCATCTAATCCCTAACAGCTCCTCCAGGCAGGTGGTCTTCCTTTGGCTGAACTTGACCCCTAGGGGCTTTTCTGAAAATAAGAACATTGGCTCCTCTGCTCGCTCCCACGTTCAGTACCCCGGGAGGAGTGACATGTACTCATCAGCGTTTGCTTCTGGCTGCTGCTTTCGGAAGAGTCACACATCTGTGAGAAGGGCTATCCGCGAGGGGATGGAGATTATCTGGGGTTGGGAGCTCATCCCAAGGCTCCCGGATGGCTAGTTGTGAACATTCTAAGACTAAAGGTTGTTAAGGATGAAATTTTTCAGCCACCTTCTGTCCTCACTGGTGATTCTTTGGTAGGTTGTTCTGAACGTTCTGCATCGGGCTCAGGTCCCAGGGATCACAGTGCTCTGTCACTCTGGAAATAATAGCGCACCTTAAAACAGGGTTCCACACCATGCAGCAGGCCAGGGCGGGTAATGGGGGCTGCTGTGATCCCGTGTTAGGCGACCATTTTAACCAGTCCGGCGGCCCCAGAGTGGAGCAGGTCGCTTGCCAGCTCTTGGCAAAGTGAATTCAGCCACTGTGCTTGACTTGGAGGGTGGCATGCGCTTAGCTGTGACCTGTGGAGAGACAAACCGATCTTTGTGCGATAAACGTATTCTCAGCCGTTAGGAGGACCCCTTGGCCCATGGCCTGGCGAGGCACACACAGAAGGTTCTTGGCAGGATTTTTGAGCCTAACGTTAGGTTGAAAGTCAGTCAGTGACTTGGGTGCCTGAGCTCCGGGAGTTGGCCCTCAGCGCCACGTTTCAGGACGCGCTCACTGCGGGACTCCCAGGCCGCCGGGTGCAGGGCAGCCTGGCCCTCTCTCACCGCCCTGCCGTGTGCTCTCGTTTCAGAGGCCAACTGGAGGCTCCAGCCCCGAAGGTGGAGAAGGTGAGGAAATCTCTAGAACGTCTCATCCTCTTTGGTTCTAAAAGTGAAAGCAACCTGACTTTCTCCTCCCCCTGTTCCTCCTCCTCCTCCTCCTCCTCATTTTCTGTAGATTCCGACCGAGAAGATGGAAATTACTGCCCTCCTGTCAAGCGAGAAAGAACGTCCTCTTTAACCCAGTTCCCACCGTCACAGTCAGGTAACCGTTGCAGACCCTTCCCGAGCAGCAAGAGCGTCCCGGCTCCCCTCTGGCGTCTCCCGCGCAGCCCACATCCACTGAGAATCCATCTGAGGCTCAGTGTCTGTCAGGAATGAGGCTGGAGGTGTCCCTACTCCGGAATCAGTGACACGGAGGCTTGTGACCTAGTGGGACTGAAAGAAGACACACCAGGAAATAGTCCCTCTAAAAGAGAGGGAAAGGCCCGTAGGTCCTGTCAGGGGCTACGTTAACCCCGATTAATAGTTAATTAACATTAATTGTAGTTATTACAGTTATTACAAAGGATCCTCCTGACCCTTTGCCATGTGCCTAGATCTTGGCAGTCTGGCCGAGAAGCCCAGACACACACACGGTACATAACGAACCAAGTGGCCCCAGAAGACACCTTGGTGATGGAATGCCATGAGCCCCCAAAGGAGGAGGGTTTGGTGGGCCCTTGAAGGGGGGGTCAGACCAGGACCCGGCACAGTGGTGGGTGGGCCCCAGGGCTTGTACGGGGACCGGTGCAAGAAAGAGGGCGTTCCCTAGGGTAGAGAGAGATGCTGGGGTGACCTGGTGGGAGGTTCTGTGAGCCTGGGGACAGCCCTGCAGATTCAAGGGTAAATGCAGTCTCTGGGCTGGCCCCTCCTCCCCCATCTTGACTTGTCCCCCTGGCATCGTCAGTCATGTTCTCAGTCTTGGTGCCCTGGTGCAGACGCAGAGACCCATGCGCTTTCAGAGACGACCTCCTGTTACGTAACTTGGTTCCCTTCTTGGGAGGCCTGTGTAAAGCACTTGATGACTGTGACGCCTAAGGATGTCACGCTAAGAGAAAAGGACGCTCTGGAAGGTGGTGTCTGCCCACGGGACTAGCAGGCATTGCAGGAAGTGTGACGTAGGAGTGTCCTGTGAAGTTCCTCCCTGAAACACACTGGATTTCCTACCTGTTTCCCGTAACACACGTATTGCGGACTTTGCCACACCCTTTCTCGTGAGTGCTCAAGGCCCCTGGACGGATGCACTGTCACTTCCTACCTAATAAGCAGGCCTTGGAAACCTTCCAGGCTTCTGTAGACCTCCTCGTCTCACTCGTTGCCTGGGCGCCCCCGTGCTTCCTGGCGCTCGATTGTATTCCTCGGCATTCACCGTGCACGGTGGAGCCACGCTCTGTGGCAGAAGGTGCGGCAGAGGAGAGGAGAGGAGAGGTGGTTTGTGCTGTGGCCATAGGCTGCAGGGACAAAAAGACAGGCAGATATCTCCCCTCTGCTCTGGCGCAGGGGCGCAGCAAATAGCGCTCAGTTTCCGCGGGTGGTAACTTGGAAGGTGTTGTCGGTGCCCCGCGCTCTGATTCTGTAGCTATATTCTGTCCACCCAGGTAGTCCTTGAGCTCTGAGGGCCATCGCATTGCTGCGCGGCCCACACTGCGGGTGGCAGTTGATAAACGTAAAGTCCGATCCTAAACAGGCGAGGGGACCAGGGCCGCAGCCAGCCAGCGCGCTCTGGCAGGTGACAGGGAGCAGGGCTGAGGCTTGGAGCATCCGGTTCATTCTGCTGCCCTCCTGGCTGCCCACGCGGGGGTCCAGGGTGCCAAGGAGAAGCTGGGGGCATGAGGCCAAGACGGGAGGCCGCAGCATCTCAAGGCCTGGTGTAGAATGCTGAGCACCCGCAGTGGGGCTTGGAGATGGAGCCTTCAGGTGGGAGAGGCGACCTGGTGCATGTGTTCCCCGTGTACTCACACTGTTTTTCCTCTCGTTCCCTTCCCTGCCCGCACCTCCTTGTCGACAGTATCAAAAAACAATGTTTTTATGCCATCAACCTTCTGCGAGCCGTCTGCAGGCAATTCTGACTCAGAACCAGGTGAGCCCTCGTGTCCCTTGCCTTTTACTGCCCGTCCCTGGGGGTTTTCCTGGGATGAAAAGCAGTTGATATGTAAAATAAGATCTTAAACAGGAATGGGCAATTTGAAAACCGGATTCTTCTCCAGTTCTTAAATGTTTTCCCAAATCTTCAGCTCATAGATTTGGAATCCAGTGTGAGGCCAGCTTCCTAAGCCCTTACTTAATTTTTTTTGTTTCTGCAAGGAGGGTCTGGTCCCAAGGAGTCTTTAAAAGTTTTGTTGTTTTTTGTTTTTGTTTTGTTTTTTCAAAAACAAAAAGCAGCTATAGATCAGCATATGACTCGTTTTTCAAGGTTTTTACACAAATCATAATTCGTATCCTTTTTTAAATGCAAATGGGAAAGACAGAGTAAAAGAATCTGGCTGCCCCTCCCCCGTTCCCCACCCCAAGGTAACTGCTGTGAGTCTGATGGAATTTTCCAGACCCCTTTTCTGTGCATTAGACTCTCACACTAATCGGTGTGACTTAAACGTGTTCACATAGATATGTAAGCATTCTCAGTCACAGCTTTAGACCTTGAGCGGAGAGTCCACCNGCTGAAATTCCTCATAAAAGATTTAATGAGCAAGTTCAACCACCCGAATTCTGTAACCCAACCTGCCTTATATAAATTCATTGCCGACTTCAAAAGCATTGCAAGAGGCGTCCCACTCTGGCATGAGGGCAGGGTATTTATAACTTAGAGGATTGATTCAATAGCACCATTTCACACAATTGAATTCGTTTTGGCTCGAAAAGCAGACTGTTTTGAGCTGACCCCTCACCAGCTCCTGAAGAGGAGTGTGGGTTTTAAGCGGCCTTGGGAATACCTGGAGTGCTTGCTTAGCAAGAGCGCTTGGTAGGGGCAGTGGTAGCCGCCATGAGCCTCCGCAGGTCAAGGGTTTCCGTCCCCGAAGCCACGTGTCTAAATCACCTGGCGCTAGCGATTTCCATTACCAACCTCAGTCCCTTCTGGGGCCTGTAAGTGATGGCCTCGCTGCCCTCGTTTCCCCACAAAACCTTCATTCCGCAGCATCGACAGCAGGGCTGCCCTGAGGAAAGGGGGCTCCCAGGCCTCCCGAAGGCCCTGACGCGGCTTCGTGTCCTGGCACCTGACGCAGGGCGGCGGCCTACTCGACTTGCCCAGCGCCCCCTCTGTCCTCGCCTGCCTGCCTTTCTTTTGTTTTTTAGCTTTAATTGAGGGGGAGGGTGCAGATTTTAAACTCGGGAAGAATTTTATAAAGCACTTCTGTATCCCTTTGCCTGTTCGATTTTCCCCAGTCGCCCCAGTAATGTCCTTCATAGCAGAGGGGCGATCATGCACGTCTCTCTCTCCATCTGGAATACTTCCTCATTCTTCCCTTGACTTTTATGGCTGAGAAGATAACGGGCCCATTATGTTGGGGAAGTTTCTCTGTCCAGGTTCATCCAGGGATTCCTGGTGATTCCACCCGGTGGGGCTAGAACAGCACAGAAGCGAAGCTGTGTCCTACCCAGCGCATCACAGGCATGCCCCCCCCACCCCTTCTGCCAGACAGACGCTCTGAGACCTGGGAAACCCACTTCTGTCACTTCCCCCCACCCCAGCGTCGGCACCCGCGTGTGTTCTCCCGCTCGGGTTAGTCCTTACTCTGATGACCGATCACCAGAGCGGGATTTTCCACCCTGGCTGTTGCTGGTAGGTTCAGGTGACGTTCTCCCGTGGGAGACGGCTGTCCCTTCTGCCCACTTAGCCCTTTGTTATTCTGTGTATCCAGGTGGGTGCATGGATTCCTCTTTTAGGCAGCAGGCTCCGTTCTGTCGTTCTGCCATTCTGTCGTTCTTAGTGCAGAATTTACTTTAACCATCCCAGACTGGACCAGCGGGGGTGCCGTCACACAGGCTCCTGTGTCCTTTTGTCATAGCTCGTTACTCTTTGAAGCACTTTCTTTCTGTCTGTTCTTCTCAGAGGGGTTCTTAGTGGAGGGAGCGTGGCCTCTGGAAACCAAGATCTGGCTCTTAGCAGGCTCAGCGCCGCTGCCAACACTGCACCTGGGCCTCCTCGATGCCCAGAGGCGGGGTCGCACGCCAGTACCTGCATGCATACACGTGTGTACACTTACACACATTTCTCTGTAGCTGTCCGCACGTGTGGGTAACCCTAGGCTCACATGTATACTTCCAGTCCAATACCAACCGGGCTCATCTGAGCCCCCCTGCTTCAAAATTCTCCCTCTCTCTTTCTTTTTTTTCCCATTTATTTTGAGAGAGCATGTGAGCTGGGGAGGGGCAGAGACGGAGAGAAGGAATCCTAAGCAGGCTCTGCACTGTCTGTGTGGAGCCCCGATGTGGGGCTCAAACCCACAAACCATGAGCTCATGACCTGAGCCAAAACCAACAGTCGGACGCTTAACTGCCTGAGCCTCCCAGGCACTCCTCCCTCTTTCTGACCGCGAGAAACCTGCTCCCTTTACTGCAGTGCACGTCCTTGCGCCCCGCACATGCCTGCCCCCGTCCAGCCCCCGCCCACCAGCCTCCTCTTAGAGTCTTCCTGGCCTCTGGCATGCGGCATGCTGAAGTTCCTCAGGGCCGAGCATTGCCTGCCTCAGGTGTCGCTGGGGGAGACGCCTGCTTGCCTTAGACATGATCAGAGGAGGGGAGCGATCTCCCCACCCCAGGAGCTCTCAGAGTAACAGAGCACGCGGTCGCTCATACACGCCCCTGACCCTACCACATGTGCAAAGGCTCTGGCTCATCAGGCCACACCTCTTCGTTGTGTCCCAACTGTGTCACGGGAAAAGGGAGTTTCTTGAAGCTGTGAGAAGAGAGCATGTCTGTTTTGGTGGAGACGGGACCTCCCAGCGGCCCTCAGCCTAACCGCCCTGTGAGCACAGCTCCCTGTTGCCTTGGGCTGCTTGTGTCCCCGGTCCTCGGTTACCGTTACAGATGTGGTGTGTCTGGTCTGTCGTCCACTCGCTGCAGCATTCAGTGTGCTTGCTTGCGCGTCTGCAAGGCGGGCTGCGTGCAAGGCCCGGTGCTGGTAGAAGCTGAGTGATGGCGACCACCCGGACCTGTGCCCCCGCTGGCCGGCCTCGGCCTGCTGCAAGGGTCAGATCTAGTGCCACTCTGCACACGGCAAAGAGGCAAGTTCTGGTCGGGGGCTGCAGTGGAAGCATTGCAGAGCCAGTGGTAAGGGCTTATGACTGTTACCTCGATTGTGACCTTCACCTTGGTTTTCCTTCAACGTTGGTAAATTGCCCATCTTCTGAATAACACTGAGCTTGGGGAATGTGTTTCAGTATTTCCCGCCTGAAAAGGAGCATCTGGCAGCATGCCTTCCCTGCATCTGGGGTGTCTGAATCTCGTGAGTGTGGCTTTTATGACCCCTTTCTTATGGGAGAGACCCCAGCCCCACTAACCCAGGCTCTAGGAAGCCTGCCAGACTCAACTCCCCTGTACTAAGTAGCAGCGAGAGTTTCTGTGATCCTGCTTTTGCTCAAGGAGAGCAGTCTGGCTCACCCACGTGCGGCCAGCAGGAAGAAGGCTTTCCTGCTCCGTTCCGAATTCTGGTTTGACTGTTTTATGCCTGACGTTGGCCTGGTGAGGCACCTGCCGTTGTAGTGTGTGGTCGGTTGGTGTCTCGTACACCCACAGAGCTGCGCGGCCGTCACGTAATTAGTTTTAGATCATTCCATCGGCCCAAAAAGAAATCCTGACCCCCGTTAGCAGTCACTCACTACCCCCTTCCCCAGCCCCTGGCAACCAAGAATCCACTTTCTGTCTCCATGGATTTGCCTGTTCCGGACGTTTCATATAAATAGAATCACACACTACGTGACCTTTTAAGATCTCTTTCCATGTTTGTCTTTACTTTCCTCCAACAATGTAGTGGGTTTTCATTTGTTAAAGCCATTCCCAAGTAGTATTCTCATGGTGCTGTTGTAAGTGGAATTGTTTTCTTAACTTTGTGGGTTGTTCGCTGCTGGCAGATAGATACACACAACTGACGCTCGTTCCCTGCAACTTGACAAGGGTTCCTTCAGATGAGTTGGACCTTAGCACCCCCGGTGGCCCCGAATGCCACTGTCCCTGTGCTGCCGCAGGCACAGACCTTCATGCCGATCCTTCTGTCATGGCACATCACACTGCCCCCACTGCCCGCCCCTTAGGACACAGGCAGAGTCCGCAGCACACACACATCGAGGGATTTGTGTGGACCAGTCCCCAGCTGAAACCGGGCTTTGAGCCATCTCCCTGCTTCCTTCCCCTTCCTTCTGGGCCTTCCAGCATCAGGAAGCGACGAGGTGAAGCTCTCTAGACACATCTGGAGAGGGAGCAAGCCTGCTGTCTGCCACCTTTGATCTTTCACCACAGAAAACGTGTCTCATTTCCCCGACATGTGCTGATGGTGCAGAGGCTTCTCCTGATTACAGAGGCTTTGTCTGCCAAAACGGAGACATAGCTCTAAGAAACAGGCCCCAGAGACCTTGCTGGAGTGGCTCCCTGACCTTCTCCAGGGCCTGTGAGCCCAGCACAGCTCCTGGCAAGTCGCCAGGTGCAGTGGCCCAGGCGTGGACCAGCCTTGCCTGCACCGTCACTTTTGTCTCCACCTTCAACAACCCGTGGTCGTTTGTTGGCAGCACACGACCTGGAGCCAGCCCCCCTGCCTCCCCCTCCCCCCCCACCCCTGCCATCGTCCAGGCTGCTGCCTCATGACCTTGGCAGTTGGGCCGGGCGTCCACGTTTTTGTTTTAGCTCCGAAGCATTTCCCTTGTTCTCTAGCTCTGGCTGCTGACACCCAGACCACAGTCTTCCCCTGCCCTTGACCGTCTGCGCTTCACTGCCATCCCCGGCCCCTAAGCGGTCCTGCTTTTTACCTTTTGTCTTGTGCTTGTAGAGGAAAAGAGCAGTGGGTTCCGGTTGAAGCCACCAACATTGATCCACGGCCAGGCACCTAGCGCAGGTAGGTGCCCTCCTTTGAGGACCGTGGAGGCCTTCCCGCCTCTGCACCATCATCTGCACGGCTTCCTGAGACAGCCCCACTGGCGTGCTCCAGGCTCAGCCCGCGCTCTGGGTCGTCTAAGTTACCTTTTTTTTTTTTTTTTTAATTTGTTTCTGAGAGAGAGAACGCATGAGCAAGGGAGGGTCAGAGAGAGGGAGGAACAGAAGCTGAAACAGGCTCCAGGCTCTGAGCTAGCTGTCAGCACAGAGCCCAACGCGGGGCTCGAACCCAGGAACTGAGATCATGACCTGAGCCGAAGTCGGATGCTCAACCGAATGAGCCACCCAGGTGCCCCACGTCTAAGTTACCTTTAAAGAGCCCATCAGAACAGGAGAGATTCTCGCACCTGGGAGCCCTCCACCACCCTGAGGAGTGGGGGGCGGTGAGGGAGCGGACTTGGCTGGGTGTGGGGCACTGGGCTCTGCGCCCTGCGTGTGCTCTGTTGGTTCAGGCTGGGTCTGCAGAGCGTCCCAGCCCCAGGTGCTGCAGAGGAACCCCGGTTAGCAGAGTGGGCCTGACCCAGAGGCTGCCGCTGGGGAACAGGGCCTGCCAGCGGTATGGACTTGGAAGCATGCTCTTGTGTTTCTTACCCAATTGATGTTTGCCAGAGGGGTTTTCTCAGTGTGGCATTTTGAAAAGCAGGTGCAAAGGGCATTTTTATGTGGCCTGAGCAGTCCTAAACCCTGGGGGCTGCTGCCACTCTCTGCTCCACTTCGCCATCTCTGCTTGACCCTTTAGCCCAGCACTTGAGGACAGTGGTCCCGTGCTTCCCCCATAACATTATTGTCCTCACTGGACTAACTTCCGTAAAGCCCCCTGAGAGCCATTACAGGGGTGTGCATCTCTGCCCACGAGGACTGAGGGCCCCGGGCAAACCGGCCTCTCTTCTCAGGTCTGCCGAGCCAGAAGCCCAAGGAGCAGCAGCGGAGTGTACTTCGCCCGGCAGTGCTGCAGGCCCCGCAGCCGAAGGCACTGTCACAGACCGGTAAGGAGCAGCTGGCGCACATGGCGGGGTGTAGGGCGTTCTTGGAGCTGGCCAGGGGCAGCTGTGTCCTCACTGAGGGGACCTCAGCCACGTGTGCTGAATGCACTCCGGAACAGAGAGAGGGCTGGGGAGACAATCCTTTAAATCCCTGGTGAGCACAGGGAAGACAGAGACATGCCGTCCCCCTGCGGCACCAGGCCACGGTGACAGCTGGTCACAATGCACTTTGTGCACGCTCTGGCCTCATACAAGCCGGCCCGCTCCCGGGCGTCTGAGGTTCAGCCCCGTGTGTCTGAGGGACTCGTGTCGTCTTGGATATGTGTGCAGTGTCCTGACTTGCCAGCCGGAGCACCCAACTCATAAGCCACGTTTCCACCATCTCCACACAGCGGCAGCTTGTGGTTAGCCCTTAATTTCTTAATATCAATGAGTTTTTCTTGTCTTTCTCTTGGTCTTTCCCTATAATTCAAAAATTCATCATCAGAAGCAATCCAGCATTCCCCGTGAGGGAAATAGTATTTCTGAAGAGTCTCCGTAGGAAGGCTTTTTCACGTGATGCCAAAGAATCAGCCAGGTTTAAAGCTGTGCGTGTCATACAATCTCAGCTGTTTCAAGGGCAAAGATGCAGAGAACAAAGGTGTTATGAGTAATACTTATGTTATAAAACTCGTAATTGTTCCTTAGACACCTCTTCTTTTTTTCTCTTTACCTTAGTGTTGCTTCTGAGTACACTGAAATTCATACGGGTTCTTTGTGGAATAAGCCGTAAGATGTTCTCAGTTCTGTGAAGCTTTAGTTCTGGATTGCTTGTTTTCCTGTAAGGATTGGTGATTTTCAGCGGTGACGCCAGATCCTGTTCTTTGCAAAGGAGAAGTGACACCATCGGTCTAAGAGGTGGAAGGGAGCGCGGAGGCGGCGCCGCCCTCCCTGACCCCCGCTGTCCTTCCCTCCCTCCCGCAGTCCCCAACAGTGGCACCAATGGGCTCAGCATCCCGGCGGACTGCATGGGGGCCACGACGGCCACCTCACCCGACACACCCGCACGGAGGAGTCCTGACGAGGCGCAAGCCCCTGAGGTGCGTGTGTGCCGGGCGGGGAGCTCCCCGTGCGTGTGGGCAGTTCCGCTCCAAGCAGCACCCGGGCTCAGGCTGCTCCTGGCTTCGCCCAGTGTGCCCGCAGTTGCTAGAACACCGAGGGCAGTCCGTACGCGGCTCCAGAGCCCGCCATCGCCCGGCCGGGGCTCCCTGCCACAGGTGGCAGGTGGGCCTCTGAAACGTCCCTGGAGCCAGAGGAATGGCCGTTATTGGTGAAGCCTCGTGCTCTTTTACATGGAGAGATGGCTCCCCTCCCTGATTCCACACCTGAACAACCTGGGGATTCAGTACTCGGCCCCTTCTAAGTAGAAAAGTGCCTGGCGGGTCAGCTCAGAAATCATTCTTTTTTTTTTTTTTTAAACAGAGTCTGGGCTTCTGGGATTAGGTAGCCATAGCAAGTGCATGCGTTTTCCAGTAGCGTGTGTTGCGCGGTGGCTGGAGAATGAGGGCCTGTGATGAAGAGCCTGCGCTTTGGCTGGGGGCAGGAGGGGGAGGGCTCACAACCTGGCTGCAGTGGCGCACCAGGCCCCCCGCACAAAGAGCCAGACAGCACGTGTGTGTCCGTTTTAGCAGCAAAGCTGCCGCCTGAGCTTCTCTACCCGCCACCCCGCACATCCCCCTCCCGGGAGATGATGGAGCTCAGATGGCAAAAACCGTCGTCTGCAGTTCACGGTTACCCCTTTGGCCCCACCCTCCAGCCACAGTTTGCAGAATTCAAATTAGGAACCAGGGTGGCCAACGCAGCGAGTCACCTGCAAGTCGCCTGTGAGCGGGAGGGGGACTGAGAGGTGGCCCGGGGACCCAGCCACGGAAGACACAGCAAGCGCGTGAGGCGGCCCACTTTGCTAACCGGGGCTCCTGTCGCTTCTCTTCGTTTGTCTCGTTTGTGCCTCTAGGAGAAGGAGCCCCAGAGAAGCGAGTTCGGCGGCACCGGTGAAGAGGACGGGGAGAAGGCAGAGCGGGCCCAGCAGGCATTTGTGTTCGGGCAGAACCTGAGGGACAGGGTCAAGGTGTGTGACCAGAGGCCCGCATGAGCCTCTGCTTTCCTGTCAGAAGGGCGGGGAGGTGGACACAGCGTGTCGTGTGGCTCAAGGTGTGTCTGGCGGCCCGTTTCTTTGCACGCCTTCCACACTGCGCATGCCCCTTGCTCTCCTGGGAGCAACGGACAAGAAGGCAGCCGAGCCCCCATCCGAGAACCAACGCCTTCAGAGCCAAGGAGGACATGCGCTCCGATCCTTTCAGCGGCCCCGGAGAGGTCGTTGTCGCCTGCCTCGGGCTCCTCTGTCTGGCACTTAGACCGCTTCGCTCTTTATTGCTGGAGGCCTGTCCTGGCACTCTGGGGTGTTGAGTGGCATCCCTGGTCCCTGCCCTCTAGGTGCCAGGGATATACCCCTCCCCCCAGGTTGTGGCAACCAAAAGTGTCCCCTGTGGGGTCAAGTCACCCCTAATTGAGAAGCATTACCTTATTCTTTTAAGGTAGGGCAGATGGAAGAGTAACTTTTCTCTTCCGTAGGAGGCAATAGTATCTGTCCCCTCCTGGCTGCCCCCAAGGCCTGTTGGTCTGGTCTGGGGACTCTGAATCGGGGGTGGGGAGTGGCCTGGACCCCATGCACCGGCTCTCTGGGAGCCCAGACCTGGGCAGCAGTACCTTTCCGGCCCCAGGGACAGAGTCCTGTGCCGGTTCCAGCAGCTCAGCAGCAGGAGCTCCATTAGAAGCCTGAGCGACCACGTCTGTGGCTGTGTCCGGGCACATCTGTGGTTGTCACAACTAGGGCGTGGCGTAGGTGCTGCTGCCGTCCAGTAGGTCCAGTAGGTGGAAGCCAGAGATCCTGCAGCCCCCGACCCAAGCGCCAGGGCGCCTTCCCCACAGAGTGATCCCGCCCCGGTGTCGAGGACGGTGATGGGGAGAAGCCCTGAAATAAGGAAACCAGAGTCTCTGGCACGTAGAAAACATCAGTTTGTGCCATCTGCTTTCTCCTTTAGTGCTCACTGCCCAGCAGAAACCCAGATGCCCAGAGGGGAAGAGTAGGCGTTGCTGTCACACGGCTTGAGCCAAAATAACGAGTCCCTAGGGGTCGCTCACTCCAGGGAGGGGGAAACCGGAGAAGGAAGGGCCTGGGGACCCTCCTGTGCTGGGAGGCAGGGGTCTGGCCCGGGCCGTCAGGTTGAGTCTGTTCCTAGGGATCAGGGGGACGGCTGCCTTGAAATTGGGGCGGGGGCTGTGTGTTCTGGAGGCCCGGGGCTCTTGTGATCTGCGTGCGGTCTCACAGTTAGATGCCAGCTTCTCAGTGGGGGTGACTTCTGGACACCCCGAGTCTCTGCCTTCTCAGTCAAAGAACGAGGCTGGGAGTCCCTGTCTCTCGGGTCCTGGGCGGGTCACATCCGACAAGCTGTGTAACAGAGGTAGCACGGCAGTTAGGCCAGAGGAGCCCTCGAGAAACGATGCTTTTGTTACATTCACGATAAACCTCTGAAGGCATCAGATTTGTAAGCCTACGTGGTCCCATTACAGAAGCTTTGGTGGAAATGCCACCAGGATGCCAGCTCAAGGGTTTGGTTTAAAAAAAAAAAAAGGCAAGATAGAAAAGGCTCCCTCAGGCCTTATGAACTGTTTGTATATCTTAACCGTTAAAAGGAGAAATGTGGACGCTGATTACAGCCCCGCTCCCGGCGTATACGTACACACATGCACATGGTAGCACCTGTGTCTGCGGCTGTGCAGCCAGGCCGAGCTGGAGAGGCCAGAGCAGGCCGTCCTCGGAGCAGTAAGCGCGCCTCTGTTTTGCAGTTAATACACGAGAACACTGAAGTCGCTGACATGGAGAATGCCGGACACCCCAGTTCAGAAACGCCAACTGCGACCAACTATTTCCTTCAGTATATCAGCTCCAGGTGGGTGTCTCGGGCCTGTGCCCAGCTGCAGAGGGGCCCTGTGGTCCTCCATCACCCCTAACTGGGGACCCAGACAGACAGCACGGGGACCAGGAGCCAACCCGGTCTTTCTGGGGGGCAGGAAGGAGGGGAGGGGGCAGGGTTTACCAGAATCCGGGACACACACCCCCGGCTCCTCCCTTTATTCCCGTGCTGGCCCTGGCTCTACAGGGGCCACTGTGCTTCAACAGACACAGGAGGCAGGATCCAAGTTTTGCTTGGCCCTCAGAGGGGCCTCTGTCACCCAGATCTCAAGCCTGGAGTGGAACCCAGTAGGCCAGTGGCTGCTTGGCTGCCTCCTATACCCACCAGGGTCCAGCCTGTGGAACCTTCCACTGGATCAGAGCTCGCCGGTAGTTAACGCTGCCAGTAGCAGTGCTCACTGATGGCCTGGGTGCCCCACGGGTATTTCAGAAGGAAGTGTGTCCCTGCCTAGGAGACAGGCCAGCAGAGCAGATAGAACGTGGGCTTGGATGTTGGAGAGACCTGGCATGAATGGTGGTGACCTTGCCCTTGGCTGCCTGGACCCTGATGAGCATTTTAAAGATCCTGTTTGGGCCCTGCAGCATTTCCCAAATGGAGACGTGCTTACAGCTATGACGTCTTAAACTGGATAGAATGTGATGGTGATGGCAGCTCCAACAACATCCCATGTCACCTGCCACCCCGGGGGTGGGAGGTGTCACTCCTTTGTGCAGGCCAGGGGACGGGGCTCACGCAGCTGCAGTGACTCATGGGGGCGGCTGCTGCCAGGGACGGGCCCGTTCCTTCCGGGAAGTAGGTGGCGTGTTTACCGTTCGGCACAGCCCGGCCTGGAGGCTTGAGCCCTGCGCTATGGGCACATCCCCCACGGGGAAGGCCGATGGGGGCGCACGCCTGGCGTTCTCACCCACCCCTTCCGTGCGCGCGCGAGTGCGGCCTGCACCGGCGCACACCCGCCTGCCCCGCCCCGCTGGCTGCCTCACACCCACAGCACATCTTCTCTTCAGTTTAGACAACTCGACCAACAGTGCCGACACCGCCAGCAGCAAATTCGTGTTTGGCCAGAACATGAGCGAGCGCGTGCTGGTGAGTGGCCCCAGGGGGACCGTTCTTCCTGGGGCCCCGGGGCGAGGGACGTGTGAGTGCGGCTGACACCTTGTCCCCTGTGAAATGAGGATGTGTTCAGTCGCAGGAGAAAGGCCCCTGCCTTCCCTCCCTGCCACAGCTCGGCCCTGTCCTAAGGCAGGCTTCCCCTTAAGTCAGGGGTCATGCTGCTTCCTGGCGGCGGCACCGTCAGCCCAGAGCCCTTAGCCATGTGCTTCTGAGACCGCCCCCTGCCGCTGGAGCCGAGGGAGCTCAGGCCCCTCCCCGACCATGGGGCTGCAGCACGGATGGCTCCAGTGAGGTGGCCTTGGAGGGGCCCCCAGCAGTGCCCCAGGTGTCTGCTGCACACACCAGGGCCAAGGTGCTTGGGTGCTCTGTGGCTGTCTCCCCGTCCCAGAAGGCCTGGCCAGCTTGGGGTGCAGTTCCAGAATAGTTTACCTGCTTCCTTATTTTTGTTTCCTTTTCCTTCCTTCCCCACCGCATCCATCGTGAGTGTGTTGAGGGAGCTGTCTCTCCCACTTCGTCATTTCTGCCTCTGTCCCCGTTGTGTTGAGGAGCCTCCTGCTGCTCTTCTCGAGCATCACTACTGTCCTCTTTCTGTTACAGTGAAATAGTCCAAGAGCTGCCTCACACAGAGATGAGCGGCTCGAGCTAAGCCAAGGTGACCGTCAGCTGGTGGCGCACGTCTCCCTGACACATCAGGGGAGGCCTCGCTTGGGGACCAGCGTGCATGGTTCACCTGTAGCATCTGAGGGGGTGGGCCAAGCTGCTTGTGTCATGAGGGCACTTCCTACTAGGTTTTACCCAGGATGCTGGAGGATCGTTGTGTGGAGACCGGGCCCCAGGCTGGAACCCACCCCTGGGGAGGGGTTGTCCAGTCTCGTCTCCCAGGTCTGGGTGGGTCCCCAAAGCTGTGAAGGAGAAGCCATCCACAGAGCAAAGCCCTCTGCCTGGTAGGAAGGTGCCAAGAGCCGCCATCCGGCAGAGGGGCTTCCTGATCCATGGCAGCTGCCCCCCCCCCGGAGCACACAGACACGCGCCCCGACCCGTGTGCTTTCGTTTGCCCTGCAGAGCCCCCCCAAGTTAAATGAAGTCAGTTCAGACGCCAGCAGGGAAAATGCAGCTGCTGAATCCGGGTCCGAGTCCTCGTCCCAGGAGGCCACCCCCGAGAAAGGTATGCTGCAGGCCTGCCGCCCAATGGGAAGGGCACCGAGGGACGGGGGCATGGTCCGTCCAAGCCCCTGCCTGGGAGGGACGGGGCCCCCAGCTCGGTGCAGCAGTACTAGCCTCACATGAACCAGCCACTGGGACAGAGTCTAAAAGCCACAGTGTGGTGCTGATTTTCAGTGAGCAGAGAGGGGACACGTTCATCTTGAAATCGCAAGGCTGTGGCCCTGCGTGGTGACTCTGGGGATAGGGCCTAGGTGGTGGTTGTCCACTTCTTTCTCCTTGCCCAGGGGCAGGGGCGTCTCCAGTGCTGTGGGGGGGAACCGGCAGTGGGAAGCCTGGAGCCGAGCTGGCAGCTGGCTCCACAGTGCTGTGTCTCGGAGGTCCACTCCGGGTCCCGGAGTCTCGACCTTTTGTTTTGTTTTGTCCCCCGTGAGGTATGCACACACGCGTCCCCTGGCAAATAGTCAATGTCGTTTAGCCAATAACGTTTCAGAGTCCCTGGCCGAGTCGGCAGCCGCCTACACCAAGGCAACAGCCCGGAAGTGTTTGCTGGAGAAAGTGGAAGTCATCACGGGGGAGGAGGCGGAGAGCAACGTGTTACAGGTGAGGCGGGCCTGGCAGGGGGCGCCTGGCTCCTCTGGGCCTCCTGGCCCTTAGGGGGTGGCGTGAGGGGCCGTCCTAGCCCCCCGCTTCTCGGTGCATCTGACAGGCTGGACACGGGCCAGCCCCCTACCTTTAGGGCTCTTGGCAGAGCTTCTGAGAGCGTAGCAAGTGCTAAGGGCCTTGGGGTCCTGCTCTGGTGTTGAGCAGAAGGACCTGTTTTGAAGATTCTTGGTGACTCGGGGCGCTCCAGGGACTGCTGTGACAGACACCCGAATGCATATCCAGGAGAGTTTTGTCGCACTGGCGCCCTCGTTTTACTAGGGAACAGAGATCACAGATGCAACCCAGACTGTGTGCCTGCCTCTCCCCTGTGCCCGTCCTCCTGTGCGTCCCGGGGCGGCACGGCCGCCTCTGTGTGTGCGCCTGTGAGCTGCGTCTACAGGGCCTCCGAGTGTTTAATGTGGGGT
>NW_027527386.1:962637-966216 GCF_008692635.1 Crocuta crocuta
CTGAGCCACCCAGGTGCCCCTTTATTGTTGTTTTTTTAATTTTTTTTTTTTTTTTTTTTTTTTAATTTTTTTAAATTTTTTTTGTTAACATTTGTTTACTTTTGAGAGAAACAGAGCGTGAGCAGGGGCAGGGCAGAGAGAGAGGGGGAGACACAGAATCCGAAGCAGGTTCCAGGCTCTGAGCTGTCAGCACAGAGCCTGACGTGGGGCTCGAGCGCACAAACTGTGAGATCGTGACCTGAGCTGCAGTCAGGCGCTAACCGAGCGGCCCCCGGCGCCCGTGTGGGGCTGTGAGAGGCCCTGCTGTTCCTGCCCACTCAGCGTTGTTCCGGAGCCTACGCTTGTAAGGAGCGACTGTGCAGAAGACCTGCACACTTTCTGTGGAGGCCCAGGCACAGTCTCTGTGGGAGACTTTTCTTACGTCGATAGCAGCCTTATGGAGCTCGAACACCTGTGCTGTGGAATGCGCCCTTCTAGAGCATGTGATTCCGTGGTTTTAGTATGTGCACATAGTTGTGCAACTGCTACCACTATCAAAAGAGAACATTTTTTTCCCCAAAAATGTTAGTAGTCAGCACCCCCAAACCCTCCCCCAGCCCCCGGCCCCCATGACCCCCTTCCCCTGTGGAGGAGCCTGTTCTGGACGTTTCACACAATGCAGACTCACGCCCTGTGTGGCCTCTCATGTCTGAGCGTCGTGTGTTCAGGGCCCATCCACGGGGCGGCAGGTGGGGGCGTCTCACTCCTGCTCGCGGCCGAGGGACGTGCGTGTGCGTGGTGGACACACCTGAGGGGTGTGTATGGTGGACATTTAGGTAGTTTCTGCTTTTTAGCTGTTGCAGATCATGCTACCGTGAATGTGTGTACAAGCTCACATGTGTAGGTACGTGTCATTTCTCTAGAACCCTGGCCCGTGCGGTGGGGCCTTTAACATTTGGAGGGACCTTTTTCCACAGCGGCCGTGCCGTTTTCCATCGCACCAGCCGCGTGCGAGCCTCCTGGTTTCTCCCCACCCTCCCTAGTGCCCGCTGCTCCCTGTCTTGTACCCCCCTAGCAGGGCCGAAGTGGTTCCCCATTGTGGGTTTTATTTTTGATTCCTTAGTGGATTTTTTTTAGTTTATATTTATTCTTTGAGAGAAAGAGCATGAGTGGGGGGAGGGGCAGAGAGAGAATCCCAAGCAGGTTCCACGGTGTCAGCACAGAGCCCAACACGGGGCCCCATCTCACAGACCACGATATCATAAGCTGACGAAATCAGGAGTCAGACGCTTAACCGACCAAGCTACCCAGGTGCCCCAACCTTAGTGATTTCTTTTAATGTTTCTCTGAAAATTTAGACTTCATCTTCATTGGAGAGCAGGATAAAAAAAAAAAAAACACTGGCCCGGGGCTACACGTGACCCGACCCCCGACCCCAGGCCAAGGTTTGGTGACCTCTGCCTGCTAGTTCACTCGGTAGATGGGAGCTGCCGGGAGGTCGCCCGCCCTGCGGGGCCCCTGCTCACCCAGAGGGCTGCCTTGTATTCCAGATCCAGTGTAAGCTGTTTGTCTTTGACAAGGCCTCACAGTCGTGGGTGGAAAGAGGCCGGGGGCTGCTCAGACTCAACGACATGGCGTCGACCGACGACGGGACGCTACAGTCCCGACTAGGTGAGCTGTGGCGCGGTCTGTGCGGAGAGAGCCTGCAACGGTGCCATGGTCCCAAGGCCCAGAAGGGCAGGATCCCAGCGCGCATCCCCATGGGAGAGCCCCTGGCGCCCACACCCCGTGGCCTGCAGGCCCAGGCCTGATCCCGAGGTTCTCGCAGCCAGCTCTTCCGTGACTCCCCTCGTTGTGGTGGGAAGGTAGATAAAAGTACTTGCGACTTTGGAACTTGTTTTCCAATGATAAAAGTGCCGGTTGCCTTGCGGTGGGAAGGAGAAGCGGCCACCTCAGGCACCCTGACAGCGGTTGATCCTTATCGCAGACCTTCCCCAGCCCGTGCAGAGGTGGGCCTGTGGGCGCAGAGGGCTCGGGAGTGGACTTGGGGAAGGATGGTCATTTGGAGCCCGGGACACCCCCCCCTACATCAGCCCTGAGTTGGCCAAGCCGCTCTGTGCAGCGCGGAGAGGTGGGCTTGCAGGAAGGCAGGCCATCGCCACGTGCACATGGTCAGGGCACATGCGGGGAGGACGGGCTCTGATAGACCAGGCAGGCCGACGGTGGCCTTGGGCTGGTCCTTCCAGAGAAGGAAGGTCTGTATCCTCTCTTGTCTTCACCATGTCACCCTGTGTCTGGTGGAAGCTCTGAGCAGCAGTTGGCCTCAACCTTTTTTCTCAGAAAGCCACAGGGTCGAGGCTGGGGCTGCCTGAGAGTGGGGCCCATCAGGGGTCCCACAAAAAAAGTGCCTGTGCCCAGTCGGCAGTTGTCCCTGTTGGGCCCCCCTCCCCCAGCCCTCTCCTTCCCCGAGGGAGCCACCGTTCTGGCAGAATCCTCCACGCAGCAGATCTGGCCTCTTCCCCCACCCGTGGCCAAGGGGGAGATCGGGGCTCCGGGGCCGGCCTGGCACATGGGGGGCTACAGCTCGGCAGACAGGCGGCTCACACGGACCTGGAGAGATGTGGGATTTCACGCTGTGATGTTTTCATTCTGGGTGGTATCTGCGCTCCCGGCTGGCCGTGGGCGGGGGATCAGGGACCAGGGCTGAGTGGCCTTGTTGGTTGCAGTGATGCGGACCCAGGGCAGCTTGCGGCTGATCCTCAACACCAAGCTGTGGGCCCAGATGCAGATCGACAAGGCCAGCGAAAAGAGCATACGCATCACGGCCATGGACACCGAGGACCAGGGCGTGAAGGTCTTCCTGATCTCAGTGAGTAGCAGGGGTGGGGCGCTACTGCCGACTTCTTGGGGGAATGAACTGCCGGATGGCACCCTGGTTGAGGGCTGGGCACACCCATTCGGTGCACTGCGGGACCGCCCCTCCGTGGGGTGCCCTGGTGTCCAGGGGTGCCAGTAGGGCGGCCTCCAGGCCAGCCAGTGTACACCAGGCGCGGGTCGGGACAGACGGGTGGGAGAGAAACCAAGCAGCCCTGCAGCGCCTTAGTGCCAGCGCAGCCGCAAGCCGTGTGAGCCCTGGGGGACGCGCCCCGGGGCAGCAGGCGCCTCCATCCACTGTCCCTGAGCGTGTCCTCCCCGGACACAGCCTGAGGATGTGGCGGCAGTTGCCCCACCCCGAGGCCTTACAGCCCACCGCTTCCCTGCGCCTCTCCCAGGCCAGTTCCAAGGACACAGGCCAGCTGTACGCAGCCCTGCACCACCGCATCCTGGCCCTGCGCAGCCGCATGGAGCAGGAGCAGGAAGCCAAGCTGCCTGCCCCCGAACCCGGGGCGGCCCCGTCCAACGAGGACGACAGTGACGAGGATGTTCTGGCTCCATCAGGGGCCACCGGAGGCGGTGAGCTGGGGGTCCCCGCCCTGGCGGGTGTGGGGACCCTGACAGAGGGGGCTCCATCCAGGGTGGGGGCCTGATGGTGAGGCCACTGCTTCCCCACAGGTGCCGGCGACGAAGGGGACGGGCAGACGGCCGGGAGCACATAGCCCC
>NW_027527386.1:966444-981357 GCF_008692635.1 Crocuta crocuta
GTCCGTCTGTCCGCCCGCCCGCCCGCCCCGCCGGCAGTGTTGAGGCGTGGGGCTCGGGAACCACACTCCCCGCTGGGTTGGCCACAGTTCGGATCCGCATGTCCCGTTCAGAAGCAGACTCGGGAACTGCCTGAATGTGGTTTGGGACACGAGACCTCATCATATTGATGAGCAAAACGAAAAAGAACATTTCTTCCCTCCCCTCCTTTGAATTGAAATGGCACATTGAGACTTGTCACGGCTTCTCACTGGGACTGGGACACCTTGTTTCTTCACCCCTCCCTCCTCGTGTCCCCGGCCTCTGCCGCCGCCGCCGCCCAGGCTGCCGGGGCTGTGCACACAAGTATAAACACTGGGCCTGCTGGACGTTAACTACCATCTTTGTCTCCAGTTTCCCACATTCTGATTTGGGGCTTATATTTTTTAGATCTTTTTTTCCCTGAGGCTTCGTGTTTGGTTTCTTGGGTTAAGACTCTCCTGGGCATCGATCGGGCACAGCTCCATCCTGGGTCACGTCCTCCCCCTCCCTGGGCTCCTGGCCTCTGTGCTGGGGTGTTGAGGGGTTGGGCCCCAGACCTGGAGAGAGCTTATCTAGAAAAGGGTCACTGGACCTGGGAGGGTCCCCCACCCTCCTGCCTGTCTCCATCATGTCGGTCACCCATCTTCTGGCACCCAGGCGCAGGCCTGCTTCCTGCCACTGGTCATTCCTTGCCCGGCCCTGGACCTCACCGCCCCCAAGACCATCCAGGGCTGGGGGCCTCTGTGAGAGGCGGAGGAGGACCTTAGCAGAGCCTTCGAGGAGGAGGCAGGGGGCTGGTTCCTGGCAACCAGCCGCCCCCCACAGGAGCAGGCGCCGTGCCCCCACCCCCGACCCTGGAGCACGGCCAAGAGCCAGCCGGGCGTCATGCACCTGGGAAAGCCGTGGGGACGGTCCCTGTGTCCCAGGCTCCGAGGGATTTCAGAGGAACCTGCCCAGCCCCTCCCCCAGAGGGGGAGAAGGGCTCCTTTCTGCAGCCTCGCCACCCGCACGGAGCCGGTTGTGTGCAGCCTGAGCCCGAGCCACGGGAAGACACCAAAGGCCCTCCCAGCAGATCCGGTCACACTTCTCTGCTTTAAGCCTTAGCCAACTAGTGACAAGTAAAACGAGATAATGCCCATGTGTTTTGGAACATTTATGTAAGATTGTCATATGAAATGTATTTGGGAACTACATTAAAACTTTTAACTAAAACCCTGGCCTCCTGCATGCCCCAGGGGCCTCAGGAAGCCAGACAGCCTGGCCAAGGACAGCCTCCGGCCCCCAGGGCAGCCTGGCCCCTGCCCGACTCCGCGTCTGGGCAGGTGACCACACTTGGCTGCCTTCCAAGACTGGCCGCCTCCATGCAGAGCTTTGCTTTGTCCCCGGCCGCCTGGCTTCCCGCGGTGGGGGCGGGGTGGGGGGCACGCGCAAGGGCAGCGGGGTGCTGGCAGGGCTGAGGGGTCTCAGCAGAAACAGGAGGAAGCGGGGTGGGGGGCACCTGCAGGGGCTCTGTGAGACCTGAGTCCACATGGCGGGAACAGGGACAGGGAGGGCCCTGTTCCCTGGGGTTCTGAGCCAGTGACCCATCCTTGGGACCTTTGTCCTACTTGCACCTGATGGCCAAGCTGGGTCCTCTGAGACCAGGTCCGGCCGGTCCCACAGCCTCAATCTTCCCACGTTCCCCTGTAGCCCCCCACCCCGGGGGCTGCCCAGCTGGAAGCCCGGGCTCAGGGGCGCCAGGGTGGGGGTCCTACACCACAGTGGTGCTGGCTGAATATGCGTGCGCTGCTCACAGCTGCCAGGCGCTGGTCATCATGGCCACAAACTCCTCGTCCGTGTCCATGGAGGCGCTCACGCCGCTGTAGTAGTCCTGGAATTCGGCCAGAGTGACCTGGGGGCAGACGCGCTGTAAGTGGGGACCAGAGACTGGGGTGAAGGCGGTTGGGGTATCTGTGGGCACCCACCTGCCCGTCCTTCTCGGAGGAGTCGAAGTTGTCCAGGAAGCGGCGGAGGACCTCCTCCTCGGTCCACTCCCCGCTTCGCACCTTGGGGTGGGCGCGGCCACTGTAGACCCCCCGGAGGTCATCCACGGTCACCACACCGTCCCCGCTGCGGTCCAGCTTGGCGAACGCGGCTGCGATGACCGCCTCCCGGGCCTGGGACATGGGGGGCTGCAGAGGAGGAGGTAGTAACCGAGGGGCCCTCCACCCACCAGGGCTCTCGGGCATCCGGTGTCAGCACTGACCCAGGCAAGCCCAGCACCCTCCAGGCCGCGGGGCCCAGCGCCTCACCCGCAGTGCCCTCAGGAACTCCTCCAGGTCCAGCGTCCCGCTGCCGTCGCGGTCCCAGCGCCGGCACACACCCTCCGCCTCGGCCGCGTCCAGCACCAGCCCCAGCTCAGCCAGGCCCCGCTGCAGCTCCCCCGAGTCCAGGGAGCGGCTCTTGTCCCGGTCCAGGCGGCGGAAAAACCTGAGGGGCAGGGGACGGAGCTAGACGCTGGTCTCTGGAGCTGGGCCGGGAGAAGGTTGGGGGGACGGCTCACCTGGCCAGGCCCTGGATGCCTGAGGCCCCTCGGGACAGGCACTGTGCCCGGAGCTTCTCCACAGTGGCATCCACGGCATCCATGCTGGGTCAGGGCCGTCTGGGTAGCTGGATGGGAGAGAGCTGGAGGAAGGGCTCCCACTCGGCCCGCCAAGCTGTGGTCAAGTGCCACAAGCCTGCCCTGGCCAACTACCCGCTCACCTGCCCCGCGTCCGTCCTGGAGGCCAGCCAGCCACTCCTCTGGCCCCGGCCTGCTTTGCCCAGCGCTGGCAACGCGTCCCGCCCAGCAGGACTGTTGCTTAGGGATGGTGGCTCAGGAGACTGGGAGGGGCCCCAGCTGTAACCCTCGCTGTGCCGGTGCCTCGTAGCCCTGGGCACACCCTGTGGAGCCGAGGGGCCAGGCCAAGAGGGACAGGGCAGTGCCCTCGCTGGCACCACTGTCCAGCCTCTGTCCTCATTCCCAGCCTTGCAGTGCCCAGGTCTGGGGTGAAGCCAGACGCTGGTGGGGAGTGGGGATTCACCCTTCCTGGCTCCAAAAAGGAGGGGTGGCCCACAGCCCTACAAGGACCACTGTCCTGGATGGAGAGGGGCAAGGCCATGGCCGAGGAGGGCTCAAGACCCAATTCCTGTGTGGCCTGGAGCAGGTTCCCTTCCCTCTCTGGGCTTCACTTGCCCCCTGCGTCTTTTCACAGGGCAGCAGCCAAAGCTGCTGAGGGATCCAAGTTCAAAAGGGTTTGAGGTGGCCCAGGCCCACCTCCAGGTTTTCGGATCAATGCGGCTGAGCCAGGACAGAGCAGCCTTACAGACACTACAATGTTAGGTCAGACAAAGAAGTTCCTGCTAGTTATTTAGGGGCCACTTGTATTTTTTTCACATGGGTCTTTCGGCGGTCGGTTTTCAGTTCTCAGACATCACTTGGTGGTCTTGCTTGTGATAAGCTAGGGTAGCCAGGGGACTGTGGCACCAAACGAAGATGTGCACCCGCCCCCGCCCCCCGATGTCACCCGAGAAGAACCAAGGTCCCCATCACAGGAGGCCTTCGATAGAGACTGGACGCCTGTGCCGACTGAGGGCATTTCAACCCCACAGACGGGACTGAAAATGACTGGATTTCCTAGGACCGAAAACACGGGCCCCATCAGCTGCAGACGCCCAGAGGTCACCAGAGTCTTTTCAAAGCCTGGACTTAGACACAGCACAATGGTGGCATTGGAAACCAATCCACAGAGAGCGTGCAGCCCTGCACCACCGTTCAGGCCCCCACTGATGTGACGCTGTTGTCACAGCAAAAATTCTGGCGCCCTGCCGCAGTCTGTACCTGTCCAAGGAGGCAGAGAACGGCTCCATTGTGTTTTTCGCGAGGGTTACAAAAATCACATTTTTTCCCCATAGAAAAATGTCAAATATCAACCACAGCCATTGTAACTCTGTTTTGGCATTGCTTCCTCTTGAAGAGAAATCAGAATCTCACCAATAACCTCTCCAGAAATTGGAAGTGGCCCAGGCCCTCCCGACCCCGAGGCCCACGCCAAACCTCACTTTCCACATCTGGAAAATGGGACAAGCCTATGCCGCAAAGATGAGACACCAGCCCCCCGGGACTGTCACCTGTGTCTCCCCACCCGGCAAGACCTCCTCCCGACCCCGGAACAGCACCCGGCCCGCCTCTCCAGTCCCCACCCAGGAACGAGGAAGGACAACGGCCAAGAAATCATTCAATTTATTCTTGAGCTCCGACAGGCCTCAGCCTGCCTTTCCCTCATACGAGCAGCCCCGCCTTGGTCAGCCTTAGAAAATGGGGCCATTGTTCTTACACTGAGGGGTCACTGTTAGATGCCAGGCGGGGCAGGCCGCACCATCCTGAGGGCTGGAGATGGACACCGACCTTTCCAGGCCAAAATGGGCCCTTCCCCTTGGTTCCTGGTGTGACGATTTCCCTGAGTGAGGAGGCGGGGAAATGGCTACCGTAGTACCAGATTGGGCGGAGAAAGGCACAGGATTCATCCCTGGTTTGATTTAAAAACAACAACAAAAAAAAACAGGCACCCTAAATGTCTCTGGCCAAGAAGGGACAGCAGGGAAATAAAGAGTTAAGAAAAAAAATTAAAAAGTAGATTCTCTAGAAAATATAAAAAGGAGCCAGCTGCTTGCTACCAAAGCTAGATTGGCCGGGGGCCTTGTCAGATGTGCTGGGGACCCTGGCTCCCTGCAGGGCCCACAAACCCATCCTGTTCCTACGGAGGTCCCACGGTGAGTCTGGTGACATGAAGTTCCGTAACGAGAACAGAATGATGGGAATCACTTCGGATAAGGCAATCAGGGAAGAACCCTCTGAGGAGGTGACTTCTGAGCAAAGATCTGAGCGACAAGGAACCGGTCCTGTGACCTCCAGGGGAAGAACGTTCTAGGCAGAGGGAAGAGCCAGTGCAAAGTCCCTCAGGAAGGACTCTATCGAGAAAAGACTGAGGGATGCCTGAGTTTTCCGGGGCAGCGGAGCCTGGCTGCCAACATCTCACAATGTCTCACACGCACGCTCTGCCTTCTGGGTTAAAAGTTGACAGGACAGAGGGGGGAAAATCTAGCATTAAAAATCTGGCTTCCTACAACCAGGGCAAAACGACACAAGTCATGCGGTTCCCAATTCTGGTCTGGGATGAAGGATAAGAAGCAGCTTTAGCCTGGGATGAGGGATGCTTCGGAAGGAACAGAAATCAGGGCAGGGAGAAGAGGGAGAGAAAAACGTGATGCCGTCCGCCTCCACAAGTGACAGAGGTCTCAGATGGGGCAGGGGCCAGACATCTGGCCCTAAGGCGAGGGAGCCAACTGGACCTCACACTTTGGCTGAAGAGGGTATCCCGGGCTCAGAGCCAAGGAGGCATGACCAAGACTAAAGCCAGAAATCCAGATTTTTGTGTAAGCGTTGCCAATGTTTCAGTAAGTGGACTGATTTAAATTTGTTTTAAAACAAAACAAGACAAGGGGCACCTGACTGGCTCAGTGGGTAGAGCATGGGCCTCTTGATCTCGGAGTTGTGAGTTCCAGCCCCACACTGGGCGTGCAGATTATTTCAAATCTTTAAAAACGACAACAGCAAAACAAAACCAAAGCCTTCCGTCTGGGCTACACATCTGCCTTTGGCCCACGGGCTGCCTGTTTGAAACCTATGACTTTTTAGCAGGTTCTGATGCTTGGAAAGGTTTGTGGCTCTGCCGCTGGGCCCCCTCTCAGACACAGACGGGACACCCCAGCAGCGGAACTCCGTCTCCGTTGTGGAGTCAGTGCTCCAGGGCTCACACGGTGGTCCCAAACACTGCAGGCTGCAGGTGACCCCTGTCCTCCTCGTCCCCGGTGCTGTTGGCAAGGCGTGGACTGGGCTCACTGGGGGGTGGATGGCTGGGGTCTCCGGCCGGCAGGGGCCCCAGGCATTCAGCTTGGGCCAGGGTGGCCAGCAGCCCGGCCAGGGGTGGCCGGTAACGGCAGATGTCCTGCAGCAGCTCGGCCCGGGGCTGCAGCTGCCCGATGAGCTCGTCCCTCTGGCGCAGGGCGGCCTGCAGGCTGTGGACAGTGGCCTCGGAGGTGAGCAGCTGCTGCTGGAGGGCGGCAATCTCACTGGCAGGAAGGCAAGACAGGGCAGCTGTGGTACCAAGGGGATCAGAGATTCTCCTCCTCCCTGCTCCCGACCTCGCAGGGCTCCCCATCGCCATCAGGATAAAGGCCATGCTCCTCACCACTGCTTCAAGGCCCCCCTTGGCATGGACTGAATGTTTGTGTCCCCTCGAAACTCTGGGGCTGAATCCCTGCCCCCCCCCCAATATGATGTATTTGGACATGGAGCCTTTGGGATGCAAGTAAAATAAGATGAGCTCATCAGGGTGGAGCCCTCAGAGAATGAATGCCCCTGTAAAAAGAGACACCAGAGAGCTTGCTCTCTGCCCAAGAAGACAACCCACAAGCCAGGAAGACAATCTGTCACCAGGAACTGAACCTATCAGTTGGACTTTCCAGCCCTTAGGAATAAAAAAAAAAAAAAAAAAATCAGTTGCTTAAAGCCCCCCAGTCTCTGGTGTTCTGTAACGGCAGCCAGAGCAGACCACCCTCATTGCTCCCCTGCAGGTCCCTTTTCCCCTATATTTTTTCCTATTTGTTCAGCTTAGATGGCCCCCTCCTCCAGGAAGCCTTCCGTCTCGGCCCCCTCAGAACCCTTTGTGCCCTTCATCACAACTCCAACCACTCCATTTTGTAAATGCTTAGTGATGTGTATGCCTATGTAGGTCTCAGGGGCTCTGGTGCGCCGCACCTGCCTGGCGCATAGTAGTAGGTGCTCAGTAACGATGAACGAATGGATCCAACCAAGTCCCAGCCCTTGCCCAGCTGGGCTCCAGACCTCCCTCCCTCCTCCCTGGACGCTTGTCTCATCCCTTTCAATCCTCAGCGCCTCTTCAAAACTAGAGGGGCTCTTCAGAACTTCTGGTGTGATGCCAGCCTCCTCTGCTCGAGAACCCGCCATGGCTCCCAGTACCTAGGGGGAGGTCGGTGATCACCACACCACTCAGAAAGAGCCGATTTTGCCTTGTGGAAAAACGGGCCCTGTTATAAGTTAGAAATCTACATTTGTGTGACACCTCTCGGCTTTGCTTGCTGGTGACCAGTTCGAGGTGTTTGGTGTTTATTTTTTCAATCGCACCAGTAGTCCAGCCTACTCGTGAATGTAATGTACACGGTTCCCGCGCCTCTCCTCCCTTTCCAGTCTCTGCTCTGCCTCCGCCCACGGCCTTCGAGAAGTCCACCTGGCCGGCCCCGGGCCTCACCAGTCCTTGGCGCGGCCCAGCTCCTCCAGAGCAGCACGCAGCCGCTGGTCGTGGCNCGGCCACGCCCCCCAGCCCGGGTGGCCCACGCCCCTAGAGGCTCTCCCTGGACTTCAGCGCGATTGGCCACGGCCAGATGGGTCGCGCCCTCCTCAAACCCAAACACATTCAATGGTTCGGGCACCTCGAAACTCCGCCCCTGAGCCCGGCCTGACTCTAAGATTGGCCAACGTCCTGATAAACCACGCCCCCCTGCAAGCCTGGCCACGCCCAGGCTGCGAGTCTCTTGGAGCCACCCGAAAGGCCACGGCCACGCCCCCTAGGCGATCGCACAGCTGCGGATTGGCCAAGTCTTCAAGCAGCGTCTCTCCCTGACCACGCCCCCAAACTTAGCGTTACCTCTTCCGGGCCGAGGCTCGGCTAAACCGGCCGCAGGCTGGGCACACGTGCGGTCCCGCTAAGATCCTAGCCCCGGGACCGGTATCCTTCGCCGCCTGCGAGTCTGGCCACGCCTCAAAACAGTCGCACGCGTTCAGACGCGGGTGGGGGACGGGCCCAGGTCGTGATCACGCCCCTACGCGGATTCTGGCGCTGAGAGTGGCCGCATTTCCTCTGTGTCCCGCCCCATAGTTACATCTTGCTCCTATAAAGTGGAGTTCCGCCCCGCGCCCGAACACCCGTCATGATCCCACCCGTGGATTAGGCCCTCACTCCGGGTCAAACCCTTCCTAACCTAGGCCCTTCTGAGTCGGGGCTGGCGAGATCTGCCTTCACTGATTCTGGTTGACCTCAGCTTCTCCCTCCAGAAATCGGCCGGGGCTGCATGCGCGCTTCCTTTACACCAGTCCCGACTCGGCGCATGCGCGCCGCCCGTGTCTGTGTTCCCGGTGCTCAATAAAGTTGCACGTTTGTTGTCGGCCCCTGCGCCCGAAAGGTTGCGCGCGCCGCCCAGGAAGTCTCGCGAGAACGAGCGGCGGCTGCCCTTGGACGCTGGGAGCCGGCCGGGCGTGCGGTGTGGGGCCAGGGCTTCACGGTCATGGTGCGGACGCTTCTTCAACAATACCTGGACATCCCCGATGGCACCGAGTGCCACCGCAAGACCTACGCCAGTACCACACTCAGTGGTGCCGCTGGTGAGCGCCGCCCGGGCCCCGGGGGCAGAGGGTGCAAGGAGGTCATAGTCGCTGGGGGCTGTCCGAGGGCGGCCTGGGGGGTTGGGGATCTCGCAGGTGGCGTATGGTTGTCACCGGGGTGTCTGCGGTGGCCCTGGGACGCTGAAGAGCTCTTGTATGAGAGAGATTTTGTAGGCGTGTCGGACTGATCCAGAGGGCGCAGCAAGGCAGCAGGGTCACTGGGAACGGTCCCAAGGGGCCGGGGGCTGGGTAGCTCACGGGGTGGCACGTGGGCGTCGTGGGGATGTCTGGGGGCGGCCATGAGGACCTCTTGTGTGGAGAGGGTCCGGCAGGGTTGGAGGGCACTGGGAAGTGGTGCATGTGACAGGCTCTGGGGCCGTCAGAAGTGGCCCCCGGGTGCTGAGATTTGGGGGTTATTGTTGAAGCGGTCACCGGGCTCCGAGGAAGTCGTTGAGTGGGAGAGGGCCATTATCGGGATCAAAGGAGCTGGGGATTCATGAGACTGAACAGGGTTAAGTTGAGGTTACTGGGGGAACGCTGGTCTTGGGTAATTATTCTGGAGGGAGATGAGGGTTTTTTGAGGGTCCAGGAGAGCGGGCTGGTTGGGGATATCTGAAGCTTTCATTGGGACCACAGAGGCGTGATAGAGGTGCCGAGATCATAGACGAGGTGGGTCAGAGGCTTCTATAAGGGTAGCTTTGGGAGGGCATAAGGGGATTCACAGCCCTAGCATTCCCCTGCAGGGGAGACCCCAGCCTCTAGTCCCTTACAGTGTCCCTTTCATTCTTAGTCTCTTTGAGAAGCAGATAAGATCGTTTGGGCCACCTCCATATCTCCAGCTCCTGAAATGAGGCCTGGTAGAAGTTGAGTCTTCACCAGGCTGCCATTTTCTGCATGTTTAGTGAGATCAGTGCATCGTGCCCATTTCTCAGATGTGTACAGTGAAGGTTGGACAGGTGTATTAACTACCCCACAGTCTTTTGGAGCCAGAGTGCAAATCCATGTCTGCTGATCTGCTCCTGAGGGTGGCTGAGGCAAGGACTGTGCATGCAGGGTCCTCATGGGAGGGGTGGGGGCCGCTAAGGAGAAAGGGTGGAGGGGGAGTCTCTGCGGATGGGTTCTGTAGAGTCCGTTTGAGTGGCGAGTTGTTGGGACAGTGGAGGTGCCTGGTGGGGTCTTTAGGGGGCCCTGAGAGAGGACACTGTGGGGTTGGATCACTGCAGCTGCAGGGGGAAGTTATTCGGGCACATTTTTTTTTTTTTTAATGTTTCTTTATTTCTGAGAGAGAGAGACAGCGTGAGCAGGGGAGGGTCAGAGAGAGAGGGAGACACAGAATCCGAACCAGGCTCAGGCTCTGAGCTGTCAGCACAGAGCCCCACGTGGGGCTCAAACCCACGAAATGCGAGATCATGACCTGAGCTGAAGTCAGTTGTTTAACTGACTGAACCCCCCAGACGCCCCTCCGGGCACATTCTTAAGGGGCAATGCTGACATTGGGAGGTGCCTGGCAGAACTTGGTGGAGGCTCATGATTGTGTCTGAAAGAAACTTAAAGCAGGAGGGGGGCGCCCGAGGGACACGTGGGGCCTTCAAGGAGAACATGTCGGGGGGTTTGAACCTGAGAAAGATATTAATGTTCGTGTTTGTGACTGGGAGTGCACGGGTTTGATCACAAATGCACAGGCCATGGGGGTGGACTGAAGTCGCCAGAGGCTTTTGGGGGAGACTGAGCACATTCCAGGAAGGTGGTGCTGATGAGTGAGTGAGGGGCCTCTGGGTGGGGCGATTGCTGGAGGGTCTGTTAGGGAGCATGGGTGGGAACCTTTGACAGAGGTACTAAGTCACACAGTCACTGATGATCTGTGGTGGTCACTGGCTGCCACGAGCCGTCCAAGGTGCCCAGGCGTCTTCTTCCAGGGTGTCCACTGTGCACACGTGCGCACATGTGCGTGTGCGTGCGTTACTCACGATGCCCACCTGCGTGTGTGTGTGTTGCTCATGATGCCCCCGTGTGTGTGTGTGTGTGTGTGTGTGTGTGTGTGTGTTGCTCACGACACACAACCTGCAGGACTTGGCTCCTGGACCCTTCCTTACCCTCCCCTCCCTCACTCCCTGCCTCCCCTCAGCCCTCAGGGAGAGAACATTCTTGTTTCCTGAGATGGTGAGTGAAAGAATGAATGAAGGCATCCAGACTCTTGAATGGATGGATGGGTGGGTGGATGGATCAGGGCCCACAGTAACAGCAAATGAATGTATGACTGAATGAAGGTACAGAGGAACCAAATGAATGAATGAATGTGGGTGCACTGTGTCTGGAGATCACTGCTGGAGGCTGAGAGCCAGGAGCCAGTGGGGGGTCAGGAGGGGGCCCTTCTGTGGGGTGCTGGGGGGCCGTGGAAACAGATCCTCGCATGTTAGGGGATCACAGGATCCGGGAAAGACTGGGCTGTGGCAGGTCACCCGCCATATTGGATGATTGCTAGCAGGGAGTTGAGTGGGGCAGTCTTTGACCCTGGGATATTCGGGGACAACTGGGTCATCTGCTCCTAGTTCTAGGTCTTCTGAGGGGGGGAGGGAGCACTGTCTGTGTGTGGCGTGGAACGTGAGCTGGAGACAGCAGTTCCCATGGGCCGGGCCGGGCCAGGCGGGCCTTGGGAGGGCCCTGTGGCAACTGGGCCAGGCTGGGGGTCTGAAGGGAGAGGAGGGGTGTGCTGTGTGCTCTGGGCAGGGTCAGCTGCAGATTGGAGAGTGCCGTGCTGGGCTGCTTCTGGTGACTCGAGCCAGCCAGTGGGCCTTGGTCCGCCAGCCCCTGCGGAGGGCCTGGTGAGAGCAGCTGCCACAGGGCTTGCCTTGGCCTCCACCCAGACCCACACGCCGGCCCAGGCCGGTGTTTGCTCAGGACGCCCAAGGACATAGCCTCTGTCCTCACCGCCCACCCACTACTGGGCTCCAGGACCGGCCCCCGGCAGGCCCCTCATACTTAGAAGCCAATGTCGGGCAGGGAGGCCAGGGCGACAGCAGACATGGAAAAGCTGACCAGGTGCTGAGGCCAGGTGGGCGTGAGCGGCTGCCCAGCCAACCAGGTGTGAGGGATGGCCCTGCGCCCGAGCTGCTAGCGGGGAGGGGGCCCCAGGGTGACGAGCGACGGGCCCAGGAGCCAGGTCTCTGCCAAGGAGGATCAGCCCAGAGCCCCACAGGAGAGCACAGCCTTGGACAGGAGTGGGGCACAGGGCATGTGGGGCGCAGCTGTGGTGCCTGCTGACCCTGGAAGCCGGGGAGCCTCCCAGGCCCGGGAGGGTGCGTCATGGAGGGCAAAGGGGCCCCGGGGCAGGCCTGGCAGAGGGAGGCCTGGGGCACAGGCAGGCCTGGAGTCCCGCCTCAGCTGCTCTGGGGCCCTGGGTGAACCCCAGAGCCCAGAAGAGTCCCTTCCTGGGTGCGGGGGTGCTAGGAGCCTCCTTGAGGGTGCCATGGCGGCACAGGGACAGAGGCTTTGTCTGGTAGCGGAGGGGCCTGCCCCGGCCATGCTGCGCCTCGCCTCGGTGCCCAGGCCCTGGTGCTTCATGCCTCGCCCTCTCTGGTCCCGCAGGCCTGATCTTCTCCGCCTACAGCGTCACGCTCCGGCCGCCAGACTCCTTCCTAGAGGGAGTGGCGAGGACAGGGCGATACACGTTTACTGCAGGTGAGCGACCTTGGCTTCTCCTGGGGGGCCCTCCAGGCACTGGCCCCTGGGCCCTGACTCAGCCGCGCCCCCACTGTCCGCCTAACAGCCGCCATCGGCGCCATATTTGGCCTCACCTCCTGCATCAGCGCCCAGGTCCGAGAGAAGCCCGACGACCCCCTGAACTACTTCATTGGAGGCTGTGCCGGAGGCCTGACCCTGGGAGCGCGCAGTGAGTGAGCCCCCCGCCCCGACCTCCGCTGACCACCACCCGCTGTTCTGTCCTGGACCAGGGGCCAGGCGTGTGGGCTGCTCGTGAGGGGGCGTGGGTGGCCCGAGGTCACCTGGGAACCGGCAGAGGTGCCTCCCGAGTGGGAAGGCAGGCCGGGCCCCAGGCCAGCCTGGCACAGTGGGGCCGCCCAGGACAGGAAGCAGGCCGCGCTCTGTCCACCGCCCACAGCCCTGGCCCACCAGCCTGCCAGTGCTTGGTGGAATGTTCCAGTCAGGCAGAGGGAGGGCATTGGAAGGGAGGCCCGTGCATCCCAGCCTTTGCTTTAAGACCTCACGTCTGGGTTTGACGTGCACCCCCAGCCTGCCATGGGGGGGCGCCCCACATACAGCAAGCAGACCTCCGTCCACTGCAGCGGCTCTCAAGCAGCCAGGGACATTCTGTGCACTTCCATTCACGGTCCGCAGAGCAGCTAGCGGGCCTGGCGCCTGCGGCCGGGCCACAGGCTGAGACTTGACCACCCGCCGTCCCCTCCGCAGCTCGGGTGCCCCACCCCCGGGCCCGGCAGCCTAGACCCCTTCTTGCTCTGGGTTCCGGGTTTCCGCACACGTCTTCCAAGTCCAGGGGTCCCGTGTCTTAACCCTCAAGGAGCCCTCAGCCTCAAGGGAAGGATGCGCTCTCGGGCCCCCGGGTGGCTGCGGGGGAGCCCCATGTGCGCCTGACNTCCGGCAGCCCACAGCTACGGGATCGGAGCCGCCGCCTGCGCGTACATGGGCACGATCGCCGCGCTGGTCAAGATGGGCCAGCTGGAGGGCTGGAAGGTGTTCGCAGCGCCCAAGGTGTGAGCCCTGCCACCTCCCGTGTCCCCGGACAGGTTGAAATGCGACTAAAAATAAACTCTGCATATACTTGTGTGTGAGTCTCCCACCCCTCCTCCCCTGGTGTCTGGGACGCAGCCCCATCCCAGGAGGGCTGGGCGACACTGACGCGCCAGCCGCCAGGCCCTAAACACAGGGCATCTGCGGGGGGGAAGCTGGGCACCGCCACCCACAGCCCTCCCTGTGCCGCCCTCCCCCCACCCGCACAGGTCACAGGCCGTCCCCTCTCTGGGCACCCCCCCAAAGCCAACAGCCTGTGGAGAACACACCCAGGGCCCACGCACGGCCTGACTCCAAATTCCTGGGCATTGGAGCGGAGCACCCCAGACGGGCTGGCCCAGGAGCCTTGTCTCTCTGTGACAGGTGGGTGACAGGCCACCGGGAGCCTGCGAAGCAGCAGGGACAAGGGAAGAGAATCCTGATCCTCGCCCGCCGCCACCGCCTGTCAGGCCCCATGATTGAGGCAGCTGCGGAATGCTGGCACGGCCCCGGCCCCCCGCTTTCCGCAGGCCTGGCTCCGGCCCCGTGTTTGCTGGCAGCCGGAAAGGGAGGCTTGCTCCAGCGTGCCAAGGTGGGCCATAAATTAGGGCTCTCGGAGCCCTACCCTGGGGAGTGGGGTTGCGCGTGGCCAGCAACTGGGGCCTGGCAGGGTCTGGGCACCAGAGGCGGCGGGAGCTGAGCCGACTCCCCCTCCTCGCGCATATCTGGCCTCATTGCTCCTCCTTTCTCTCCAGCCCACCCTGGTGCCCGCATGGTCAGAAGCCAGACTCAGGGCCTGGCTTTCCTCTGTCTACTGCTGGTCCCTCATCACCCCGCAGCCACTCCGGGTCTCCCACCAGAGTGGGACCAGGTGCCAGCTCGGGGTCGCATCCGGGCCTGAGAAAGGCTGGAGATTCCCCCCACCCTGGGGGCCAGGAGCGGGGTGAGCGCCTGCCAGGCCCTGAGAGGACTCTGGGGTCCCAGACCCGCGTCAGAGTCCCAGCCCGCAGCTCTTTACTGGCTCTGTCCTCAACAGCAAGCGGGGACCACAGGGTCCCTCCCTCAGCAGTGTTCGGGAGGAGGGAAGCGCGCCTTCCGTGCCTTCCGCGGGGCACTAGCCCCAGTGTCCCTGCTGCGGCCGGCCCTCAGGCCACCTTCCTGTGCCTCCGCATTCATCCCGCCCACCACAGCCGTCAGCACAGGGGCGACACAGTAAGAGTAGTGGCCCTGGTGCTGCAGGCAGGGCCTGTGGTCACTGAGGGCCGGACCGGGGGGACCTGGTCAAGGCTGTACCTTTGGTGACTTCTCAGCCAGATCCGCCCAGGCCTCCCCTCCCTGTACATCCTGGCCCAGTCCCCTGGCTCTTTGTGAAGCCAGGCCTCCGAGGAAAAGGAAAGACTCCTAGCCCGCCAGTCCCTTCCTACCTCCTAGCCTCAGTTTCCCCTTATAGTGAGCTCCGAGCAGGGCTGTGCTCAGCACCTACTCAGCCTTCTCTGGGCTGACCGCCAGCATTGGAGCGGGCCTGCCAGGACCCCCAGAACGGGGCAGGAGAGAGTGGCTGCCTGCTGGGCTCCAGGGAGCCCCCAAACCCAGACCCCCTTGCCCGTAAACATTTATGAGGCTGCAAGGGACTGACTTCATCCTGCCCCCCACACAGAGCCCACGGGGATGG
>NW_027527386.1:981397-981557 GCF_008692635.1 Crocuta crocuta
GGGACACCGCCTCCTGCCCCAGCAGCCCCCTGCTTGGGGCAGTGAAGGACCTTTCCAGAGAATGGCCCCCGCCCCCACCCTCACCCCCATCCTGAGCTTGATGAAGCCATTTTCAGCCCTGAGCAGTCTGTTCTAAAACCAGGAAGAACTCAGAAAGGGC
>NW_027527386.1:981645-982274 GCF_008692635.1 Crocuta crocuta
GCCTGGGGGTGAGGGGGCGGAGGGAGGGAGGAAAGACCTAAAGATGAAGAGGTCTGTCTAGATATGAGCGAGAGGGAAGGGCGTCCAGCCTGACCTGCGGGACAGGGCGCGGCCAGTGACTGATCAGGGAGGGGGTCACGTTCCCCCCACAGCAGACCTCTGGGGCAGTGGGGCACACGCTCCCCAAAGACCCCGTCCCTAGGGACACACTGCCCAGTGGGGACAAGTCAGCAAGGGCTGCAGGCTCAGCTGGGGTCTGGGCGGGGGCGGGGTGGGGGGCAGTTGTAAGCCAAGAAGATGTGAGCGAGTAAAATGAGACCGAGTGCGGGAGCTTCTCCCAGCCGCCAGGAAGGCTCCCTTGTTCCTGGCAGCTCATCTCACGCTGGCAGCGGCCCTTGGAGGGGGCTGCTCTCGCTGGTCCTGTCTTACAGATGAGGAAACTGAGGCCCAGGGAGCAGGCACATGGCATTAGTTCTCTGGTTATTACTGAGCTATTGTCGGTCAGTGTGTCTCGGAAAGACTTCCCAAGCGGTCGTGGCTGGAAAGCAGTCTGGTGGGACAAGGGCAAGCCATCTCTAAAGCACCCCTCCCCCCACGGATTCCTTTAAAAAGCTATGTTGGATGCAGAG
>NW_027527386.1:982508-984718 GCF_008692635.1 Crocuta crocuta
TTAAAGGCTGTGTTGGATGCAGGCCTGGGGTGCCTTTTGGTCCGGGGTGGGACACACCGGGCTATCGAGAGGGGCCCGAGGGGCTCATCCTTGCTCCCTCTCACCCCTTTGTGAGTCTGTGGTCTTTTTTTTTTTTTTTTTTTTTTAATATATATTTATTTGTGGGGAGAGCCAGAGACAGCAGGCTCTGCGCGGACAGGCTGACAGCAGTGAGCCCCATGCAGGGCTCGAACTCACAGACCAAGAGATCATGACCCGAGTTGAAGTCTGATGCCCAATCGACTGAGCCACCAGGTGCCCGAGTCTGAAGTCTTGAGATCTGCCCTGGATCTCCAGGGCCCCAAGCAGGGGCCAGCTCCCAACGCCGCCCTCCAGCGAGAGTGCAGTCTCCTACCCCCCACCCCCTGCAATCTGTCTTCCCGGAAGCAGCCACCAGAGGGTGCCTGTGAGCATCTGGGTTCTGCCCTCTGTCCGCAGTCCTCCAGGGCTCCCCCCTCCCCCCTCTCTACCCCTCACTCGCTCTGCTCACATTCCTTCAACACGCCAGGCCCAGTGCTACCCCAGGGCCCTTGCACTGCTGTGTCGTCCGCCTGGAACACTCTTCCCCCTCATGTCCCCACAGCCCCCCCTCGCCTCCTTCAGTTCTCAGCTCAAACGTTACCTCCTCGCTGAGGCCTCCCCAAATCCCCACACACACTTTACCCTGGTCTAGTTTTTGCTCACAGCACTTTGCAGCTTCTCGTCCCCACGTCGCCACCAGCATTGCACGATTGTTTCATGGACCATGTGTCCCCTGGAGGGAATCACCTGGCTGCCATGCCCTTGGGTCAACAACCAGCCTAGGAACACAGCAGGGCTCCCTGAGTATGTGGCCCAGTCCCCGCTTCCTGAGTGCCAGCCCTGGGCAGGGTCCCGATCCCGACATCCCCGGCTGATGGTGGCCGGGGGAGGGGAGGGAAGAGAAACCATCCCCAAACCTCAAGTCAAGACTCGGAATTCACTTGCAAGTATTGACAGAGAACCTACATGTGCCAGGCAGGGTCTCAGGCCTGGGGGGTACGGGGGTCACATCAGCCAACAAGACCAACGATTCACTCCCTGCCAGGGCCCAAAGTCTGATCTTAAAGGGAAAAATAGTAAAACAGCAGTTTTTTTAAATGAGCAAATAGGTAAACAGACAAGAACATTGTACCTAGAACTGTGCTCCAGAGAGAAACCATGCTGACCCAAAAGATGGGGTGGGGGTTCTCTTAGCTGGAAGGGGTGCTCAGGGAGCTCCCAGAAGACAGCAGCCTTGGGGTGCTGTGGAGGAAGGGTGTTGCAGGCAGAGGGAACAGAGAGGATTAAGGTCCTGAGGCTGGGCCCAGTCTGGTGCACCGCCCCAGTAACAGCGAGGAGGCCACGTGGTGGGGCGGGAGCCACCCTGGGATCACTGTGAAGGAGGGCAGGGGCCAAGGTCAGGTCACGTCTCCCAGGTGTTCACAGCAAGTCAGGGAAGAGTTTGGCTTCCGGGGGTGCTGCCTGTTGGGGTGCCAGGAAATCCATCCTAGCGCTTCCCATGTCCTGGCAAAGACTCCCAGAGCCCCCACTCCGCTCATCTGAACACCCCCAAAAGGGCTGCCCTGGGAGGGAGCCTGACCCCTGAAGGCTGTGCCCACAGGGCCCTCATCATGGAGGGGCAGGTGGGGATCTTCTGGCCGGGTTCTGGTGGGGAGCCTCAGCCCAGTGTCTGAAGCCAGATCAGTCCCCTCACTTAAGGGGTTTGGAAGTGAGGGACAGAGCTTGGTCTCCCCAAACCCCTGTCTGGCTTGACATCCAGAGCTTGGAACACAGGAGAGCCCCCAGTTCTGTGGATACAAGGCACCTGCAGCCAAATGGTGGCTTTGCCAGTTGGGAAACTGAGGCACGGAATAGTCACCGCCCCCCGGGACCTCTGGTAGTTCTGCAGTTACCCCTCACCCTTTAGCCTGGTCCTCCTTGGATCTGGGCAGCCCCTAGCCCCATGTGGGGTCCCTCCTCAGAGCCAGCCAAGCCACCTGGGGGCTTCACAGAAGGCTGGGTGGTCGGCCCCAGCCCAGCCCCTCTCTCCCCTCCAGGAGCCCCCACTGGGCTCTGAGCACTCTCTGAACCGGAGCAGGCAAGGTGTGAGCCAGGGCAAGGGCAAGGCTCCGGGGACCCGAGAGGCAGGCGGGAGGGGAGAGACCCCATGG
>NW_027527386.1:984899-990290 GCF_008692635.1 Crocuta crocuta
ATGGCCTGGCTGAAAACTCTCCCTCCTTTCTGAAAAACCCATCCAAATGCTTTTATTTTACCATTCCCCTCCCCCCCCACAGACACACACGACAGCCTTGCTAAAACATATTTTACAGTTTCTTTTTTTCAATAGGTGAAACCGACACAGACCACAGAATTTACAGTATGCCAAAGGGTGTTCCAAAAAAATACCTCTCTCCCCAGCCACCCCCCCACCCTGCAGCGCTCCCCAGAGGCCACAAGCCCCGTGTCTGGTTTCTCCTTCCAGCAATGTTCCAGGCCGAGGCAAACACGTCTGTATATTTTCTTTTCCTCCCCCATAAAGTATATCGCACTGCCCCCGCTGCTTCATAGACCTGAGTGTGGATTCCTGGCAACAAACACCACACCGTGGACTTCTTCCTGCACAGTAAAGACTCGGGTCTCTTGCTTTTAACGGCTGCATAATATTCCATCCTGTGGCTCCATGGTCATCCCCATGAAAGCACGTTTCTTCCCAGTCTTTTGCTTCTAGCAATAGAGCAGAGATGGAGAGCCTGTTATAAATGTCATTTTGCGTGTTGGTGCCTTCAGCCGCATGCTGCCTGAACTGTTTTAAATGAACAAGCTTTATTTTCTACAGCAGATTTAAGTTCACAGAAGATTCGAGTGGAGTAGGGAGTTCCTCTATACCAACTCCCCACACACACACACACACTCCTCCGCCCCTTTTATAACAGCTTGCGTTACTGGGATACCTTTGTTACAATTGATATAATTGTTACAATTACTTGTGTCGATACATTGTTACAAGCCAAAGTTCAGAGTTGACTTGATGCAAGTTCACTGCTGGTGATGTACCTTCATCCACTGGGTTTGGACAAACGGTTCATGGCAGGTACCCGCCTTTACGGGATCACACAGAGTCGTCCCACTGGCCCCCAAAAGCCTCTGGGCTCTGCCCCTTCGTCCCTTGCCACCCCCCACCGCCGCCGCCGCAGCCACCGGTCTTTATACTGTGTCCACAGCTTTGCTTTTCCAGAATGTCAGAGTTGGAATCACAGTGTGCACCCTTTTCGGATCGGCTTCTTTCTAGTGATCTGCATTGATGGTTCCCCTGTGTCTCTTTGTGGCCCGAAGGCTCCTTTCCTTTCAGCGCTGAATAACATTCCATTGTCTGGATGTCTCACAGTTCACCCATTCACCGACTGAAGAACGCCTGGGTTGCTTCCAAGTTTTGACAATTATGACTAAGGCTGCCATCAACATCCGTGTGCAGGTTTGCACGCGGACGTAAGCTTTCAACTCCTTCGGGTAAATCCCAGGGGGTGGAATGGCTGGAGGCGGTGGGAGGAACACGTTCAGTTTTGTAAGAAACGTCCAAAAAGGCCTTCCAACGTGGCTGCACCATTTTGCATCCCCACCAGCAGCGAATGAGGAGAGTCCTGTTGCTCGCCGTCCTCGCCAGCATCTGGTGTCAGGGCTCTAGGGCTTGGCCGCTCCAGTGGGTGTGTCGCACGGTGTCTGTGGTGGCTTTGTCTAAATGTTTAAGTAACCATTTGCTGGGGCGCCTGGGTGGCTCCGTCAGTTAAGCGTCCAACTTTGGCTCAGGTCGTGATCTCACGGGTGGTGAATTTGAGCCGTGCGTCGAGCTCTGTGCTGGAGCCTGCTTCGAATTCCCTCTCTCCCTCTCTCTCTCCCCCTCCCCTGCTCACGCTCTGTCTCTCTCTCAAAAATGAATAAACATTTAAAAACAATTTTTTAATAAATAAATAGCCATTTGCTGATCCTCCTCCTGGGAGCCAGGCATGGTCCCGATATCTTTAACCTGATTTCTTTGCAAGTCAGCCGAGGAAGGATGTGCAGATGGAGAGACCAAGGCTCAGAGAGGGATAGGCACTTGCCCAGGGCCATACAGCAAATGAGGGTAGAGCCAGGGCCTGTGACTGATTCCAGAGCCCTTCTGCCTGCGGCGTCCCGGGCCCTGCACTGGGCGCTGGGGACACAGTAGTGACCAAGGCAGTCCGGTCTAGTGGGTCTGGNCTCACTCTCTGGCTCCCATTAGTGAGGCCACCTGCTGCGGGGGCCTCAGTCCCAGGCATTCCCCTGCCCACACTCTGCCCCGGTGACCATTAAACACAAATAATGAGCCGAGAGCCCCCCCACCCCGGCCCCTCTCCATCTCGCTCGCTCCCACCCTCCACTCCAGCCCCTGGGAAACTCATCAGGGGTCCCTTGTCCAGAGGCCACCCAAGCCCCTTCTGTGGCTTGTTCGACCTCCTCGTCCCCTGCCTGCCGCCCCGGACGCCCGCTCCCCCACCGGCTAAAGCAAACAAGAGTACAGATGGCCGGTTAGGTTTGCACCTCAGGTAAACAGTGAACCCCGTTTCAGTGTATGTTAGCACCCGGCTGTGGGACACCCGGCACTGGAACACGGTCCGCTGCTTCTCTGAAGTTCAGATTCTGCGGGGTCCTATCTGGCATCCCTTCCTGATCCCATCTGGATGGATAATGGGCCTCAGTTGTCCATCCTGCATCATGGGTGAGTGCCCACTGACCAGTCAGAGGGACTCTATCCCCCAGGAAATGCTGGGGGGGGGGCTCACGTCAGGTGGGTCCCCCCCTTCGATGCTGGACTTGGGGCTGCTGGGGGGGCCAGTAGGAGAGGTTGAGGCCACGGCTACCTGTCAATGGCAATGGAGGTATTATAATTTGGGTGCTGGAAGTGTCGCTCAGGAGAGGTCCCTGGGGGAGAGGAAAGGAGGGGCCACATGCCGCCCCCCCGCGAGGGCCACCGAGTGAAGTCTGTTATCTCCCTGGCCTCCCGCACAGCCCGGATGCTGAGGGAACAGTCCCCGAATCCCAGCTCCGCCCCCTGCAAGTCCTGGGACTTGGAGCCAGGCGCTCTCTCTGTGCCTCAGTCTCCTCGCCTGCGATATGGGCATATTGCTACTGCTGCTACTACCTCTCCTAGGACCCTCCCGTCAGGGCCGTGAGAGGGTGAGATGCATTCATATACCCGAGCTTGGCCTGGCACCACGCTGACCCTCACTTAAGTGATGGCCTGTTCTGGCTTCTCTCCCGGTCCCACAGGGAGGGACTGAGCGGGAATCAGAGGCTAAGTTTAGCTCTGATGACACCCCCTGGCCACCTGCCTCGTCCAAACATCCTCAGCCAAGCGTGAGGTTCAGAGCATCCTTCCCCAGCCTCTGACATCCAAGGAGCCTGTTTATTCATTCCTGTTGCCAGAGCGGTCCCTGCCTGCCTGCGCCTGCCGTCCGGGCTCCGCCCCCACGTCACCCCCCCCCCCATGCCACCCAGGGTCAGGAACATCTCACCTGCAGGCCGCCTGGATGCGGCCAGGGGCAGGGCAGTCAGGGTGGGGGGCAAGAAAGGGGATGGGTGAGGGCCACTCCTGCCCCAAGGTCCGGAGTCCCCCCTAGAGGCTCCGTTTATCACTTCCCAAGCAAGATCCCAAACTTCTGTCTGTGTTGACTCACAGATGCTGTCATTCATCCAGGGCCTGCTTCCTGAGTGCCTACTGTGTGCCAGGTCCTACTGGGGACCCGGGGCTGTCCCACAGGGCTCCCAGTCTTGGGCAGGGAGGCAAGCCAGGAAACAGGAGAATTTTCCAGCGGTGCTTAGTACTTTCCATTCATTTGTTCATTCATTGGTTCATTCATTCATTCATTCATTGATCCAAGGCACGTTTGTTGAGGTCCTGCTGCGAGTCAGCCACCGTTCAAGGTGCCCAGACTCAGCAGGAAGGAAACAAAGCAGACCTGGATCTCTCGTGGAGCTGACATTCTGGAGGGAGAGAGGCAGGAGCAAATGACATAAATAAGCCAAATGCATGGTCTAGTGAAATGGGGGTAATTGTTGTGGAAGAAAATTAAGCAAGAGAGGGGTTGGGGGTGTGCTGGCGGGGGCAAATGGAAAGACAGGGATTCAAGGGAGCCATATTTGAGGAGGCCATGTGGGCATCGGGGAAGGAGTTCCAAGCTGAGGGAATCGTACATGCAAAGGTCCTGGGGTATGACCAGTGAGGAGACATGTGGGGAGAGGCAGCAGGACCCGGGCCAGGCTTTGCCCCCGAGATGGATGACAGCCACGGGAGGGTCCAGAGCAGAGGATGGATGAGATGTAGCTGAGATTTCACCGGCCGGCTCTACCTTCCTCCCAGGCCAAGTCCCGAACCGGCACCCTCCAGGATGGGGGAGGCCCGGGGTCGCAGCCAGGCCGGGGAACCTGAGTGGCTGCAGGTGGATTCTCACTATAAATGAGGACTTCCTGGGTAGGAATGTTCGAAGAGCCAGGGTAGGGGCGGATTGCTGCTCGCCAGAGCATGCCGGGGGCGGGGGCGGGCAGGGCAGATTCTGGGCACATCCTCTGCACGTGGCATCGCCATCTGCTCCCCGCGGGGCCAGGCCTAGTGCCCGGGTCGCCGGCATTCCTGGCTCAGAGTTTCGCCAGTGGAGAGACAGGTGTCTTCGAACGGCTGGAAGGCGGCCTCCAAAAACAAACGAACAAAATCTCTGCTTTTCAGCTTCCCTGTCCCGACAGATCTCCAAGCCACCGTCCGCCTTGCCAAGCAGCCCTTCGCTGGCTTTTCTGACTCCAAAACCGCACACGAGTCCCACAAAACGTTTCCAGGGAGAGGAAAAAAGGGCCCTTTGTTCCCCGGCCCCCGGTATTCCCTGGAATTTTCTGTCTCCCGGCACCGGGCAGCAGCGACGCACCTAGGCACTATTGTTTCTTCGCACACAGTTTTGCAACAGCTTGTTTCCACCCGACAATAGAGGGCCCCACGGCTTTTATTTCCAGAAATTGGAAAATGAAGCGTGTCCGGCCCCCGCCTCCTCACCCACCACGCGCTGAAATTTAAGCCACGTGAACCGGGAGGGCTGGGGCGCCAGGGGGTGGGCACCCCCTGACATGCCAGGGGGCCGGGGTGAAGAAAGATGGAGGGTGGGCGGCGCAGGGATGCCAAGTTCCTGTCACCTTGCGCTCCCTCCCCCAGCACCTGACGATGGGCAGGAAGAGGCTGCGTTCTTGAAAATATCAGAGGAGGGGAAACTGAGGCCCAGGAAGGGCCAGGGGCCCAGGCCTGTGGGTTTCCAGCCCCTGGGTGATGGTTATGTGTCTGCCCACCTGAAGAGGGTGCCAGTGTCGCTTCCTTTTGCAGAGGAGACAGCTAAAGCCTAGAGAGGTGACATAACTCGCCAAAGGTCACACAGCTGCCAAGGCCAAAGTCTGTTCTCCGAGGGGGGGCGCCTGGGTGACAGTCAGTTAAGCATCTGACCTCGGCTCAGGTCATGATCTCGTGCTTCGTGAGTTCTAGCCCCGAGTCAGGCTCTGTGCTGACAGTTCAGAGCCTGGAGCCTGCTTGGGATTCTGTGTCCACCCCCCC
>NW_027527386.1:990413-992244 GCF_008692635.1 Crocuta crocuta
CCCCCCCGCCCTGCCCCTCCCCTGCTCACGCTCTGTCTCTCTCTCTCAAAAAAATATAATTAATTAATTAATTAATTAAAACAGTAAGAAAACAAAACAAAACGAAGTCTCCAAAGCTCTTGTGGTCAAGAGCTCTGAGGCCAGACAGACGGGTCTAAGTTCCAGCCCTGCTGTGCCACTTAGAGACCACAGGTGGATTCTGACTTTAAACATCCCAGAACGTTCTAGAGCCGGGGGAAATTGCTGCTGTCTAGAGAGAGCAAGAGCCAAGGGAGATAGGGTGTTTTGCTTTTGTCTTTGTTTTTGGTTGGGGGGGAGAAGGTAAATTCCAGGCACTTTGTGAGCCTCAGTTTCCCTGTCTGCACAGTGGACACTTGGGAATCCCTGCAATGCCTTCGACAGGGGCCAGGCGAGAGGATAAAGGGGCCCTTGTGGGAGAGGGGTGGGAGCCCTGGAAGCCCCTGCCAAGCCCTCCAGGGACCCCAGGGCCGAGCCAGCCTCACTGGGCCCATTGCTCACCTGCCACACCTGGGGCTACTCTCCTCACTGGCTGGCCGCAATCCAGGGCTTCCCTGCAGGCCGGGGCAGGGCTGGTCCCTGGGGTGAGGGGCACAGGCTGGAGCCTAGGGGCCCTTTGTCCCTGGGGCCACTGCCTCCAATTGGACTGATGTCTGAAAGCTGAACGAACATCTCCCTCTTTCTGGAACTTTCTCTGAGGCTCAGAGGGGAAGCTTGGTTGGGCCCCAGACACCTGGGCCAATGTCAGGGGATGCCAGGGCGCCCCCGTCACACCCAAGCACCACGCCTGCACCCCCATCACCTTATGTGACTCAGATCACACGTGTGGCTTGTTTCTCACCCATCCCAGGCCAGGGGGGCCCCTGCCTGCCTCCCGAGCTGCCAGCCGCCCTTGGCTCACAGCCCACAGGCCCCAGGGGAAAGAAGTTTCCAGGCGGCTAGCAGCTCCGTCACCCACCAGGCCTAGGGAGCAAGGTATGGGGGGTCCGATGCAGGCAGAGACCCCATCTGGGGGGTACGATGGCCCTGCCTCATCCCACATGCCCGTGCCAGCTCGTCCTGAGCCTGAAGGAGGGGGTCCTCCCAGTGTGGGCTCTGGGGCCAGCTTCCTCCCCGGGGAGGCCCGCCTGGCAGTGTCCAGGCAAGCCTTGCCCAGAGAGGGTCAGGAAATCTCTCAGGCCACACAGCAAGTTCAGGATAAGCAGCAGCAGTTCCCTGCGGCCTTGGGCAGGAGGGGGTCCTCTGACCCCAGGAGCTGGTGTTCGGTCCAGCTGCATACCCTAAGGCCCGTAGGTTCAAATCCCAGCCCCCCCTCCCCCGCATCTGACTTCTCAGCCGGGTGACGCAGGCAATAAAAAATACCAATAGAGCCTGAAATAAAATTGTAGGCAGAGCAGGTGGTTTTTGAGGCGTAAAACTAAATCAAACCAGGGACACTGCCCCGGAAGCAGATGGCATGTTGAAAAGGAAGAGAGTTTCCAGGTGGGAGGAACCAGGGCAAAGGGCGCTGAGCCAGATGTGCAGCGCGGCTCCCAGGGGCGACCTCCGTGCCAGCTGGGGGGGGTTGGGAGGTGACCTGTCCTCAACCCCTGTGACACCCAGGAGTTTCCTTTCCAGCCCCAGAGGAATGGCGGGACTGGGGGGGCGGGCGGATTATGGTGACCAGGAGCCACGCAGGCCTCCTCCCTTGCACCCCGGCCACCAACTTCCCCTGCCCTGCGGAGGCGCGGGCTCAGGCTGCTTCAGCCAGCGAGCCCAGGAGCACCCCAGCCCCTGCTGCCCTATGAGGCGCCCGGGGAAGGCAGCGTCCCTC
>NW_027527386.1:992974-999307 GCF_008692635.1 Crocuta crocuta
GGGGCCCTCCTGCAGCCTTGCTGGCCTGGCCCCTCGGGGCACCTCCAAGTGTCTGCTCAGTGACGTCCACGGCAGAGCCGCCCCGCTTGGATCCTCCCCTGGATGGGGCGCTCCTTCCTTCTGGAGACGAGCCGGCCAGTGAATCTGGCACATGCCCACGCCCGGTGAGCCCGAGGAGGGGCCCCGCCAGGTCCCGGGTGAGTGGAAGGCAGGGCCAGGGCTCCCACCCACCACCCTTGTAGACAAAGCTGCCCAAGCTTCGATCGTAAATGGGGAACAGACCGACCCCATAGCCCTAGACACCTGCCTTGGGGGTCAATTTTTTTACTTTCTTCAAACGATTGTATTTTTAAGTAATCTTTACACTCAACCCGTGGCTCGAACTCACAAACCCGAGATCAAGAATCATGTGCTCCATCGCCTGGGCCAGCCAGGCGCCCCTGGGGTTTAAACCCTTGAGATACAACCGATTTCCTTGTGGGGGTTTTTTTAAGTGTTTATTTGTTTGGCGGGGGACAAGCTGGGGAGGGGAAGAGGGAGAGTGAGAGAGAGAGAATCCCAAGCAGATTTCACGCTGTCAGCAAAAAGTCAACACGGGGCTCGATCCCACGAGCGGTGAGATCACAACCTGAGCCAAAATCAAAAGTCAGAGGCTTTTTTGTTTTTTTTCTGAGGGAGAGAGAGAGACAGGTGAGCAGGGGAGGGTCAGAGAGAGAGGCAGATTCAGAATCCGAAACAAGCTCCAGGCTCTGAGCTGTCAGCACAGAGCCCGACAAAGGGCTCGAACCCACGAACTGTGAGATCGTGACCTGAGCCGAAGTCGGAGGCTTAACCTACGGAGCCCCCCGGGCCCCCTGCAGCCTGATTTCTTACTCTGTCTTCAATCTCTTGTTCTTCCGGCTCTTGTGGCCTCCTCAGTGGCTGTCAGCGCAGCGGGGGAAGCCACGCGGTGTGGCCACGGCTATGATGGGGAACACGGGCAGCTGTGGGAAGCAGGAGAAGGATGTGACCTGGCCGGGAGGGCAGGGGAAGCAATCCAGGGAGGCTCCCTGGAGGACAGGTCTGCACCGAGCCGTGCAGGATGACCAGGGTATAACGCGGTGGCAGAGGACAGAGTGTTTGTGGCAGATCAGCACAAGTCACTAGAGGCTCCTTAGCGCTTGAGATTCCAAGTGATCTGTGACACGGAATTCTCCTCAGGACTTCGGTCTCCACGTCAGCAGCGTGGCCACGGAAGGCTGAGGTGGCACCCTGTCCAGCCTTGGCCATGGCCCCAGTACACGGCGACATTAAGACCCACAGCTCTGTGCATTATATTTGAATAGGTCACCCAATAATCCTGCCTGCCTAAGAGTGAGCCGTGAGGAGATTTGGTCAGTCTCCCCTGCAAACGCCTGGCCCTGCGGGACCCCAGCCTCCCACTGGCCCGGAGGAGGGACACACGGTCCACTGAGAACCGGACCTCAGGCTTTGGCCAGCCCGCAGCAGCCCCCTCCCTGCCTCTGCTGTGTCCCCAGTGCCCTGCCCCCCGCACCCCCTTCTCCAGGGTGGTCTGAGAGAGTCTCAGGACAAGAGCTGATGTGATAACTCTCCTATCGGAAGGCTCGCATGGCTCCCTCTCCCCGCACCGTGTGTCGAGCACTCCACAGCTGACCATAGCCACGCATGGCCCCGTGTGGCCCCCACACCAGCTCTGGCCTCCTCTCCTGCTCGGGAAGACCCAGCCTTACTGAATCCCTCCACTCCTCTGTCCCTTGCTGCCTCAGGGCCTTTGCACAGGTTGTCCCTCTGCCCAGGAAGCTCTTTTTTACAAAGAGAACTCCTAGGGGGCTCTAGGTCACAGCTCACACATCCAGGAAGGCCAGACCAGGCCCGTCTTCCTTGCTGATCGCAAGCCATAACTTTATGCCCACTTACCAGTTCCTTATGGGTTCTTTTATTTTTTTACCCGCTTGCTTCCTGCAATATCCTTGGCCTGGAATGTAGCCAGTAGTCAAGAAATGTTTGCTGAAGGGCTTAACATGGGAGTGGTAGGTGGGGAAACTGACACAGAGCTGGACATTCTGCTTACCTGCCCCTCTCCACCCTCTAGGAAGCTCCTGTCCACCCCTGGATAGAGCCCATTTCTAGAACCAGAGGTTAGGTCAGCCTTATTCCCTTGAAAGGTGGGCCAACTGCATGCCCAAAGCCACACAAGCCTCAGAACCAGTCCCCAGTTTCTAGTACCATCCATGATAGGATCTTCAGGGGAATTCAACTCTTCATGCTTCCGGACCCAATTCTGATGTGGGAGCAGGGTTCCCACACACATAACACCAGGCGGTTCTCAGAGAATCCATTTCAGTTCAGTTCTGACACCATCCATCCAGGGACAGCATCGGATCCCACAAAGTTAGGGGCTCACCGCTCCAAGCCTGCCTCCCCCTCCCCCAACCCAACCCCGGCCACTTCAGGTACCAGCCACAAGCCCAGGCTGTCCCCTGTGCTTCTGATGCACCGGCTAGAGACAAGGTTCCAAGGACCCACTCCTAAGGCTTCATTAGTTTGCTAAACACCCCACAGAGCTGGGGAAAACACTTATCATTTACCCGATCATTAAAGGATATGATAGGGGAGCCTGGGTGGCTTAGTCGGTTAAAGGTCCGACTTTCGCTTAGGGCATGATCTCGCGGTTCGTGGGTTCGAGCCCCGCGTCGGGCTCTGTGCTGACTGCCAGCTCAGAGCCTGGAGCCTGTTTCGGATTCTGTGACTCCCTCTCTCTCTGACCCTCCCCTGCTCACGCTGTCTCTCTCTCTCTCCTAGAAATAAATAAAACATTTTTTAAAAAATTATAAAAGATATGATAAAGAGATGAATCAAGAGCTAGATGGACAGAGGCACCAGGCAAGGGAAGGGGAAGGCTTAGGGTTTCTTTGCCTTTCCAGCCAAGCCCCACTGGGTCGATCTCCACCTTTGTCGCATCCTGGAAAGCTCCCTGAACCTTGTCCTTCTGTGTATTTATAGAAACTTTATACATAGGCACAATTAACTTAGTCACTGATTCAACTTCCTGGCACCAGCTTCCCACTTGGGTCCACTTGGGTGGACCCAAAAATCACCTTCATGAAAAACACAAGACACCCTGATTTTAAGCATCCGACTTCGACTCAGGTCATGATCTCACGGTCTGTGAGTTCCAGCCCCGCGTCGGGCTCTGTGCTGACAGCTCAAAGCCTGGAGCTGCTTCCGATTCTGTGTCTCCCACTCTCTCTCTGCCCCTCCCCCACTCATGCGCATGCTCGCTCGCTCTCCGTCTCTCAAAAATAAATAAAAACATAAAAAAATTTAAAAAAAAACAAGACACCTATTTCACTTTTATGACTCTGAAGTGTTTCCAGGAACCATGGATAAAGACCAAATACATCAGGGAAGTCGATTGGGGTCATTTGAATGACCAGAGTGCCGTCCTTATCAGTCATTGTGTCACAGCCGAATTGATGGGACTCCCACCATTCGCTTTCTGGTGATGGCCCGGCTCCTGCTACAGGGCACCCCCCGGTCACCTGATGAAAGGTCCTGGGGTTGGGCTGAGCCGCGCTGCTGCGACAGCTATATTTCCTTCTCCTCCCTGTGTATCTAATCCACGCCCTGAGAAACCGGCTCTCCTCAGTCTTACAGTCAGCTGCTCGCCGCCCCTGCTCGCCGCCCTCCCCAGGTAAGGCCTTTTGGGGCAAATTTACCCCGTCGGAATGCATCGGATGCCCCCCAGGGGCAAGGCCTGGTGGGTGCCCTCCTGGGCTCTTCCAGGATCCAGGTGGGCCTGCGGACGGGTGGGGCAGGGAACACCCAATCCAGGCGCCTGAGCCCCCCGCGCCCCGGCCTCCATCGGCAGCCTCAGCCCTGCACACTTCCGGACCTAGGACTCTCTCTGGCCTGTCTGCTGGGAAAAGGACTTAGAGCACAGGGAAGTTTTGACTTGGGTTTTAGTTTGGTTCCTTTCTTTTCTGTTTTTTGTTTGGTTGGTTGGTTGGTTTCCTTTTATGCTGATCCATGAGGTTTCACAGTGTAGGCGCATCTTTCATTCTGTTCCAAGAAAAAAGTATCCTGGGTTCAATTTGCGCGGGATCCCCCATGCTCCGGCACCAAATCTGTGCTCCTGAAGGTCATTGCCAAGGACCACATGTCTTCTGCACACCCGGGGCCCATACCGAAAAGCACAGACTATATTCATTTTCGTTACACTTCCGTGTACTCACCTCTGTGCGAGGCCAGAAGCCCTGAAGCGCACGGTGGCATACGGGCAAAGCTCTGTCCCCTTTCTCACTCCTGTCTGGGGACAGGAATCTCTTGAAAGACCTGAGTGCTGGGTTTCCTTCCAGAACTGTTGGCACAGATACTTAATCCTGCACCCCCCTCCTTTATCATTCAAGGCCACCTTGCCAGGGGCTACACTCCGCAGGAAGTACAAGCCAGCCCCCCGGGGCCATTTTCTGAAACACCTTCATTGACCTGTAATTCACAACCAGTACAATTCACCCACCTGAGCTGTACAATTCAATAGCAATGTTATTTTAACACTTTTTTTTTAATGTTTATTTATTATTGAGAGAGTGAGGCAGGGTGTGGGAGGGGAGGGGCAGAGAGAGAGGGAGACACAGAATCCAAAGCAGCTCCAGGCTCTGAGCTGTCACCACAGAGCCCAACTGGTTCTCAAACTCATGAACGATGAGATCATGAGATCGTGACCTTAGCTGAAATCAGACACTCAAGCAACTGAGCCACCCAGGCACCCCTCTTCTTATTTTGGGGTGCCTGGGTGGTTCAGTCAGTTAAGCGTCCAACTTCAACTAAACTCATGATCTCAAGGTTCATGGGTTCGACACCCACATTGGGCTCTCTGCTGTCAGCGCAGAGCATGCTTTGGATCCTCTGTCCCCCTCTATCTCTCTCAGCCTCTCCCTCCCTCGCTCACTTGCTCTCAAAATCAAATAAGCATTCCTTTAAAGATTTTTTTAAGTCATCTGTGCACACAACACGGGGCTCGAACTCACAACCCCGAGATCGAGAGTTGCATGCTCTACTGACCAAGCCAACCAAGTGCTCATACTTTCTGTTTTGAAGTTGGCTTTGATTCACTTTTGAAATTGAAATTCTCATTAAAGATTCTGCTAAATAGACACAAGAGCCACATACTAAATCAGATACTCAGACACAGAGCTGTGCCCCGATGGCAGGGGACCTTGACGACAGCCCAGGACACGTGCACACGGGGCGGAGAGGAGTTTGGGGTTCTGTTGAGAGGGAGGGTTTGGGGTCTGGGTATGGATGGCTCTAGCTTGTGTGCTTGGGCAAGACACACACTGATCTCTCCCAGCCTCGGTTTTCTTCTCTAACATGTGGTGGGGGAGGGGGGGGGAAGGACAGGGTTNGTCTCGGCCAAGACGGGGCTGGTGGCCTGGGTGGTGTCCAACTGGCGGGAGGACTCACTCAGGGTGCGTTACTACCACACGCTGAAAGCTCACGTCCAAGTGGACGTGTATGGGCGCTCCCACAGGCCGCTGCCGGAGGAGACCAGGACCCAGCAGCTGGCCCGGTACAAGTTTTACCTGGCTTTCGAGAACTCCTTGCATCCCGACTACATCACGGAGAAGCTGTGGAGGAACGCCCTAGAAGCCTGGGCCGTGCCCGTGGTGCTGGGCCCCAGCAGGAGTAACTACGAACAATTCCTGCCTCCTGACGCCTTCATCCACGTCAACGACTTCCAAAGCGCGAAGGAGCTGGCCCACTATCTGCTGGCGCTGGACAAGGACCACGCCCACTACCTGAGCTACTTCCGCTGGAGAGAGACCCTGCGGCCTCAGTTATTCAGCTGGGGCCAGATGTTCTGCAAAGCCTGCCGGACACTGCAACAGGACTACACCTACCAGACGGTGCCCAGCATAGCTGCCTGGTTCACATGAGCTGGGGGGTCTGGGGCGCGAGCTGCTCCAGCCCACACCCCCTGCGGACACACTTCCGGGCACTTGGGTGGCTGGGGCTTTAACAGCCAGGCACCTCTGCTTTCAGCAACCTGGCTCTGGGGACACCATCTGGTGGGGACCCACCTGCTGAGGGGTCTCCCCCACTTGGGAGGAGTCGCACCTACCGGGGACCCCACCCACTGAGGCTCTCAGGCCCTGGGCGACTGGCCTTGGGGTCCCTCCCAGCGGAGAGGGTGGGTTTGCCTGGGGTTACCCTCGCTGATGTTCCCCGCCTGTGCGGTACGAGACCAATACTGCACCATTCCCGGGATGGGAGCGCTCCCAGGAACACCGAGGTCTCTCCCTTCTTGCGGAACAGCGGCGCAAACCCCAG
>NW_027527386.1:999532-1001896 GCF_008692635.1 Crocuta crocuta
GATGTTCTGCAAAGCCTGCCGGACGCTGCAACAGGACTACACCTACCAGACGGTGCCCAGCATAGCTGCCTGGTTCACATGAGCTGGGGGGTCTGGGGGGCGAGCTGCTCCAGCCCACACCCCCTGCGGACACACTTCCGGGCACTTGGGTGGCTGGGGCTTTAACAGCCAGGCACCTCTGCTTTCAGCAACCTGGCTCTGGGGACACCATCTGGTGGGGACCCACCTGCTGAGGGGTCTCCCCCACTTGGGAGGAGTCGCACCTACCGGGGACCCCACCCACTGAGGCTCTCAGGCCCTGGGCGACTGGCCTTGGGGTCCCTCCCAGCGGAGAGGGTGGGTTTGCCTGGGGTTACCCTCGCTGATGTTCCCCGCCTGTGCGGTACGAGACCAATACTGCACCATTCCCGGGATGGGAGCGCTCCCAGGAACACCGAGGTCTCTCCCTTCTTGCGGAACAGCGGCGCAAACCCCAGGGCCACTCTGCTTCCAGGGCACACTCGGCCAGGGCCCGTGAGGCTTGCGGTTGTCACAGCTGGAGGTGGGGTGAGAGCGTCGAGGTGGGGGGGCAGGGATACTCTTCAACAGCCTAGGGAGCCCAGGACGCGCCCCCCCTAACCAAGAATGGCCTGTTCCTGAATGTCAGCGTCCATCAGGTCAAGTCCATCAGGCAGGGGGCAGTGGGCACCAGGCTTTCATGGGGTACGGGGGCAGGGCTGTCCAGTGAAGGAGGGGGAGGGGAGAGTGTGGTGCTGTGGGAATAGTCGTGGCAGCGAGTGTGACAGGTGACGACCATGCGGGACTTGGAGTGTGACCATTGCCGTGAGTGTCCCCGCTGTGTGTGAGCGAAAGCCTGACCCCGTGTGCTTTGCAGATGAGCGCTGACCTTGAGGTGTCCCTCCTAGTGTGCAGTTGTGACCCTGGTGACCGAGGTGTATGCATGGGCCGCGTGTCTACGTGTAATCTGCTCTGCTGAACCCCATGTAGGGGCCAATCTCAGTGCATAGGTAGGGGTGTGTGTATGTGTGTGTGTGTGGTGTGTACCCAGGCCCAGGTGTCTGTGGGGGCCACTGGGTTTTTGTTCCAGGCTCTGGGGGGCTGGGCCAGCGCCCGGTGGTTGGGATTGTGGAACTGAGTGGGAGAGGAGGAAGCGAGGTGCCAGGAGGCCCTGAGAGGGACACACACACACACACACAGGCGTGCGCACACACACTCGCTCACACACACACACACACACACACACACACACTGCTGCACTTCAGGGACCACAGACCTGGGCTCCAAGGTCGATTCTCCCACTGAACCTGGCTGAGCAGCTTCCCCCTCTGTGGCTCAGGCCATCTCGGATGGGGAAACTGAGGCTGGACGTCTGCCTCAAGCAGATAGGGACCCGGCGTCTCTGCCACGGCTGAGCTGAGTCAGCCCAAACAACCAGGAATCCGCCCCCCAAACCTCCGAGTCAGAAGACTGCACAGGCGGGCGGGGACCCCATCCAGCCTCCGCTCTGAAACTTCCTTCCAAGCAGACCACCCAGGGGCTGGGGCCTGGCGGCCAGCCCTGCCCGCGGCGCCCCTGGAAGTCCTGCCTGGTAGCCGCCTCCAGTGTGTCCAGCTGCAGCTGGGGCCCTGGGTAGCGGGAACTGGGGATGTTCTGCTGGGCTGTTCCAACCTTCCTGGGGCAGCTTCTGACGGGTCCCTGCAGCTTCGGGATATGGGACTGGGTGTGGGGAGGACACGGTGTTTAGAAGGAGGCCCTGAGCTGCGCCGTGCAGGAGACGACAGGGCCAGGCCAGGGGAATGGTGAAGGAGGGAAGGGGTGCTCCCTAGGGAGCCACGGTGGGGCTGGGGGCGAGGGAGGGGGAGAGGGCCCCGCATCCTCAGGAAAGCTGTCTGGGGTGGGGAGGGGGGTTCTCCCTCCAGAACCAGGTGCAGGAGGGATGGTCCACACCCTGTGGTTTCCAGGGTGTCAGCCAAGGGCCCAGCACCTGCCCCCTGCCCTCCCCTCCTGCAACCGAGGGGCCCCAGCCCCTCCCCACCTTCTGGGAACCCAGCACACTGGGCTGTCCTGGGCCTGACGGGCATCAAGGTGTCACCAGGGCAGAGCTAACCACCGCGCCAGGCTTTTTCTGTCCTCCAAGGGGACGCGCTGTAAATCCCCCCGGGAGCTCCAGCCAGGGCTTTTATGGGCCCAGGACCTATGTCCCCGGGGGACCCGCTCTGGCCCAGCAGGCGCCGGATTCGGGCTGGACAGGGCTGGCGCCCGCCCCAGACCTATCCCCACAGGGAGATGGGCAGCGCGCATATATTTTTAGCCAGTGAAAGGAGATAGTGCTCTCAGTTCCCTCCGTGGGGGCTGACGGGCCCG
>NW_027527386.1:1002024-1003998 GCF_008692635.1 Crocuta crocuta
CACTGGGTTTTTGTTCCAGGCTCTGGGGGGCTGGGCCAGCGCCCGGTGGTTGGGATTGTGGAACTGAGTGGGAGAGGAGGAAGCGAGGTGCCAGGAGGCCCTGAGAGGGACACACACACACACACACACAGGCGTGCACACACACACTCACTCACACACTCGCTCACACACACACACACACACACACACACACACACTGCTGCACTTCAGGGACCACAGACCTGGGCTCCAAGGTCGATTCTCCCACTGAACCTGGCTGAGCAGCTTCCCCCTCTGTGGCTCAGGCCATCTCGGATGGGGAAACTGAGGCTGGACGTCTGCCTCAAGCAGATAGGGACCCGGCGTCTCTGCCACGGCTGAGCTGAGTCAGCCCAAACAACCAGGAATCCGCCCCCCAAACCTCCGAGTCAGAAGACTGCACGGGCGGGTGGGGACCCCATCCAGCCTCCGCTCTGAAACTTCCTTCCAAGCAGACCACCCAGGGGCTGGGGCCTGGCGGCCAGCCCTGCCCGCGGCGCCCCTGGAAGTCCTGCCTGGTAGCCGCCTCCAGTGTGTCCAGCTGCAGCTGGGGCCCTGGGTAGCGGGAACTGGGGATGTTCTGCTGGGCTGTTCCAACCTTCCTGGGGCAGCTTCTGACGGGTCCCTGCAGCTTCGGGATATGGGACTGGGTGTGGGGAGGACACGGTGTTTAGAAGGAGGCCCTGAGCTGCGCCGTGCAGGAGACGACAGGGCCAGGCCAGGGGAATGGTGAAGGAGGGAAGGGGTGCTCCCTAGGGAGCCACGGTGGGGCTGGGGGCGAGGGAGGGGGAGAGGGCCCCGCATCCTCAGGAAAGCTGTCTGGGGTGGGGAGGGGGGTTCTCCCTCCAGAACCAGGTGCAGGAGGGATGGTCCACACCCTGTGGTTTCCAGGGTGTCAGCCAAGGGCCCAGCACCTGCCCCCTGCCCTCCCCTCCTGCAACCGAGGGGCCCCAGCCCCTCCCCACCTTCTGGGAACCCAGCACACTGGGCTGTCCTGGGCCTGACGGGCATCAAGGTGTCACCAGGGCAGAGCTAACCACCGCGCCAGGCTTTTTCTGTCCTCCAAGGGGACGCGCTGTAAATCCCCCCGGGAGCTCCAGCCAGGGCTTTTATGGGCCCAGGACCTATGTCCCCGGGGGACCCGCTCTGGCCCAGCAGGCGCCGGATTCGGGCTGGACAGGGCTGGCGCCCGCCCCAGACCTATCCCCACAGGGAGATGGGCAGCGCGCATATATTTTTAGCCAGTGAAAGGAGATAGTGCTCTCAGTTCCCTCCGTGGGGGCTGACGGGCCCGCAAGGTCCTTTAGTGGAGGGAGGCCGGGTCCACCTGGACCTCAGACTCCTCACCTGCCTTTGGCTCTCTCTTCCCACCCACAGGCTCGCTTGGCAGGGAGGAGGCGGCGGACGAGGGACCCATCGGGGGAGGGCCACGGGGACCCGCAGGCAGGTGGGAAGGACGGTCCCTGCCGACGTCGCCCCCACGCGCCCCACTCTCCGTTCTGGTCCACGGGAAGAGGAGCCTCTGGGCGTCTACTTCCGCTGCCCCAGAGCCCACCTTGAGCCTCCCGCCATCCAGCAGGGGGAGCGCCCCGCCCCCCTCTTCGCGGTGCAGCTGCCGCCTGCTCCCCCCACCCCACCCTCTCAGGTCCCTCGGAGACGTGGCACCCCCGGGACGCGGAATCACGACCCAGGCTCCATTTTCCACACTTTATCTGGTGCGGGTATCGGACAGTCCTGAGGCCTCGACAGCGTCCTCTGCGCAGGGGCAGTCCGTGGTCGCGGGGCCCGCCAGGCGGGACGGGGGGCGCCGTCGCGCCGGGCCTGGTGAGGTAGGGTCAGACGCAGGCACACTCGCGCGCCGACAGCTCGTGCACCGTGTGGTAGCGGCTGTGCGCGTCCAGGAAGGACACCTCGTCCTCGTAGGCCGTCGGGCGGCAGCAGGGCTGCGCGCACACC
>NW_027527386.1:1004667-1004845 GCF_008692635.1 Crocuta crocuta
CTCCCGCCGAACGCGCCGCCGCTGGCGCAGCCGCCGCAGCCCCAGGTCGTAGACGCGCGCCGCCGCCTCGCAGGCGCCTGCGCAGTAGCGGAACAGCACCGTCTCGTCGGACGCGTAGCCCAAGCCCAGCTCGCTCACGCGCACTTCCAGCTCGCGCAGCCCGCACGGCCGCACCCCT
>NW_027527386.1:1004965-1005580 GCF_008692635.1 Crocuta crocuta
CCCCGCCCGACGGCGCGGACGAAGGGGCCTTGCGACCCAGGGCGTCAGCTCGCTCAGCTCCACCGCGTCCGGGGCGCCTTGCAGCAGTGCGCGATCTGCCAGGGGACGGAGAGAGAGGGGGCTGGGTCAGTGGGGGGGCTGCGGCAGAGCTCCGGACCCTCGCGCTTCCCCTGCAAAGGCAGCCCCTTGCTGAGACGCGGGGGGCTAGCGCAGCGTCCGTCCCAGGGCCGCTCCTCCGCCGGCTGCCGCGTGCCCTGCCGAGCTCCCTCTGTGGGCGCTGTGGTCGGGGAGCCTGTGCACCCCCGACGCTCGGCCCCGATGGCGACCGACGGCCTTCCCTGGACCCGCCGCTGTGCCGCACTGCTCAGAACCGGCTCACGCTTTCTAGTGCCCTGGTTCACTCTCCAGCCTGCCTCACCTTGACCTGAGCTGACCCTGGTGTCTCACGTCTCTGGTCCTCCCCACCCACAGCACACTGCCCCCACCCCCACCCCCACCCNTCTAGTGCCCTGGTTCACTCTCCAGCCTGCCTCACCTTGACCTGAGCTGACCCTGGTGTCTCACGTCTCTGGTCCTCCCCACCCACAGCACACTGCCCCCACCCCCACCCCCACC
>NW_027527386.1:1008177-1013697 GCF_008692635.1 Crocuta crocuta
GCCCCCACCCCCACCCCCCCCCCTCCTGGGACCCTCTCGCTAAGCTGCTCCGCCTCTCTGCTGGAAAAGAAGGGAGCCCTCAGCCGGGGTGGGAGGGGTGCGTGGGGGGGGGGGCTAGTGGTCCAAATCCCTGTCCCTGATTGGGTCCCCAGCAGGCCCCACCCTTTCGACCAGTGTTGGGGACTCCATACCGAGCTTCAACCGCTCACCCTTTGGTTGAGCTGTTGTTAATGAGTCTCTCGTTCATCCTCTGGGGGCCCCACCCAAAGTCTCTGCCCCCTGCCCCTCTGCTGCACTGCGTGGTGGGCCTCAGTTTCTCCGTCCACAGTTCTAATTTAGCGTGTTTGGGCTTCAGAACGAGCAGAGGGGCAGCAGGCACTGAGGCCTGCACGTGTCGTGTGTGTGGCAAAATGTCAACGAACGTCACAGCCACCCCCGTGTGACAGTAGAGGAAATTGGGCATCTAACAGGGCCGAGACTTGCCCAAGGCCACACTCCTAGCAGGTGGCAGAGAGACGAGCCAAAGCCTTCCTCCCGCCTCCTTCGTGTGCCCAAGTTTGGCCCACGTCCAGCCCTCTTCGCCCACGGCTGCCGGGAGGTGCCCCGAGTCACAGATTCCCAGGGCCCTGTTGCCTAAATTTATTTCGCGAGCGGCTGGCCCTGCCCCGGGGCTCTGCCACCTCAGGAGAGAAGTGGAGACATGGCCGTGGCAGGTGTGCTGACTGTGGGACTCCAGGGACGGGCTCCCAAGCCCTGACCGGGTGGCCGTCATGCTTGTGGTTGGGAAAGGAAATCCTGAGTTAGGCCCCTAGTGCCCCCAAGGCCGGCACCCCCAGCTCTCAAAGAAGTTACTTCCAGGGTGGCCCAAGTGGGAGGGTCTGTCACCACGGGGATGGCTGTTCCCACAGGGGGTGTCAGGAACCAAACCCTAGTTCTGAGCCTTGTTCTGCCACTTTCAGCCCTGGACAACATCAGGCAGGCGGTGGCCCTGCTCTGCGCCTCAGTTTCCCCATCTGTCCAAGGAGGCTCGCAGGGTTCTTCCTTTGGCGGTGGGTGGACAGTGGGAAGTGGGCATGTAATGAGCATCGTGATTTCAGTTCTTGAAGTTCAGGGGCACGACTGGGGTGGCTCTGGGGTTACATTCAGCCTAAATCTCCCTTTGGGTTAAAATTCCACTGTGTAGTGTGCCCACCCCTCAGGCATACGTCTAGAGTTATCCAGAAAAGTACAGATGCCCAGTTAAATCTGAATTTCAGATAAACAGTGAATAATGTCTTGGTGTATCTGTCCCTGCCTCCCTGCAGCAGGCCTGGCCACCTGCACACGGGCTGGAACATGGAGATGAGATCAGCAGCAGCGCCCCGCACCCCCTTCCCACCGCCGCAGGCCTGAAATTCCACCACCAGCTCATTGGTCTCAGGGCGAACAGTGGGACTTTCAGAGGAATGAGCAGCCACTCTCTTCCATTAGTCGGCTGTGCCCATGGTCGGGGCGCTGGGTGGCTAGCCACCCACCAATGGACCGCGACCCTTCCCGCTTCCTGATATTCACCTTTGGGGTGTGCCCTCACGTTCTGGAGCACTAGCTTTGGAGGCCCCACTCGGGGTCTCTGGGACCAGTGTCCTGCAAGAGGAAGTGGCGGGCGGAAGTGGGGCCTGTGCCGCAGGCCACCCTTGTCCTTTGTAAGGACAAGAAAGGAGGATTGTGTGGGCTGACAAGGCGGATGCGGTCTGGACTTGCACACAGGCGTGCATGCCGCCCCCACCTTTGCACGCTCCGTGCCCACACGTACACCTCCGTCACTCGCGCAGCTCTGGGGTGGCCAGGTGCACACGCTCACGAGGTGGCCCCAAGCCCCGCCCCTGCCCGGCAGGAGGGGCGGAGGGCACGCACCTGGGAGGAGTGGGGAGTTGGGCCTCGGTGGCCACGCCCCTTACCGATGGTTGAGTCGGGGTCCCTCATATCCATCGGAACCTTTTAGCGTGTCTGTCTCTCCCAACCTTCTGTCTGTGTGTTTCGTTTCTCTTTCTCTCCCCAGTTCTAGGTTCTGGTGTTTTCCCCCCTCCTCTTGGCCCCTGTCCGCTGGGCAGGTCAGTGGGGACCCGGGTGCAGCCTCTCCCCCCACTCCCTGCTACGCGGTGGGGGCCGCCGGGCCCAGAGTCCAGGTCTAATCTCCATCTGGTCCCCTGGTCCCCTCCGGCCCAGAGCCTAATTCCTTATGACAGCTGAGCCGAGAAACCTCTGCACACAGTTCTCAGCAACCACCCCCGCCCTCACACCACCCCTGCCTGGCCCTTGGGAGGAGACGCACCCCCCCTACACCCTATCTAAATGAGCCTCCATGGCCCCTGCCTGAAATTCCGCCGTTATGGCCGTGCCTGTACGGCGCCATCTGACCCACGACCGGGAAGGGCTTGCACTGGGCCAGGCAGGAAATCGCGGCTTCCAGGCAGCCAGGCGCATGCGCAGTGGGGCCGGCGTGGGTCCCAGGCCATGACTGAGGCCGCCTTCCAGCGCTGCATCCTCGGCCTGTGGGCACGGGGTGGTCAGCCACACGGCCTCCGTCCGTCTGTCAGGTGACAAACGGGCACGGGGCACTGGGCCAGACACCAGCGACACGGTGGGGCCCGTCATTTCAAACCACTTCTGCTTAATGATCACATATAACCCAGAAATGATTCACCTAGGAGCCACTGGACAAGGTTGTGAAAAATGCTGCCAAGGAAAGGAGTGGGCGGGGTGCCAGGGGCCACAGGGGAACCGCCCCCCTCCGGGGTCCCCCAGCGCTTCCCTGAGGACTGAGGAAAGCAGAGACGTGAACACTAGTAGGCACTGGCCAGGCAGAAGAGAATGGCATCGCAGGCAGGGAAACAGCCTGTGCAAAAGTCCTGAGGCTGGACCCAGGTTGGCCAATGCATCCGGGAGGCTGGGGTGGGTGGAGCCCAGGGAGCTTGGGGGAAGACTTGACGAGGTGAGGCCACGCCCAGCAGGGGGCACTGTGGGACTAGGCCGTGGAGGAGACCTGGTGNCTCAGTTTCCCCATCTGTCCAAGGAGGCTCGCAGGGTTCTTCCTTTGGCGGTGGGTGGACAGTGGGAAGTGGGCGTGTAATGAGCATCGTGATTTCAGTTCTTGAAGTTCAGGGGCACGACTGGGGTGGCTCTGGGGTTACATTCAGCCTAAATCTCCCTTTGGGTTAAAATTCCACTGTGTAGTGTGCCCACCCCTCAGGCATACGTCTAGAGTTATCCAGAAAAGTACAGATGCCCAGTTAAATCTGAATTTCAGATAAACAGTGAATAATGTCTTGGTGTATCTGTCCCTGCCTCCCTGCAGCAGGCCTGGCCACCTGCACACGGGCTGGAACATGGAGATGAGATCAGCAGCAGCGCCCCGCACCCCCTTCCCACCGCCGCAGGCCTGAAATTCCACCACAAGCTCATTGGTCTCCAGGCCGAACAGTGGGACTCTGCGGGGAATAAGTGGTCACTCCGCTCAGCAGAGCTGTGCTCAGGGACGGGGCGCAGGGTGGTTAGCACCCACAGATGGCCCGCGCCCCCTCCTGGTGCCTGAGATTTCACCATTGGTGTTGTGCCCTCAGGTTTGGAACACTAGCATTTTGTGGCCCCACCCGGGGTCGCTGGGACCAGTGTCCTGGAAGGAGTTTAACGCCTGCTGGAGGAAGCAGCGGGCGGAAGTGGGGCCTGTGCCGCAGGCCACCCTTGTCCTTTGTAAGGACAAGAAAGGAGGATTGTGTGGGCCCACAGGGCGGGCGAGGACTTGCACACAAGTGTGCTTGCAGCCCCACCCACGGGGGTTTTGCGCACGCCCAGACCTACTTCTCTGTCATCCGTGCGGCTCCCGCGTGGACACGTAGGGGCGCACAAGAGGTGGGACCCACACCGGGCACACCCCCGGCAGGAGGGGCGGAGGGCAGGTGCCTGGGAGGAGTGGGGAGTTGGGGGGCGGCGGCCCCACTCTTCACATGGGGGAGGGGAATCCCAAGTCTGCATCTGTGCGCGTTTAGTGTGTCCATCTCTCCAGACTCCTGTCTCTTTGTCTCTGAGCGTTTCTGTCTGTTTCTCTCCCTAGTTCTAGGTCTCTGGATGTCCCCCCCTCCTCTTGACCCCTGTCCGCTGGGCAGGTCAGTGGGGACCCGGGTGCAGCCTCTTTCTCCCCACACTCCCTGCTACACGGTAGGGGCCGCCGGGCCCAGAGTCCAGATCTAATCTCCATCTGGTCCCCTGGTCCCCTCCGGCCCAGAGCCTAATTCCTTATGACAGCTGAGCCGAGAAACCTCTGCACACAGTTCTCAGCAACCACCCCCGCCCTCACACCACCCCTGCCTGGCCCTTGGGAGGAGACGCACCCCCCCTACACCCTATCTAAATGAGCCTCCATGGCCCCTGCCTGAAATTCCGCCGTTATGGCCGTGCCTGTACGGCGCCATCTGACCCACGACCGGGAAGGGCTTGCACTGGGCCAGGCAGGAAATCGCGGCTTCCAGGCAGCCAGGCGCATGCGCAGTGGGGCCGGCGTGGGTCCCAGGCCATGACTGAGGCCGCCTTCCAGCGCTGCATCCTCGGCCTGTGGGCACGGGGTGGTCAGCCACACGGCCTCCGTCCGTCTGTCAGGTGACAAACGGGCACGGGGCACTGGGCCAGACACCAGCGACACGGTGGGGCCCGTCATTTCAAACCACTTCTGCTTAATGATCACATATAACCCAGAAATGATTCACCTAGGAGCCACTGGACAAGGTTGTGAAAAATGCTGCCAAGGAAAGGAGTGGGCGGGGTGCCAGGGGCCACAGGGGAACCGCCCCCCTCCGGGGTCCCCCAGCGCTTCCCTGAGGACTGAGGAAAGCAGAGACGTGAACACTAGTAGGCACTGGCCAGGCAGAAGAGAATGGCATCGCAGGCAGGGAAACAGCCTGTGCAAAAGTCCTGAGGCTGGACCCAGGTTGGCCAATGCATCCGGGAGGCTGGGGTGGGTGGAGCCCAGGGAGCTTGGGGGAAGACTTGACGAGGTGAGGCCACGCCCAGCAGGGGGCACTGTGGGACTAGGCCGTGGAGGAGACCTGGTGATTTACAGCGCCGTCTGGGACACAGGATCCCTGGGGTTGAGACTGTCCCTCACGTAGTGGGTCCTTGGGAGTTACTTCCTGCCCTTCTCTGAGCCTGGATTTCCCCTCCACGCAGATAACCTGGTGCCCAGAGGCGGCATCGATGGAGCAAAGCTGCACTCGACCCGCCCCCAGGCTTTGCACAGCTGGTCGTTCCTCCCAGAACGTTCTCTTCCCCTCCTCCTCCAGGGTTTCCATTCCCCAGTCTCCGCCGGGAGGGCGCCTCCCCTCGGAAGCCTTCTCCGGCTGCTCCTCCTCTCCAGCCTCGGGCCGGCGCACGGGTGCACCCTCCGGGTCACCACAACACCGGCGACTCGGTGCTGAGACCGCCTGGGCGCGTCGCGCCGAGGGCACACAGTAGGTGTCTCACGACGCATGCGCGCCCCAGCCTCCCCGG
>NW_027527386.1:1013858-1015160 GCF_008692635.1 Crocuta crocuta
GAGAGACACCCCCACCCACACACAGTTCTCAGCAACCACCCCCGCCCCCACACCACCGCTGCCAGGCCTTTGGGAAGATTGGCACCGCCCCCCACACCGCATTAAATAAGCGTCTGTGGCCCCTGCCTGAATTCCACAGTTATGGCCGCCCCTGTACCGCGCGTTCTGACCCACGATGGGGAAGGGCTTACACTGGGCCAGGCGGGCGATCCTGGCGTCCAAGGTGCGAGGCGGCCGGCGCAGTGGGGCCAGCGCAGGTCCCAGGTGGTGGCTGAGGAGCAGACCGTCGCGACACATCCAGATGGAGAGCACGGAGCTGCAGAGCACGGAGGCCAAGGCTGCCGCCTTCCAGCGCTGCATCCTCGGCCTGTGGGCACGGGGTGGTCAGCCACACGGCCTCCGTCCGTCTGTCAGGTGACAAACGGGCACGGGGCACTGGGCCAGACACCAGCGACACGGTGGGGCCCGTCATTTCAAACCACTTCTGCTTAATGATCACATATAACCCAGAAATGATTCACCTAGGAGCCACTGGACAAGGTTGTGAAAAATGCTGCCAAGGAAAGGAGTGGGCGGGGTGCCAGGGGCCACAGGGGAACCGCCCCCCTCCGGGGTCCCCCAGCGCTTCCCTGAGGACTGAGGAAAGCAGAGACGTGAACACTAGTAGGCACTGGCCAGGCAGAAGAGAATGGCATCGCAGGCAGGGAAACAGCCTGTGCAAAAGTCCTGAGGCTGGACCCAGGTTGGCCAATGCATCCGGGAGGCTGGGGTGGGTGGAGCCCAGGGAGCTTGGGGGAAGACTTGACGAGGTGAGGCCACGCCCAGCAGGGGGCACTGTGGGACTAGGCCGTGGAGGAGACCTGGTGATTTACAGCGCCGTCTGGGACACAGGATCCCTGGGGTTGAGACTGTCCCTCACGTAGTGGGTCCTTGGGAGTTACTTCCTGCCCTTCTCTGAGCCTGGATTTCCCCTCCACGCAGATAACCTGGTGCCCAGAGGCGGCATCGATGGAGCAAAGCTGCACTCGACCCGCCCCCAGGCTTTGCACAGCTGGTCGTTCCTCCCAGAACGTTCTCTTCCCCTCCTCCTCCAGGGTTTCCATTCCCCAGTCTCCGCCGGGAGGGCGCCTCCCCTCGGAAGCCTTCTCCGGCTGCTCCTCCTCTCCAGCCTCGGGCCGGCGCACGGGTGCACCCTCCGGGTCACCACAACACCGGCGACTCGGTGCTGAGACCGCCTGGGCGCGTCGCGCCGAGGGCACACAGTAGGTGTCTCACGACGCATGCGCGCCCCAGCCTCCCCGG
>NW_027527386.1:1015473-1016688 GCF_008692635.1 Crocuta crocuta
CCTCTCCCGCCGCCGGTTTACATTCCCAGCCTGGCCGTCTGGTGCCGGCGCGCGCGGGGCCTGGCGTCCCGCCCGGTGTAAACATTCACACGGAGCGCTGAACCACTGCGCGCAGCCGGGATTTGCGTGAGATTTGCACCTCGGGTTTGCATGGACGCCGCACTGGCTGGTTAAGCGCGGTGTCCCTGGAACGGCCTCCCCCCCTCCCCTCCCCCGCCCCGTGGATGCGCGGGCGCAGGACCTACAGCCGCCACACGGCAGCAGGGGACGTTAATTAAGTGCCTGCTGTGTACCAGCCCCGGTGCGGGGCCCACGAAGGAGGCCCCATGATCTCCGTGTTACAGCTGGGGAAAACGAGGCACAAAGCAGGTAGGGCCCACAGCTAGAAAAGCATCTGGGATTCGAACCCGGGCTCTTCGGCGGGACACACACCAGGGGCCGTGCTGTGCGACGGAGCAGACGCTTGGGGTCCCCTGAGGGCTTGCCACTTTGGGGGTGTTCGTTAGGGCCGTTGGTGTGGCTGGTGGTGGTGGTGGTGGAGAGTGAGGTCGCCCACACGGGGGCGGGAGAGAACGTGGGGCGGCCTGGAGATCGGNTCGCAGGCAGGGAAACAGCCTGTGCAAAAGTCCTGAGGCTGGACCCAGGTTGGCCAATGCATCCGGGAGGCTGGGGTGGGTGGAGCCCAGGGAGCTTGGGGGAAGACTTGACGAGGTGAGGCCACGCCCAGCAGGGGGCACTGTGGGACTAGGCCGTGGAGGAGACCTGGTGATTTACAGCGCCGTCTGGGACACAGGATCCCTGGGGTTGAGACTGTCCCTCACGTAGTGGGTCCTTGGGAGTTACTTCCTGCCCTTCTCTGAGCCTGGATTTCCCCTCCACGCAGATAACCTGGTGCCCAGAGGCGGCATCGATGGAGCAAAGCTGCACTCGACCCGCCCCCAGGCTTTGCACAGCTGGTCGTTCCTCCCAGAACGTTCTCTTCCCCTCCTCCTCCAGGGTTTCCATTCCCCAGTCTCCGCCGGGAGGGCGCCTCCCCTCGGAAGCCTTCTCCGGCTGCTCCTCCTCTCCAGCCTCGGGCCGGCGCACGGGTGCACCCTCCGGGTCACCACAACACCGGCGACTCGGTGCTGAGACCGCCTGGGCGCGTCGCGCCGAGGGCACACAGTAGGTGTCTCACGACGCATGCGCGCCCCAGCCTCCCCGGCCCCCGCGCCC
>NW_027527386.1:1017006-1025272 GCF_008692635.1 Crocuta crocuta
GGTCCTGCAGAGCCGCGGGGAGGATATTTCATTGTCAAGTTTGCAGCGCAAGCCAACGGCAGCCCCCGAAGGTGTCCGGTGCCCAAGCCACGCCCCTTTGCTCTCAAGGAGCCCCTGCTCTTTGCGGGTCCGGGTCGGCCTCGCCTGGGCAAGGCCCTGTCTGGACGCCCAGCACCCCGCCTGCTCTCTCACCCACGTGGTGTGCCTCAGTTTCCCCGTGAGGCTGGACCGAGGCCCCTGCATGATGCCAGGCTCCGGTCCTCTGTTTCTGCTAAGGGCTTCATGGGGGGCGGGGGGGAGTGGAGCACCGGCGCTGAGAAGGCCTGGCCGCGGAGCCCCTGGTGTCCTTGGAGCCACGGGACCCCCCGGAGCCCTGATGGGGGGCCGGAAAGCAGAGGGCCCAGCGTGGAGGGGGCCCAGTAGGCGCAGCTGATAAGCGGCTGCTAACAATGGGCCTTTCAGCATGGGGGTCACCCAACTGGTTTGACTCTGGCTCGGACCTGAGCCAGAGGGGTGCTGCGGGTGTGGCCGGTGGCCCGAGGAGGGGCCCGTGTGCACCACCAGCGTCTCCGTGTCACGGAGGCCCCTGGACCCCGACTCCCGGCACCCGTGGGGGCTCGCGCTCACACTCACACTCGGTCTTCTGTCCTCGGATGGACACCTGGGTGTGTCACTTGGACACTCAACAAGGTCTCACTTCTGCTCTGTGCTTTCACACTCACCCATTCAAATTAATGGACCTCACACACTCGGACGTTTTTACACACGTTGGGACACACGCGGCCACGCTATCACACTCACATCCAAACATGACCACACTCGCACGCTAGGGCATTTTCACACACATAGTCCAACATCACATTCACATCCTCCAACATGATTACACTGACACACTTGAACACAGTCACACCCACATGCCTATATAGGTCCACAATGACACACTTAAGTCATGCACTCACATACATGAACACTCATGCTTGGGGACTTCCCGTGACATTCATACATTGCTACACTTGAAAGAGTGGCTTTAGGAACAATCCCAGTATATCGAACGTACGGGGTTGTATTCGTTTCAGGTGTACAACATATGATCCAACAGTCTGTATGTGATTCAGTGCCCATCGTGGTCACCCGCACCTATCTCCCCCAGTCCCCCCCCACCTCCCCTCTGGTAACAGTCAGTTTGTTCTCTATGGTTAAAAGNTCATCTGTCTCTTTTGTTTCTTGGTGCAAGTGTTTCTTAAGTCCCACATATGAGTGAAATCACAGGTATCTGACTGATTTCACTTAGGATAATACCCCCCTAGATCCATCCATGTTATTGCAAATGGCAAGATTTCATTTTTTTCATGCTTATTTATTTGAGAGAGAGAGAGAGAGAGAATGAGTGGGGGAGGGGCAGAGAGCAAGAAGGACAGAGGATCCAAATCGGGCTCTGCCCTGACATCAGAGAGCCCAATGCGGGGCTTGAACTGATGAACTGAGAGATCATGACCCGAGCCAAACTCAGAAGCTTAACCGACTGAGCCACCCAGGCGCCACAAGGTTACATTTTCTTAATGGCTGAGTTCTATTCCATTGTATACATATACACACCGCTTCTTCTTTATCCATTCATCCATCAGTGAACATCATGGGCATCTTGGCTTGTGTACATGATGCTGCAATAATCATAGGGGTGCATATATCCTTTCAAATTAGCTGTTTCCCTATTCTTGGGTAAATACCCGGTAGTGGAATTATTGGATCATACAGTGATTCTATTATTAATTTTTTGAGGAGCCTCCATCCTGGCTTCCGCAGTTGTTAAGCCTGATTGCATTCCCACCAACAGTGCACGACGCTTCCCCTTTCTCCACACCCTCCCCAATCCTTTTTATTTCTTGTGTTGTTGATTTGAACCACTGTGACAGGTGTGAGGTGGTATCTCATTGCGGTTTGGGGCTGCATTTCCCTCATGCTGAGTAATGTTGAGCATCTTTTCTTTCTTTTTTTTTTAAAGTTTATTTATTTTGAGAGAGGGAGAGAGAGAGAAAGCATATGCACATGCATGCACGAGTGGGGGAGGGGCAGCGAGAGGGGGAGACCGAGAATCCCAGAGAGACTCCACACTGTCAGCACGGAGCCCGACTCAGGGCTCGATATCACAAACCATGAGATCATGACCTGAGCTGCACTTAACAGTCAGACGCTCAGCCGACTGAGCCACCCAGGCTTTTCATGTGTCGGTGGCCCATCTGAAGGTCTTCCCTGGAAAAATGCCTATTCATGTATTCTGCCCGTTTTTAATTGATTTCCTTCTTTGGCTTTTCATTTTGGTTTTTGGTAAGCTTTTTTTTTCTTTTCTTTTCGTTCTTTATTTTTATTTATTTATTTATTTATTTATTTTGGTGCAGTTTCATGTGAGTTCCTTATATATTTCAGATAGCAACCTCTAATGAGCTGTGTCATTTGTAGATATCTTCACTAGGTTGTCCTCTGGTTTGGTTGGTTGTTTCCTTTGCTGTGCAGCAGCTTTTTATTTTCATGTGGTTCCAAAAGTTTATTTTTACTTATTGTTACTTTATTTCCCTTTCCTCAGGAGACCTATCTAGAAAAAACGTTTCCATGGCCAATGTCAGAGACACTAGGGCCTGTGTTTTCTTCTAGGATTTTTATAGTTTCAGGTCTCACATACAGGTCTCTAATCCATTTTGAGTTTTTATTTTGGGTCAGAATGTAAAAAAGTGGTCCAGTTTCGTTCTTGTGCGTGGTGCTGTCTCGCTTTCCTAACACCATTTGTTTAAGAAAGGCTTTCACCCCATTGCATGTTCTTGCCTCCTTTGTCGAAGATTAATTGACCATATAATCATGGATTTATTTCTGGACTTGAACAAGTGGCTTTATTCATTATTCACAGCTGCCTAGTATTTTATTGTAGAGAGACCCAGTGTGACCACTGTCACAGTGATGGACATATAGCTTGTCCAAAACGCCCTGGAAGTCACGTCAGTGGCATTTGAGCCAATTCCCTGGCCAGAGGGCCGATAAATTTGAAATTATGATTCCCACCAGTTCTCCTTTCTTCTGAATTCTAGAGTAGCACATATTTCGATAGCAGTGTAATGAGGCCACATGTGTACTCAATATTTTGCTAGTAGCCATCTTTTTAGACCACACAAAAAAATTGAGAAATTAATTTTATTAAGACTGTCTTCAACCCAATAGATCCAAGCTAGCATTATTTCCATGTGTAGTTGATATAAAAAATTATTGGGGCATTTATGTTCTCTGATCTGATGCCTGGAAGTCTGGTGTGTATTTTACATTTATGGTGCCTGGAGTTTAGACACAGTGCTTTCATCGTAGATCCTTGATCTGTATTGAGATTCCATTAGTCAGTTTCAGAAGCATGGCCCCGATGGCAGGAGGCCTTGACAACAGCGCCGGAAACATGTGTATGGGGTGGAGAGGAGTTCAGGGTTTTGTCGAGAGGGAGCGTTTGGGGTTTGGGTCTCTAGCTCCTGTACGTGGCCAAGACAAACAACTGTCTCTCCCAGCCTCAGTTTTCTCATCTAACACATGGCGGAGAGGGCAGGGACAGGGTTCCAGAATTCCGCTCCAGTGGTTGGGGTCTGGGAGGACTCTGTGACCACAGGCAGGCACAGGAAGGATCCAGGAGAGGAGGGACACGGGCGGCACCCCCAGCACAGGATCAGCGGGACAATCTGAGTACTACTGAGGGAAGCACTGAGGAACTCCAACATGGGGTTCACACGGGCATCCCTAGCGCCTCCTTGCTCTTCCCACAAACCGGCCCGGCTCTCCTTCACCTGCAGGCTTCAGGATCGGCTGCTTCTGGGCCCCAAGCTCCGCACTACCTGGTGAGCTCCTGCCTAACCTTCAAAACCCAAGCCCGTTGTCCCCCTCCCAGACAGAGCCCCGGGTTCAAGCCTCCGCCCCAGGACACTGGGGAAGAGGCTGGGGGAAACTGGGAAAGGCAGGGTCGGGGTGGGACCTGAGAGCCCTTGGGCCCAATCCCTCCACCCTGAGGACCCCTCCCCACATAGTTTACCCAGCCCAGTGGCTGGAGAGACAGCTCTGGGGCCAGATCTCTCTGCAGGGATTCCTGTGATGGGCCGTCTCCCTCTGAGTCACCTGGCCTCTGTTTCCTCATCTGCAACAATACCAGCCTCAGGTCTAACGAATGTCACCTGGTGGACACATTGGTAACCCACGATTGTCTCCAGGCCTGTCAGCTGCTCTCACCCATGGATGCACTCGGCTGGACCAAGACCCGATGGCCCTGGACCACTGCGCCCTCGGGCTGCTGATGCAAATGTTTTTCGCTCTGTGCTTCTTCTCTTACCTGCGTATGTTCCTGGACAAGCCCCTGTGGTCCGCCCCGCCGGAGGCCAACANTGAGGCACAAAGCAGGTAGGGCCCACAGCTAGAAGAGCATCTGGGATTCGAACCCGGGCTCTTTGGCGACACACACCAGGGGCCGTGCTGTGCGACGGAGCAGACGCTTGGGGTCCCCTGAGGGCTTGCCACTTTGGGGGTGTTCGTTAGGGCCGTTGGTGTGGCTGGTGGTGGTGGTGGTGGAGAGTGAGGTCGCCCACACGGGGGCGGGAGAGAACGTGGGGCGGCCTGGAGATCGGNAGAGGGGTGCTGCGGGTGTGGCCGGTGGCCCGAGGAGGGGCCCGTGTGCACCACCAGCGTCTCCGTGTCACGGAGGCCCCTGGACCCCGACTCCCGGCACCCGTGGGGGCTCGCGCTCACACTCACACTCGGCCTTCTGTCCTCGGAGTCACACTGGCGTGCCCTCACTCCCTTACACACCCAGACACGCTTGCACGCACACACTGGGGCCCAGTGTGACTCGTACACTCAAACACAGTCCCACTTCCGCTCTGTATTTTCATACTCACCTACTCAAATTGATGGACATCACACTCTCGGGCGTTTCCACACACGTTGGGACACACACGGCCACGCTATCACACTCACACGGGTGGGTGTGCTCACCCGTATATAACAAAGACTACCACATCGATGCACTGGGGCATTTTCACACACATACACCAACACTCACACACCCAGGCATGCTCACAACTCATCCTCAAGCGATGACACTGAGAGACAAAAACACAGTCAGCAATCGGGTGTCTTCACTCTTCCACCTTCAAACGTGCTAACACTTTCGTATTTGAACACAGCCACAAAGTCAGCCTTTATGGCAGCACTGCTGCATTTCACACTCACAGAGGCTCGCCCTTGGGCATTTCACACCCCGCTCACACATTATCATGTTTGAACACTGCCATGCTCCCACAGTCGTGTGTTTTCACACTCGTACACCCTCACACAGGATAGTCCGGCTTCCCTTTCACCTAACCTGGGGAGCTGTCACACACATGCCCCCATGCTACCAGCCAGTCAGGTGTTCTTAGCCTCTTGCACACTTGGGAGCTCCCACACCAGCGTTTTCACACTCTCCCAAAAGACACGCATGGTCTCCAGCATGCTTGCATGGAGATTGGTCAAGGCCATACACGCATGCACTTGGACCCCTGTGTGCTCAGGGACACCCACTCGCGGGCCCGAGGGGACACGCTCGGGGACACACACTGCGGGCTCGGGGGGAGGGGTGCTTGGGGACACCCACCCGCGGGCCCAGGGGCCATGCTCGGGGACACGCACCACGGGTTCGGGGGCGCGCTCGGGGACATGCACCGCAGGCTTGGGGGGCGCACTTGGGGATGTCCACCTGCAGGCTAGGGGACACGCACCATGGGCTCGTGGATGTGGAACAGTGTATTCTGGCCTGGGGCCAAACTGGGCGTGCCTGTGCTTGCTCCTGCCACTCCCACGCCCTGGCCACACACTCACACATGGGGCCACGGGTGTGAACACCCGCTGGCGCTGTCAGGCGCTGGGCGGTGGAGGCGCTGGGGGCCAAGTGCGCCCCCGGACCTGGCATGATATGAGTTAGGTGACTGGAGGGAGGCCGCGTGGCCCAGGAGGGAAGTGCCCCCATCCTGATGACCCGCACTGGGCCCCGGGCCATGCCTGCCGCCTGCCGCCAACTCTGGGCCTCCCGGCTGCCCACGGGGGGCCTGGCCAGTGGTCTCTTCTCAACCCTCAGAAACGACCCCGACCGGCGAGTCCTCACTGCCCAGTGAAGGAAGCATTCTTAGGGGCCACGACAGTCTGGACATCACCAAGTGGGATCAAGGAGGACATCCAGTCTAACTGGAGGCCACAACGTGCCCAGGGCTGGGAGGAGGCTCAGAGACGAGTGATGAGTAACCCGAAGTCACACAGCCAGACAGGACCTTCCAACCACCCAAGGAACAGACAGGCAGGGTGAGGGTGTGGGCATGTGGGTGTTCCTGGCACGTTACTTGGTGGTGCCAAGAAATGCTGCTCATTATCCTGGTGCCCAGGGAACGCCCTGAGGCTCCACCTTTCCAGGGAGCTTCCCAGGAGACATGGGCCCGGCATACCTGTTCCTAAGGTCAACAGTCTCCTTCCTGCTGTGCTCCTGGCCTCAGGGAGGTGCGTGCTTCATGCTCATCCCCAGGGAAGGGAAGTCTGGGAGGGGAAACTTCCCTCTATCCACTCATCTCTCTAGTGCCGCCATCTGGCAAACTCCTACTCATCCTTCAGAGCCCTAGCTCCCACAGCCCCTCCTCCGGGAAGCCATCCCTGCTTCCCATCTTGGATCCCCAGCTCTGGATCCCTCTCACCCAGCCCTCTAGACACAGCGTCTGGGTGCACATCTGTCTTCTCTGGACTGGAGGATTTGGGAAGGACAGCCTGGGCTGAGTCCTTTCAAGGCAAGGGCAGGCAGGCTTTGACAATTTTGTTCTCAAATGCCCAGGGGCCAAGTAGCCGTGAGGGCGGGTGCAGGGGTGCCCCGCACCTGTGGATGAGCTTGGGAGAAAGGGGCTTGCAGATCTGGTGCTCTAGACAAGCTGGTCTCCAATCCCTGCTCTGCCACCTCCTTGCTGGATGCCACAGGGCAAGCTCCTGCCGCTGTGAGCCTCGGTTTCCCCACCCACCCATACAAAGCTGCACGGGACAGCCTCCCAGTTGTGGGGAGCAGTGCAGTCCTGCAGGCCTGGCCGGTGGCGGCGGCAGCTGGGCCTCAGACACGTGCTTGCACGCTTCCTCCCTCTGCGCTGACAGCTCCAGGGCCTGTTTCCCGGGCAGCCTGGCTCCTCTCCTTCCCCCTCGGTGGCTCCTGGAGGTCCCAGTGACGGGGAGACTGAGGTCCCAGGAGGGGCACGACTTGGCCTCTCTCGAGGAAGGACTCAATGGTCCTGCGAAACAAGAAACAAATTCCGCAGCCCACAAAACTGTGCCCCCCTCCCTGGGAGGCCCCGGGGCCCAGCCCCGCCCCACGGTGGAGATGGGGAGGCCAGGGCGGCGGAGAGCCGGCGACACACATCTGGGGGTAAACCAGGAACATCTGGCTAGCACAGCTGGTTCCGATGCTGCGTCTGCAGGGGCCTGGGGGCCAGCCTGTGGGGCGGCCTCGCGGAGCGGGGGGTGCAGTCACAAACACCCCCAGCCAACCTTCCGGGCCCGGCCAGAGGTGGGGGCCCAGCCTCACCTCTGCTGCCCCCAGCCCGGGAGCTCTCTGGTGCCCAATCGCTAGAACCATCGCTGCTACTCTGAGAAGCAAGTGTGAGCTTCTGAGCTTGTCTTAAGGGGCTCTGGGTCTGTCTTTGCCCAAGTGAAGCCAGTGGGTGTATAGACAGGGTGGCTTCTGGGGACATCTGTGCTGGTGGAGTAAACACAGTTAACAGTGGCGCTAGCGAACAGCCCTGCCACCCCTGTCCCTTTAAAAAAAAAATGTTTATTTATTTTTGAGAGAGAGAGAGGGAGAGAGAGAATCCCAAGCAGGCTCTGAGCTGTCAGCACGGAGCCCAATGTAGGGCTCGAACTCAGGAACTGTGAGATCATGACCTGAGCCGAAGTCGGACACTTACTGACTCAGCCACCCAGGCGCCCCTGTTTCTTTCTTTCTTTCTTTCTTTTTTTTAATGTTTATTTATTTTGAGAGGGAGAGCGTGGGAGCATGAGTAGGGGAGGGGCAGAGAGAGAGGGAGAAAGAATCCCAAGCAGGCTCCACACTCTGTGAGCCCGATGTGGGGCAGGATCTCACCATGGTGAGTGGAAATCAAGAGTCAGAGGCCTAACCCAGGCGCCCCCTACTGGTGCTGTTTGAAGCACTTTCCTCATAGGAACTCAGCAAGTTAGGGACTATTTTAATCTC
>NW_027527386.1:1025468-1027056 GCF_008692635.1 Crocuta crocuta
TTAAAAAAAAAATGTTTATTTATTTTTGAGAGAGAGAGAGGGAGAGAGAGAATCCCAAGCAGGCTCTGAGCTGTCAGCACGGAGCCCAATGTAGGGCTCGAACTCAGGAACTGTGAGATCATGACCTGAGCCGAAGTCGGACACTTACTGACTCAGCCACCCAGGCGCCCCTGTTTCTTTCTTTCTTTCTTTCTTTTTTTTAATGTTTATTTATTTTGAGAGGGAGAGCGTGGGAGCATGAGTAGGGGAGGGGCAGAGAGAGAGGGAGAAAGAATCCCAAGCAGGCTCCACACTCTGTGAGCCCGATGTGGGGCAGGATCTCACCATGGTGAGTGGAAATCAAGAGTCAGAGGCCTAACCCAGGCGCCCCCTACTGGTGCTGTTTGAAGCACTTTCCTCATAGGAACTCAGCAAGTTAGGGACTATTTTAATCTCCATTTCACAGGTGGGAAAACCGAGGTCTGAAGAAGTGAAGTTATCGGCTCAAGATCAAGCAGAGTAAAAGTGGCCAAGCTGAGATTTGAACACAGATGGTCGGGCAAACTCCTACTCATTCCTCAAAGTCCCAGCCACGATGCCCCCTCCACACTCTTAATCACTGTACCCTATGACCTCTCTAACAACAGTAATAACATTAACACCCTGCCATGTTGGCTATTATGTTCCTTTTGTGCCAAACACTGTGCTGAGGGTTTTCCACGTGTTTAATCGTGCCCACTGTCCTTGAGAAAGGTGTTGGTATTTCCCACGCAGGGAACCTGGGGCGTGGAGGAGTAGAGCACCTTGCTCAAGGCAACAAAGAAACTAAGTGGCTGAGTCAAGGTTGAACCCAGGTCTGACTCTGAACTTGCTTTCTCAAATGCCTCCAGGGTCCCTGTGACCTGGGTAGTGCTGAGGGGGAGGGGGCAGCGGGAGGGCGTGACAGGTCCTGCGGCAAACCCAGTGTGCCAGGCCGAGCTCTGTGGCCAGCACGCCACATCAGCACTTATTGAGTGCCTACTGTGTGTGGCACTCGGCAGAGAATGCGGGATGATCAAGGCTAACGTGGGCACCACTCCTGCCCCACTCCTCCCCATCCAATCAGGGAGGTGGATCAGAAATAGGAAATAAACAAGGTAGTTTAGATGTCAGTGGTTCAAGAACGAAATTAAACAAGGCGCAGCGATAGTGACTGGGGGCCGCCTTTAGGTGGAGTGGGCAAGGGGGGCTTCTCAGAGGAGGCGGCTTTTGAGCTGAGACCAAGTGAAGGCTTGGAGCAAGTGTTCTAGGTGGAGGGAGCTGCAGGAGAAAAGAATCGCAGGGAGCAGGGCCAGGCCCGGTCAAGGCGACCGGTGTGAGGAGCAGAGGGCGTCGGGGGACAGTGCGCGGAGATGACGGGCCGTGTGACCTGCCGGATCTGCGCTTGATTCCGCACCAGTGCCCGGAGTCCTCTTCCCAAACCTGCTGCTATGCAGGTGTGTTCCCAGGGCCGCCAGCTTTTCAGACGTGCCATTTCCGGCCCGGCCCTCTGCGGCTGGCCAGTAAAATTCCCACCTTGACCATGCCATGTTGGCCCGGGGGCGGGGGGGGGGGGGGGGCGCTGGCGGGG
>NW_027527386.1:1027315-1029818 GCF_008692635.1 Crocuta crocuta
GGGGGGGCGGCCTTGCAGGTGTCTGGGGTGGTCAGGAGGGGGCTCCCTGGGGTGGGATGACAGGATCAGCCTAATTAGGCCTGGCACGGCTGAGCAGCTGGTGTGGGGCCCGGAGGGTGGCACAAGGGACATGGGTCCTCTTCGAGTAGCCAGGACGATGCCACTCCAAGCCATCGGACCGAAGGGGGGGCCAGAGGCACAGACCTCAGGTGTGACTCAAACCCTAGTGTTGATTTCCTGGGAACCAGGGCATCTGAGTCGTGGCTTCCACCTCCCCAGAGTTCAACTTCTGCTTCAGGTCCCCAACACACTGAGCGTTTTGGGCAGGGGTGGTGCCATCTCTCTGGGCCTCGGTTTCCCCAGCTAGGAAGTGAGACCCACCTGCGGCAGGCGGGAGCCCCTCTTCCAGGGACAGCCGGTTTCCCTTGGATCTGAAGGGAAGATCGTTCCGCTCCTGAGTACTTTTGCTGAAGCGCCCCATTCCCCGCTCAGGACTTCCTCTGTGGCTGTTACCTCCCCTGAAAGTAACCTCCCAAAAATGTTTGTTGGGCTGTAATGGGATGGCTGTTGGTGTCAGGGCTCCTAGACCCGTCCTTCAAGGAAGACAGACTTAGACTTAGGGTAGAGAGCCCAGAGTGAAGAGCAAAGGGTCTGCCTGGGATAGGAGGATCAAGGGACACTTCCTGGAAGAGGGGCCACTGGGGGGCGCCCGGGTGGCTCAGTCGGTTAAGCAGCCAACTTTGGCTCAGGTCATGATCTCGCAGTTTGTGAGTTCAAGCCCCGCATCGGGCTCTGGGATGACAGCTCAGAGCCTGCTTCAGATTCTGTGTCTCCCTCTCTCTCTCTGCCCTCCCCCGCTCATGCTCTGCCTCTCAAAAATAAACAAATGTTTAAAAAAATTTTTTTTAAAGAGGGGCATTGGGGCTGAGGCTGTGAAGGATGAGTAGGAGTTTTCTAAGTGGGAAAAGAAAGAGCATGCCAGGCAGCAGGAACTGCACATGCAAAGATCTGGCTGGCTGGTGGAGGNCTCTTTCCCAGACTCTTGAAAGCTGTAGCCTCTGCTCGTTTCCCAAAAACTGAGACCTGAAACCAGAGGGGACAAGCACAGATGGCAGACTCAGCCAGCGTGCCCTGCCTGCCATGGAGGGCAGGTTCCGTTTTCTTCCCTGTGCCCCTAGAATTAGCTCTCTGCAGCTTGTCACTGGGAGAGGTCTAGAAAGCCGGGGGTCGGGGTGGAGGTGGAGGCTTTCAGAACCCTGAATCTCAGGAATCCTACGATGAAGGGAATGGGGAGGGGTGTCCAAAAAGCCCCAAGGCAAGGGGTTGGGGGTGGGGGTAAACTGGTAAAGCTGGGAGTCTTCCCTCCACCGACATCCGCCCAGGCCAGTCACGCCCCATTGGGGCTTCCTCAGCCTGGGGCATTTGAAGACAGACAAAGAGTGTCATGGAACACAGAGAGAAGGATGTTGGGCAGAGAGAGGGCAGGGCGGGCAAGCAGGAGTGAGGAAAGCCAGGGGTCTGGCCTCCAGCAACCCCCCCTTCCCCCCGCAGGACCCTGCCCCTGCTCCCCAGATCCAGGCTGGGGGCCCCAGACTTGCAGGTAACCGCAGGCCCACGGAACCCAGCGAGTGACACCACAATATGCGCTGTTGTTTCTTGGGGAGAGGGTAGCGGCGCCGTCCACCCCTGGAAGTGGCCGTGTCCTTCTCCAGTCCCAGCCCAGATCTGCCCACCTGTCTGCATCCACTTCTGCCTCATGGCTCCTAACCCACAAACTGCACCTCCCGGGAGAATGGTGAGGCTACCCTGAGCAAGAGGTGCCTTTACTGAAAAGCAAGGAAGGCACAGCCCCCTCTCCTTTAAATCCAGTCTTTGCCCTTAAGGGACTACCCTCCCCCCAAAAGAAGGGTTTCGCGCCCTCTTGTGGCTGAACATGCGGCTCCAGGAGCCGAGAGAGCCGGGCCCTTACCGGAGGACACCGTGTCCCCGGAGGCGGCGGCGGCTGGAACGCACCACTGACAGATGTTTACTTCTGCGGGCAGCTGGGCCGCGACGGCGGCTCCCCGGCCGGGGTCTGCGGATCCGAACGCCCGCCCCCCACAGCCCGTTGTGCACCACACGGCAGCGCGGGTGTCTGGGTCTCGCTCTCCTAGAGGCTGGGGAGGGGATTCCGGCTGCCCCCGCTTCAGCCCCTGTTCAGACGCACGCTCGGGGGTCCAAGGAGGCGGAGGCGCTCTCGTCCCGTCGGACAAGGACCCTGGCCAGATCCCGGCTTGGAGACGCACCTAGATCGCCCTGTCCGCCTCTGGACCCCTGCCGTGCACGGACCTGTCGCCCCCTTTGACCCCATATTCATACACATGCCGGGTCGTGGCTGGAGGAGGGAAGCCACCGGTCTATCCCGAGTCCCTGTAAGTCCCCAAACCTCCGTCCATGGGGCCGGTCCCCCCTCCCAGCACCGGTCCCCTGCGGTCCCCTGCCTGCCCTTGCTTACCTGCTCGGG
>NW_027527386.1:1029945-1043490 GCF_008692635.1 Crocuta crocuta
GGTGGGGGGGGGGTGTGTGTGCGGGAGGAGCGCAGGTGGCTGGGGTGCAGAGGTGAAGGTGATCTCCCCGGGCCCCAGAGACAACGGAGGCGCCCCTTTGGGAAAGCCGGGGCCCCAGGACGCCCCCTCCACAAGGCCTCCCTTCTGGGCTAAGTGGCCCAGCGCCCCCGACGCCAGTACCCGCGGCTTTCAGCGCCCCACACATCCGTTGAGGATCTGGTTTTACAGCCAGGCTCGCAGGTCCTGCCTGGTTCCCTTCCGGAAGGCAGGGCCCCAAGCAGTACCCTCACCAAAGAAGCCCTTGAAGGGAACTCCCAGAGTAGCTGCCCCCTAATTAGCTGTTTCCCACCCCTACTCCAGAGACCCCGACGGCGCATCTTCCATAAATTTGGGGCCCCAAGAAACACCCCGTCCCCAGATTCTCCTCCAGGGAATTAAGAGTTACAGCACTACCCCAGACGGCGGTGACAGCGGCCCACAATCTCCTCGCACCCCACAGATGATGGTGGGGGTCCCCTAGTCCTGCCCCAGGTCCTCTTTCCAGAAAGCGAAAGAAGCCCCTCATGACTAAAGCCATTCTAAGGAACTAAGACCTAAAGTTTTTCCCCGAAGATAGTAATTGATACCCTAAGACTGACGATACCCGCTGCCCGCAGAACCCCTCCTCAAGCGCCGGTTCTCCCCATTCTGACCTCAGAGCCCTGCGGGGGGTCCCTTTCCCACCCCTGGCTCTCCACTGCGCTCTCCTGGGAATCAAGACCCCGCGCTGCCCCTCCCACCCGCGAGCCCAAACCCACCGCGCCCCCCTCGTCGACGACTGCGCGTTCCTAAAGCGCCCCCTGGCGGCCCCAGCCGACTCNCCGCCCTCGGCCCCCGCATAGGGCTTTTTCCCGCGCGGCCCCGGCCGCCTCCTGCGTTCCCAGGGCCGGGTTCTCTGGTTTCTCTCTGCTGCTGCCCGAGTTCTCGGGGCCTCCTCGCTCCGGCCCGGGCCGCCTGCATTCTTCTGATGCCAGCAGCGCTGGGGTTCGTATGGGCCTTAGACCTTCCTAGAGCCCCCCGACACACAAACACACCATCCTCAACACACACACGCGTGCACGCACCCACACCTCCCAAAGGGCTTGTACAAGTTGCACTACTGTGCAGCGTACGCGGTGATGGGGGGATGCTCAGGCAGCCTCACGCCTGTACTGGGGTTCATGCGGGCTTGGGATGTGCGGGCGTGGGCTCAGCGAGGAGTATGCCCGGGCTGAGTTGTGGGTAGAGTTGGGGCATAAGAATGAGCAGGTGTAAGAGAGGTCGTGGCATCGGGTCGGCCAGTCCTCATCCAGGATGCAAAAGACAGGTGTCTGCTCCCTGTGGCCTTGGGCGGATATGGCTTGTATGTGCCTCAGTTTCCCCGTCTGTGACACAGGGTATTATCAGTAGGTCCTAATAGGGTTGTAGTAAAGATTGAGTAACCATTCCTTGCTCATGCTGAGTGGTGCCCAAGTGTCTGCCATTATTGGGTCACCATGTGCGCATTCCCAGTGGCACACACACACCCTGGCCTGGAGAGAGAGGTACAGCACCCACGGCTATTCACACACAGAACCCCCCCAAATCTTTGATCCAGGCAGGGTCACGCCCAGTGCCATCCTTGTTCTCACACCACTGGGACACCCTTATGAGAACAGCACCATCCGTACACACGCAGAGCGGCCACAGTCAGCCACGCCCTTGCCCGAGGACAGGTGTGGACACACACGGGTGTCCTTACTTTGCCTCCAGCCAGACACACTTATACACAGGGACACAAAGCTCACACTACCCCCTAACACACACACACACACACACACACACACACTCCCCGTGGAGACAGACGCACTGTGTGATACTTGCACAGCTCACTGGCCCTCAGAGTAGCCCCTTGATTGCTTGTGCACATTGACACACCCTGGGTCGATTGTTACACACTCCCCTGCTGCCTGGCGCCAATACCTACAGCATACACTGACACACACGCCGCGTGACCCGGTCCACACCCCCTGCGGGTACACACGGCCACACGGAGACAACTCACTCCCCTGTGGTGTGCACACACACAGCCCTCTTCCAATAACTCGCGACGCATGCGCCACCCTGAGTGTGCCAGGCCCACCCCACAGCCACACAATCACAGGAGTCTCGGACACACTGTCGGCCGTGCACACACGCACACACGCATGCTAGGCCAGTCTGGGAGGCATAGCCCCTCGGCACACATGCAGCTTAGCTGGGAACCCCCCCCCACCCCACAGTCACCATTAAGCTGTCACCAGCTGCCCCTGGGCCACCTCCTGCTCACCCCACACTGCCTGAGTCCCCCTCCCCGCCATGGCTGGGGGCCTTGGAGATGGGGGTGTGCAGACACATGGGACGCAGGACACACACATGTGCCCACCATGTGGACGCTCGTAAAATGGTTGCCATGGCAACAGCGACTTGAAAGGCTTGGTTCTTCCTCCGGGGTGGGCAGGGGCAGGGGTGCCGGGGTGAGGCCACGGTGGGTGAGGAGGGTGAGGCGAGGCGGGAGGTGAGACCCCGGGACGCGGGGCCCCCCTCCCACCGCACTTGGAGACCCCGTCACACTCAGGCCCCCAGAAAGCCGGGTCTGCCCAGGGCCAGCGCCACGCGGCCACAGGAGACAGGTGCCTTCCTCCCCGACACCCTCACACACCAACGTGTCGCCTCACACAGCCCTGCACCTCTGTCACCAACCCACACACTTTGTCACCCCCTGGACAGGCGGTGACAGACACTCTGTCGCACTGGCTGACTCACACAGCAGCTGGGAACTGGGGCGCTGTGGGCACGCCCTCCCTCTGGCCCCCACCCCCCTCAAAGGAGCTGTCTGGGCCTGGCTGCCCGGGAGGCCAAGGGGATCCAGGGGCCGGTTCTATTTGCAGGAAACACGGGTATTTACAATGCTTTATTTTTAAACCTTCCTTCTCCCAGCCTGTGGCTGCCGGGGGCGGGGGTGGGTGGAACTGAGCCTTGAGCCTCCTCTGCATCTGGTGTGGCCCATGGGTTGCAGGGGACTTCGGTCTCCCCAGGGCACCGACACGTGCAGGGAAACTGAGGCTCGTGGAGGAGCAGGGCACACGTGGCCCCTGTGGCTGCTAGGAGCCTGCTGACCCTAGGGTCAAGGGCAAGGCGGGGGCGGGACAGCACAGGTGCACCCAGAACCCAGGCTCCGCCACCTGCCTGGCCTCCATGGTGTTCGCCCGGGAATTAGTTCCACTCGCTCACTCACTGCCGCCTCGGAAGTGTCCCCCAGGCAGCGCCAGGCAATGCCCCGCCCCCCATGCCGCTCTGTGCTCGCTTGTGGCTGTTGTGAAACCCCGGGACCAGAGAGGTCAGGAGGCTGGCCCAAGGTCACACAGTAGAGAAGAGGCTCCAACCTGGGGCTGGATGATTCCAGAATGTTCAGCCCCTGCCCTGGCCGCTCCACCACCCCTGACCCCTCCCCCAGGGCTGGCCCCCTGCCCTCCCTGGGCAGTCACTGCTCCCAAGGGGAGGGCTCTGCTCGCGGGTGGAGGCCCATGCAGAGATCCTGGGAGGCCAGAGGCTGCTGGCCAAGACAGAGTTGGCCGGTGGAGAAGTTTCCATCTTAGCGCCAGGAGCTGGTCCAGGCCCTGAGGGCCCCAGGGCTGCCCTTCAGGACCCCCAGGACCCAGCCCTGCAGGGGTGGAGGTGGCTGGAGGCCTCTGTGCCTCCTGTCTGTCCAGGCGCCCCCTGCCGGAGCCTTCGGCGTCATACCCTCAACATTGCCCCACCGCACAATGAGCCGGTGACCGAGTTCGCTGGGTCTCAGTTTCCTCACCTGCGAAATTGCTGCCACACTTGCCCTGTGCCCAGTGCAGGCCCTGAGCGGTGGGTAGTGGCATTCTCCCCGCGGGGAAATGAGAGGGCTTGTTGGGGGCTCACTGGGATGGTTGCCAAGAGGCTCCCCTAAGCGAGGCTTCGGGGCTCTGAATTTGACAGTCCTCCCCAAGCTGGACGATGCTGAGAGTGGAGAGGGGCCTCGGCCCCGACAGGGGACAGACACCGCCGGGGTCAGAGTTAGGGCCTGGAGGAGCTGGGGGCCTCGGCCAGAATGGGGCCCTTGAGGCCTGTGGGCGGCAGGAAGGAGCTGGCCCGCTCCGGGCGGGGGAGGATGTGAAAAGCAGGGCCGTTTGCAGCCACAGGCCACAGGTCAGGGGCCGCGTCCCCGGGGCCCCCAGGTCAGCAAGGTGGGAAAGCCATCAGGCCGGCCCCGGGGAGCCCGGGCAGGCTGGGGGGTAGGGGGCTGGGGCTCCCAGAGACACAGCCACAGGCACGCACCAGCCACAAATGTGCACACACTGTCACATGCACACATACAAAGAACACAGACACGCCCTCACAGACACACATCGACACTCACCCACGCTCAGGAACACAATTGTATACGCAGACACACCCCCACCCCCCCCGCAGCCCCACATACTCAGCAGTCACCGCTGCAGACGTGTGTGCACCATCACACGTGCACACGCCGCGAATGTGTACAGACCGTCTCACACTCACACACTCACACAGCAGCTCCGGCTGCCGAGGCTCGTGGCACACACACACCTTGGCTCTTGCCATCTGCCCGCCCAACCCTGCTGTCTCGCGTCCTTGGCCTGGGCTGCCCTAATCCCTGTCTCGTGTCCTGAAGCCAGAAGATAAGGGGCAGCTGCAGCCCCAGATAAAGGAGGCGCAGCCACAAATCCGGGGTGGCCCCGGCAGAGTCGGGCACTGAGCCCGGGCCGCACCCGCCTGCTGCTGCCGCCCCATCCGGCCTGGCTAAGAGGGACAGAGACATGGAGGAGAGACACAGGAAGGGGGCAGGGAGATGGAGAAGAGGGACTCAGAGAGAGAGAGAGAGAGAGAGAGAAGGAGAGAGAGAGAGAGAGATGTAGAGAAAAGCAGAGGGAGAGAGACAGAGATCCCTAGGCAGACAGAGGGAGGGCGAGAGAGTGCATGCAGCATACATAGTGACCGGCCAGAGGGGCCCCAGGCCCTGCTGTGCCCACTATTAGTGCCTCAGTTTCCCCATCTGTACACCATCCCCTGTGCCACCTGCCTCCTTCCTCCTCCTTCAAATGAGTCAAGATAGGACATTCAGGCGCACCTGGGTAGCTCAGTCGGTTGAGGATCCGACTCTTCATCTCAGCTCAGTTCGTGCTCTCACAGTCCATGGGATCGAGACCCAAATCGGGCTCTGAGCTGACAGCACAGAGCCTGCTTGGGACTCTCTCTCTCTCACCCTCTCTCTCTGCCCTGCCCCCACTCTTTGCACCTGTCTCTCTCTCTCTCTCTCTCAAAATAAATAATAAACTTAAAAAAGAGATAGGGCATTCAGAGGATGACTCAGGGCTGACTCAGGTAGGGAGGACATCTTCTGGAATGTCCTCACACTCTCCAGGGTGACACCTGGGAAGTTCTCTTCCCTTGCCACAGCCTCAGTGAAGGCAGGGTCCCCTAGAACACGTCCCAGCCCTTCTGTGCCTCGGTCTCCCAGCCATGATAGGATGCATTCACTCAGGGGTGCACAGGTGGCTCAGTTGGTTGAGGGTCCGACGACTTTGGCTCAGGTCGTGATCTCACCATTCTGTGAGTTCAGGCCCCACGTCAGGCTGGCTGCTGTCAGCACGGGGCCAGTTTAGGACCCTCTGTCTCCCTCCCTCTCTGCCCCTCCCCTACTTGCAATCTCTTTCTTAAAAAGTAAATAAGCATTAAAGAAGAGATGCATTCACTTAGCAAGTGTTCACTGAGCACCTACCACGTGTCGGACCTGGTGTTGAGTGCTGGGGACAGAGTGACTGAGGCAGGCCCAACCCCCACCCTCTCTGAGCTCCTAGTACGGTGGGGAAGATGGCATGTGGCCAGGCATCACCAGGATGGTGAGGGCCGAGACTCCTGGTTGGGGGGGGGTGGGGCTCACGTGTGCTGCGGAGCCTGAAGGGGCAGTATCCCCAGCAGGGGGAGGTTAGACAGGCTTCGGGAGGGGGAGGACGGGACAGCTAGAGGGTGAGTGGAAGAAAAAAGGTAATTGAGAGCAGGGAAGAGACTTCTTGCAAGAGGGAACAGCATACTCAGAGGCTGAGAGGTAAGACTGGCTCATGGGAGGTCTGGAATGAACTTGGTGCTTGAGTTGAGGGGGTGATGAGGAATGAAGGTGGGGAAGGCAGCGGGGGCTGGGTCCTGTAGGAACTTGGGGGGCAGCGGGGGAGCTGTGGTACAAGGATGGGCCAGTGGGGAGACATGGACAGATTGGGAGCAGGGGAAGGCCATGGTCAGATTTGTGGCTGGGAGGCTGGGCTGTTGGGGGCAGGACAGAAGATTGATGCCTAGAAAGGGGATGGACTAGAGAGAGACTCCGGAGGGCAGGTGAGCAGGACACAGGAACCCACAGGCTGCGGGGTGAGCCCAGGGCGGGTGGGTGATTCCCTGGGCTCTGGCCCAGGACAGTGGAGCAGTCCCTGGGTCAGCAACCTCTGGGACCCATGGATTCAGGTGGATTTGGGATGAATGCCTGTTCTCTCTATTCAAGGTCAGAGAGTAGAATAAATGAGTTAATGCAAGAAAAGGGCTTAGATGAAGGAAACGCTCGATAATTGTTTAGTTCCTGGTTAACGATTAATACTACTGCATTATAGTAAGCAATTAATATTACATCATTAATATTCATATTGTTATCAATGGCCAGTCCACAGTCCCCTCTCCTCGCCTTACAGGAAGCCTTCCTTGATTGCCTTACACAGAAAGGGCGGGCCGTCATCACAAGGCAGAGCCAGGGAGCCCTTGGAGGCCCAGAAGAGGTGAGGCTACATTCAGGCAGGCCTCTGTGGGCCTCAGTTTCCCCACCTATCCATCTACCTCTCTAGGGGTCTGGGGAGCCAGGGGGACGGGGCGGGGAGACTCCTGGTGGACCCTCTTCGGACAACAGCAGGGGCATCTTGCGAAGGAGGAGGGAGCTCCGGCCCAGGCTCAGCTGGGCAAGGACTGCCCGGGCTCCTTCCAGTTTGGGATCCCAATTCCACCGCGTTATTCCCAGGCTGTCCTATAGAGGGCAGCCGAGGCCAGCGACGGGGGACAAACCGCTCCGCCTACACCTCGGCTCCCACTCCAGCGCTCAGGGGCAGGGATTCGTCTGTTTCAGTCGCTGCTGTAGCTCTGGCATCTAGGACAGCACCTGGCACGTGGGCACTCAACTAATTACCTGTTGAATGAATGCCCCCGCGTAAAAGTAGTGGAATTTAAGTTTGTTTAAAGCCCCAGCTTTAGAGTTGCTTTTTTAACATTTATTTATTTATTGTTTTAAATAGTTTATTGTCAAGTTGGTTTACATTTATTTATTTTTGAGAGACAGAAGCAGGCAGAGCACAAGGGGGGTAGGGGCAGAGAATGAAGGAGACACAGAATCTGAAGCAGGCTCCGAGCTCCGAGCTCCCAGCTATCAGCACAGAGCCCAAGGCGGGACTCGAACCCACGAACCGTGAGACCGTGACCTGAACCGAAGTCCGACGCTTAACCCACTGAGCCACCGAGGCGCCCCGCTTTAAAGTTTTTCAAGCACTCCCGTGGGCTGACTGAGGCCCCTCGGGGGCGCCTCGCGTGCGGCAGGAGAGTCAAGAAGCATCTCCGCGCCCGGCAAACGGCTACGCAGAAACACCGCCCGCGGGCCCCGAGGCCCCGCCCCGTCCCGCGAGGCCCCGCCCCCGCGCGTCCGACGCTCGTACAATGGCGTCACTTAGAGCGCCGGCGCACATGCGCATTTCCCCGGCACGACCGCGGAGACGCACTCGCGACCCGGAAGGCCTTCCCGCCACACTCCAAAGCGGGCGTGAGGGGGTCGATGGCGGAGGGAGCGGCGGAGGCCCCAGCAGAGAGTGGTGGCGGCGGCGATTCAGGAGCCAGCGCGCCGGAACGGGGGGTGGCGCCCATTAAAGCTCAGTGAGTCGCCGGGGCCGGGAGAGAACCTCACGAGCCCTTCCCGGCACCTGCAGGCGGTGTCCTGGGCGACGGGGCAGCGGCCCCGACGGGAAGCTCGCAGGCTCTTCAGTCGGGGTCCGTCCCACCGCCCGCGGGGACCGCGGCGCCTTCGGACGCCGCACGCGTTCGGGGCTGTCACGTGCGCCGAGGACCCCACGGCGCCTGCCGGGGCGGGCAGGGTTTGCGGCCGGGGCCGCGGTGCGTGCTGGGGACTGTAGTCTCCGCGCACCGCGGGAATGGCCCTGGGGCACCTCCAGCCAACCTCGGTCCTGGGCAGGGGCTTGTGTGTGTGAAGCGAGGGCCGTGGGGCACGCTGGGGAATGTGGCGGCTGTGGCCCCGTTGCAAGGCACGCAGGGACACGTAGTTTTCTCTCGCCGAAAGTGGTCCAGGGACGTTGATGTCTGTTTGTAGTTTGGCTCAACACTGGGCAGTGGGACCCAGGGACAAAATAGGTCCTGCCTGTGGCCTCGAGGCGCGCCAGGGCCCGCAGTTGGCAGGTTCTCAGCAGTGCACTTCCCATTAGCAGAAGCACGTAAGCAGGGACAGGTGTTCTCAGCCCTGTTGCCCATCGTGCATTGCGCCTGAGCACAAGAAACGACTCCCTCCACAAGCCCTTTCTCCCTCCGCCTCTGCCGGCAGATACCTCACCACCAAGGAGCAGTTCCACGAGTTTCTGGAAGCCAAAGGGCAGGAGAAGCCCAGCCAGGAACCCGAGGCAGGAGACCCTGGTGGCAATGACCTGGTTGAACCCGAGGCCAAGCGGATCCGACTGGAAGATGGGCAGCCGGGGGAGGCGGCTGAACGTGGGGAGCAGCCGCAGGTCCAGAAGAGAGCCCGGGGCCAGAACAAAGGCCGGCCCCACATGAAGCCCACCCAGTATGACAAGAATAGGCTCTGCCCCTCCCTGGTCCAGGTGAGTAATTGTCACTTGAAAGTCCTAGAGTCCTGCAGTCCGAGCCGCTCCACCCCAACTCGATCTTCAGGAAGTTACGCAGGAAGTTACGTAGTGAGTGTCCTCATTATTCCCATCTTCCAGCTGGACAAACTGAGGCTTGATGATGGTGCAAATGCGCCCAAGGAGGGGCGGGATTTAAGGTTCTTGCCCAGGCTGCCTGGCTGTCCCAGCCCCTCTCCGTCCTCCCTCATAGCCTCTTCGCTTCCATGCAGGAATCAGCCGCAAAGTGTTTCTTTGGTGACCGCTGCCGCTTCCTGCATGACGTGGGCCGCTACCTGGAAACCAAGCCATCAGACCTGGGCCCCCGCTGTGTACTCTTTGAGACCTTTGGCAGGTGTCCCTATGGTGTGACCTGCCGCTTCGCTGGGGCCCATCTGGGACCCGACGGCCAGAACCTGGTGCAGGAGGAGTGGGTCCGGGCCCCACCCGTGCGCAACGGCCTGGACAAGGCCCTGCAGCAGCAGCTGCGAAAGCGCAAGGTGCGCTTCGAACGCGCTGAGCAGGCCCTTCGCCAGCTAAACCAGGGCCAGGTGCCAGGCCCTGCCCCCGCTGCCGAGATTCCCAAGGGTGCGGAGGCCGAAAGCACCCCTGGGCAGGACAGTGGTGACACCGGGCAGGACGGTGGTGACACTGGGCAGGACAGAGTTGACACCCAGCAGGCCCCCCCAGGGCCAGATGCTGGTGGCCTTCCCAGCGGCTCCGTGTGGACCCGTGGGCCGCTGACGGATGAGGATGTAGTCAGGCTGCGGCCTTGTGAGAAGAGAAAGGTACGTGTTGGGGGCTTCTTGTTCAGGGCACTGGTAGCGAGGGGACAGAAGGAGCTGGACGGAGAGTCAGGGCTGGGATGGAGAGGCAGAGGGAAAGGCTTCCTGGAGGAAGGGGCATTGGGGTGTGGTTTTGACAGTAGAGTTGAAGCTGTGCAACAGAGGAGAATGCCTAGGACGGATCAGCGGCCCTCACAGGGCCTTGACTCGTGCAGAGGCCGGGAGGCAGAGGGCTGCTGGGCTGGGCGGGGCCTGTGCTGGGGGCTTGGGGGGCACCCACGAGCCCCCCAGGCCCAGGCAGGAGGGGCGAGCTTCGCTGTGTTTGCTCCCCTACAGCTGGACATCAGCGGCAAACTGTACCTGGCCCCCCTCACCACGGTAGGAGAGCCCGCCGGTGCCGAGCATCCGCCCCTGCCTGGCGGGTCCCGGGGCTGGGGCAGGGGTCTGGGTCCCCCCGCCTGTTCCCTCCTCACACGTGGGTGTTCCCAACCCCCCCAGTGCGGGAACCTGCCCTTCCGGCGGATCTGCAAGCGCTTCGGGGCTGACGTGACGTGTGGGGAGATGGCTGTGTGCACCAGCCTGCTGCAGGGCCAGACGTCTGAGTGGGCTCTACTCAGACGCCACCAGTGTGAGGACATCTTTGGCGTCCAGGTTGGTGCCACCCGAGGGGGGTAGGGAGGAGGGGCCCTTGGCTGCCTGGTTTTAGAGCCGGGTTCGAGGTCGGGTCTCCAACTCAGTCACTCCCAGACCCCTCTTGTCTCGGCCGTGGGCCAGAGCGCAGACCTGATGCCCCTTAAAGGGCTGAGGGCCTTGGCACAGGGCCGCTTCGGGAAGACGAGGCCACTGTCCGTGTCCCGGTAGTGGGCAGGGGTGGCCTGGACCAGCTCTTCACCTCTCACTCTGCCACCTGCCGCAGCTCGAGGGCGCCTTCCCAGATACCATGACCAAGTGTGCCGAGCTGCTCAACCGTACCATCGACGTGGACTTTGTGGACATCAACGTTGGGTGCCCCATCGACCTCGTGTACAAGAAGGTAGTGGCCGCCGGCCCCCAGACCCCCATGGTGTGGGTGGGGCGGAAGCCCGGGACCTGGCCTTGCTCCCTGCTGAGTGTCTGGGGCCCCGCGGGCGTCAGCGGGCCCCGGTTCAGCTAAGGCAGAGAAGGGCGTCAGGTGCGGCCTGTGTCCCGCACTCGCTCCCTCCAGCCGCCTGTTTCTCCCAGGGCGGGGGCTGTGCCCTCATGAACCGCTCGGCCAAGTTCCAGCAGATCGTCCGCGGCATGAACCAGGTACGCGCTTTGACATCCCTGCCTTGTCCCCGGCCCCCCCCCCCCCCGGGTCCCGCTGACCTTAGTCATCGCCGCAGGTGCTGGACGTGCCCCTGACTGTGAAGATCCGCACGGGCGTCCAGGAGCGCGTGAATCTGGCACACCGGCTGCTGCCCGAGCTGCGGGACTGGGGCGCAGCCCTGGTCACGGTGGGTCTCGGGGCACAAAGGGCGTCAGGGCCCGGGGAGCGCCCGGCGGTCTTTCCTAACGGCCTGTCTCTCCCCGTTCCTCCCTCCTGCTCTCTGGCTCTCCCTTCATTTCTGTCTGCGTCTGTCTCTTTGTCTCTCTGTCTCTCCCTCTCAGCCCGTCCCTCTTGATCTCTCTGGGTCTCTCTTTCTCTGTCTGAACTTCCACCCCCTGGACCCTCTCTCCCTCCCCGCGCGTGGCTTCTCCTTCAGCTCCACGGCCGGTCTCGGGAGCAGCGCTACACCAAGCTGGCCGACTGGCAGTACATCGAGCAGTGTGTGACGGCGGCCAGCCCCATGCCCCTGTTCGGTGGGTCCCCTGTGCTCGCTAAGGCCATGCGCCTGGACCCACCCCCCACCTGGGACCCTCCCCTGCCCCCCATGGGTGTCGCTGGGCTGGCAGGAATTCCCCTAGAGCGCCCCAGGGACACCAGCCTCTGTCCCTCAGGAAACGGGGACATCTTGTCGTACGAGGATGCCAACCGCGCCATGCAGACTGGTGTCGCCGGGATCATGATCGCCCGGTGAGTGTGCTCTGTGCGTGGGGGCCACGGAACCAGCTGGAGGCAGGAAGGTGCTGGCGTGTCTGAGCTTCGTGACGGCACCCGCCGCCCCCAGCCCCACTGCCTCATTCCACACCCTCTGTCCCCAGCTGGTGGCTCTGCCGGGATCCGGGGCAGAGAGACGGGGTCCCACCTGCTGGCGGGGGGTGGGCATCGGTGCACTTGTGGGTTGGAACTCTGGGGCTTCAAAGGGAGGGGGAGCGTAGCTGGGAGGCAGGGACCAGCGCCCCAGGCTGACGGCCCCCCGCCCCGCCCACAGCGGCGCCCTGCTAAAGCCGTGGCTGTTCACGGAGATCAAGGAGCAGCGGCACTGGGACATCTCGTCGTCCGAGCGCTTGGCCATCCTGCAGGACTTCACGCGCTACGGCCTGGAGCACTGGGGCTCCGACACGCAGGGCGTGGAGAAGACCCGCCGCTTCCTCCTCGAGTGGCTCTCCTTCCTGTGCAGGTGGGTGCCAGGCCCTGCCCATGGGGGTGGGGGGGTGTGTGTGTGGAGGGCTTGGCCTGACCCTGCCCCCGCCCCGCCCCTGCAGGTACGTGCCCGTGGGCCTGCTGGAGCGGCTCCCGCAGAGGATCAACGAGCGGCCGCCCTACTACCTGGGCCGCGACTACCTGGAGACGCTCATGGCCAGCCAGAAGGCGGCCGACTGGATCCGAATCAGGTGCCAGGGACCCGAGGCACTGCGGCATGGGAGGCTGGGGAGGGGTGGTCAGCGGGCCCCAGGCCTGACCCTGCCCTCCGCCCTCCGCGCAGTGAGATGCTCCTGGGACCCGTGCCACCCGACTTCGTCTTTCTGCCGAAGCACAAGGCCAACGCGTACAAGTAGTCGTGGGGGCGGAAGGGGCCCGGGGGTCTCCTGCTGCACGAGAAAAAAATAAATTTTATTCTTTTAAAACCCAGGCTTTTCTGTCACCCCAGGCTTCCCCATCCCTCTCCGGTCAGCTGTGTCTCGACACCGGGCTGCCCCCGTCCCTCTCGGTTCCCTTTTCTTTCTCATCCACAAGTGTCCCCAGCTGCCGCCCCCATGAGCCCAGCTCTGTGTCGCCTGCTGCTGCCGCTCACGAGGCAGGGGGTCTCGGCCTGAGTGGGTGTGGGCCCAGGCGGGCTGCCTGGAGGAAGAGGGTCTGGCACAGGCCAGAGCGTTGCTGGAAGGCAGTGGACAGAGACGGGGCCCGCCCTTCCCTCTGGCCGCCTTGGTTTCTCGGCCTGCTGTCTGGCCACCCCCCCCCCCCCNGTTCTCCGGGTGGGCCGCCTGTGCTCCCACCTGCTGCCCTCCTGGCCTGCCTGGGCCGCGCTCCCTGCCTCCCCATGCAGCACCCCAAACCCTTCTACGCGCCCACAGCTCCCCAGGAAGTCTTCGGCCCCCGGGGCCTCGATGGCACCGAGGGCCCAGGCAGCCAGCCCGTCCCCACCTGCACGGAGCCTCTTCCCACTGTGGGTACGAGTCAGAGGGCGCTAGGTGTGGGGCGGGTGTGGGGGTGCCTGGCGGGGTGGGGGCCAGGGCTTGGGACCCCGCCCACCTGCTTTTGTCTCCAGGTTCCTCCAACCTGTATCAGCCCCTAAACCCGGAGAAAGAAGTGTTTCCAGCCCCTCCGGCAGGTACTGGCCTCCCCACAGTCCTCGATGAGCACTCGGGGGTGGGTTGGAGCAGTCGGGGCCTGTCTTGCCCGCGCCCCTGACCCTAAGCGGCCCCCGGAAGGTAAGGCCTGTGTCTCGTCCTTCAAGACC
>NW_027527386.1:1043514-1043824 GCF_008692635.1 Crocuta crocuta
TGTCCCGCCCCCCTCTCCCCTCCTCCCCCACACCCTTCCCCTCACAGGGGTGTCTCAGAGGTGCTCTCAGAGCCCCCTCCCTGGCCTGCACCCCCTCTCCCTGCACGCCTCCCCTCACGGGGGTCCCAGAGCTGCTCTCAGGGCCCCTCCCTCCCTGCAGGCTTCCAGATGGCGCCCTGTGGGTGCTTCTTTGACCCCCGCATCTACCGAATCGAGTGGGCCACCACTGACTTCGGCCAGTCGTCCCTGTACAAGCTGACAGCGGTGGGCGGTGGGGGGCCACCCGGGGGTCCCCCGGGGGTCCCCCCCC
>NW_027527386.1:1044009-1044170 GCF_008692635.1 Crocuta crocuta
ACCTCCTGCCCTACTTCCCCGCCGAGGGGCCGGGCCCGGAGGCTCTGGGCTTTGTGGGGGACGGGGGCCCCCCCACCTTCATGGAGCTGCCCCCACCCCTGCTCAGGGAGGGCCCGGGGCCGCCTCCGCCCACCCCCAGGGAGAGCAGGCTGCCCTCCTTC
>NW_027527386.1:1044370-1044620 GCF_008692635.1 Crocuta crocuta
TAGGCGGCCCCGTTGGGGGCCGGCGAGGCCCGGACCCCCGAGGCGGCCAGGGCCTTTGTGCTGCCTGAGAAGGTGCTTCTGGAAGATGCCATGAAACTCTTCGACTGCTTGCCGGGCAACGCGGAGCGCGAGGGGTCCCCGCGCAGGGTCCCCGGGCCGGCCCTGCCGGACAGCGGGGGCGGCGGGGACGACTCGTCCAGCGACATCCGCTCGCTGCACCTGCCGGATGAGCTGCTGTCCTTTGACTACA
>NW_027527386.1:1044882-1051473 GCF_008692635.1 Crocuta crocuta
CCCGGGGCCCCCAGCCGCCAGCACCGCGGCCCCCGCGTGGCGACCCGAGCCTCCTGGCAGGAAGAGGGCCGGCCCCTCAGCCGCCAAGAAGGGGAGGCAGGGAGGCAAGGGCAGGCAGGCTGCGGGGCCCCGGCAGGACCTGGGGGCTGACCCCCATTAAAGTGCATTTGACCTCTCGGCCCCCTGTCAGCTTGGTGGCATAGGGGCCTGGGGACGGTGGGCTGAGGCTGGCTGTGGAGGACCGTCCCTGCCTTGTCGCAGGGGGTCGCTGGGTCACATGGGAAGGCCCAGCAGCCCCTCGGCACCTCCTAGGTGCTGGGGTTCCGGAGCTGAGCTGGGGAGGCTTAGAGTCCCCGGGGATCCTAAATCCCTCCTCTCCAAATCCCGGAAATTGGGAGTCAGCCAGCAGGAATGGGGGCTTCTGTCCGTTTCTGTAAGGATCTGTGTTCCAAGTGGTGGAGAGGGGGTTGCCCCTCACTCCTCTCCCCCTGCAGAGGAGGAAGGATCCTGCGCCAGGGCCTGGGCTGGGTCTCCAGGGCCTGCCTTGTTGGGCTCTGCTGGGGGGCCCCCTCCCTGAACCCTTACTCCAAAGCTGGGGAGAGACAGCTGCTGGGACCGTGCTGCGGGCCGTGTGGCCGAGTCTGTTCCTACGCCTGGCCCTGTTCTGCGCCTGGACAGAGAAGCCCGGAGCCCCCTTTCCCCCCAGCTTCCTTCTGAGCCCCCCTCTCCCCACAGCCCCAGTTGGAGTATCTTTGAGACTAAACTCCAGGGCACTAGGCGAAGGGAAGTCCCTGGCAGATGACGTACACATCGTGTGTAGGTGTGCCCGGCCCTGCCTGCGCACGTGTGTGTACGTGCTGTCCATACGTGTGTGTATTACAGGTATGCACATCTATACATGTGTATGGGTCCGCACGCTCGTGTGCTCATGTCCTAGGCAAATACGCACTGGGTGTATACGTGCACTGCACGCACATGGCTGGGGGTGTGTGCGCACACAGGCCCAGCCGTGGACACACATGTATACACATATGGATCCGTGGGAAGTCTTCCAGACTTGTCCATGCACATAGCAAAACACACACGTACGTGTTTGCACACACAATAGGGCTTGTGTCCCGGAAATGGAATCCCACGGGCCACTGTCTTCTACAGGCTTCCCCTACCTGTCCGTGGGCCTGGTCCTCTGTGGGACATGTTGCTGCATCTGCTTTTAAGAGGCTTGCCTCTCACCTCCCCGCCCCCCCACGCCTGTGCTCGTTCACGTCTCCATCTGCCCATGATGTGGGTGCCACGTGCAAAGGAACTTGGACGTGAGGCTGCGGAGGGAGGCAGCGAAGGCAGGGGTCAGGAGACACACGCCTGAGACGCGCTGCCGCTGCCTTTTTTCCAGAACGCTTTATTTCAGGACAACTCGGCCCCGCTGGTGTGCGCTCAGCGTCTGCCTCGGGAAAACGTGCAGAGCCGTCTGCATCTCCGGCACAGACTGACCCAGAACTCCTTGAGCCTGAGGCCCTTCTTGGTGTGCAGCAGCTTGGGGACCATGTGGGCCAACCACACGGACAGCAGGATGGCCATTATGAGCGGGATGACGGTGACCGTCTTGGGGATGATGGACAGGGGCAAGGCCCCGTAGACGTAGACACTGAAGGTGGTTTCCAGGTGACAGTAGCTGCAAAGGGGTGGTTGGTGTGAGGCCACGTGTTTAAATGTGTTAAAACCCAGGGGCGGGACAGCCGGGCCCCAGGTGCTGAGCTGGGCCCCCGAGTGCCGCACGCATCCGCTGCAGCTGCCATCCGCGTGCTGTGGTGACAGTCTTACTGTTTTCCCTCGCATCATCCCTGCCCTCCCCTCCTCTGGGGACAAGGCGTCCCCTTGACGCCATGCCCAGGCTCAACATAGGCAAACAAAGCATCCCATTGCTGAGTGGAAGTGGAGGGCCGGATGACGGGGCCACAGGCACCCAGCAGGCAGGGGAGGGCAGGCCAGGAGGGAAGGGCATCCCAGAAGAGGGGACCCAGCATAGGGGAGCCCTCAGCGGGGCTCAGCTGGAAGTGTGATGCAGAGAGAGGAGCAGCTTTGGAAGGTGGCCTTTGTATTTGGAGAAGACAGATGATGCAGGGGGAGGGGGTGGAGACTGTCCCATAGTCCCCTGTCCAGTGGGAGCTGTTGATAATCTAGACCCGCCCACCTAGAAGTCTAGTGCACGTGGGTGGTGAACATTTGGAGGGGGCGCTGACTTCCATGGAGTAAATTCTTGGTCTGTAGCTGATCTCAGGCTACTGATGCGAAGACAAGTAGCTTGCAAAACCCCTGCACATTTAAGAGTCAGCTCCTGTACCCCACCAATGGAATGTGGCTTGAAAGGGGTGATTCTGGTCCCCGGGGGCAGGGATGTGGCCGCTGGTCATTGCTGTTGCCCCAGCGCCCAGCATGGGCTCTGAATCAGGACTTACTTAACGAGTGAACAAATGTCTCTCAGAACATAAAATATCATCCTTCCCAGGGACAGTCTGGGCTGCCGGGAAAATTGGGGTTTATCCGGGACCCGCCAAGGGGAAGGAGAAAGGTGGGCCCCTCACAGGTGTGTGGCCTGCCCCGGGAGGGCCGGCCATCCCCCCACGCCCCCAAGGCTGCTGGCACGGGGCGACTCGCCCCTGCTCACCTGTAGTACGGATCCACGATAGAAAGGAAGAAGATGTAGATCCCATTCCTTTGCTCAAAAATAACCTTGTTTGCTGTTGGGCCTCCCAGGATCTGATACGGGACATCTGGCCACTTCAAAGGGGCGTCGTCGTTGAGGTCATGGCAGCTGACGTAGTTCTGGGAAGGACAGAGGTGTGGCCACTGGCTCAGAGGCGGGGAGGGCCCTCCCACCCCCAGAGGTGCCGCGCTCACAGAGGTGCCCCGATGCGAGTGGCCGCCTGCGGCTCACCAAATGCTCGTGGGGGGTGGGGAGTCCAGGGCCAAATGCTTGGTGGGCAGGTGGTTCGTGGACTTCGTGGGGGTTGGGGGATGCTGTGGTTGGCTGCTCGGCCTTTATCCTTCCCTCCTGCTTCTGGGCCTTTCCAAGCTGCAGGGGCGGCAGGCTTCCCAGAATTCCATACTGTCCTGAGTCTGGGTCTGGGGGTGACGCAGGCGCTGCCAGTTACACGCACAATTGGTGTTGGGGGCTGAGGCATGCCCCCCCACCCCACCCGGCAGCTCAGAATGTGACCTTATTCAGAGATGGAGTCTCTTTCAGGTTAATCCAGTTAAAACGAGGTCCTTAGGGTGGCCCCTGATCCGATATGATGGATGTCCTTATAAAAGGGACATTTGGACACAGCGTGCACAAGAACGTCAGTGTGAAGACAGAGGCAGAGATTGGGGGGTTTGTCTACAGGCCAAGGAACCCCGAAGAGGGCCAGCAAGCCATGAGCAGGGCCTGGAGGGACTTGCTCTCCGAGAGACAGCGTGGCCCGCGCGGGGTCCCATATGCCTGGGAAGCTGCGCCGGAGCTGGGAAAGCATAAATCTCCGGTTCACGGCGGTTTTGCCACGGCAGCCCCGGGCCAGCTAAGACACCCGGGAAATGCGAAGGGAGAGAGGAGGCGCGGCCACCTAGCACGGCCATGGCGTCAGGATGTGGTCGGGCGGTGGCAGGAGCTTTTCTGGCCTGTCTTCAGATCCCAGGATTTCATATAAAGGGGGAGGTTTCCTGAACTCAGCCCATCAGGAAAAAGGGACTGCCCTCCTGAGCTGGACACCTCGCTCTTTTGCACTATTTGCTGGTGGACCCAGAAGGGAGGGGGCTGGGCTCGTAGACAAAAGAAGAGAAAGAAAATTTTTAAAGCAAGAAAACCAAAATAATGGTGAGCCCGGCAATATATGAAATAAAGGACGGGGCACCCGGGTGGCTCAGCTGTTTGAGCATTTGACTTGCTATCTGCCCAGGTCACGCTCCGAGGGTGGTGGGATCGGCCCCGAATTGGGCTCCGCACTGATAACATGGATCCTGCTTGGGATTCTCTGTCTCTCCCCTCTCCCCTCTCCCCTGCTCATGTTCACTTGCTCGCTCTTTCTCAAAAAAAAAAAAAATTATAATAAGGATGCATTTTGAATGGCAAAAGAAAGACGTAGAAGACAAACTGAGGGAAACATTTGCAAATCGTAGTGCAGTAAAGGGCGAACCTCACAGATCTACAAAGAGCTCCTGGAAAGTGAGGAGAGTTTGAAATCCCAGCGGAAAAAATGGACTCCAGCTGAACACGATTCGCGGCGCGGGGAAGTGAAAACGGCCCTCAAGCAGGAAAGCACACAGCCCGGTCCACACTGGAGGAAATGCACGCGGAAACGGACAAGCCCCTCCCGAGGCAGCGCCCCTGGCTGGCGTGCTGTGGGGAGACAGGTGGCCGCGCTGTGGTGGCCGGCGCCGTGGCACCACCCACGGAGGGGCCTGAGTGGCGTCCGCTGTAAGCCAGCAAGCACTTCCCGGCCTGAAGACAGTTCCCAGGACAAAGGGACTCACGCGGGTGGATGGAAGCGAGAGACCGGAAACCACCCACGCCCCGCAGGTGGGCAGCAGAAAGACCCCGGGACACGCACCCTGCGGGGCGGAGGGCGGTCACGTGACGCCAAAAGGGAGCCGCTCTCCCTGCCTCCTCCCCCTTCGCGGACACAGCTCTTCCCATCAAGAGGTGGGGTCCGGGGGCGCCTGGGTGGCTTAGTCGGTTAAGCGTCCGACTTTCGCTTAGGTCATGATCTCGCGGTTCGTGGGTTCGAGCCCCGCGTCGGGCTCTGTGCTGACCGCCAGCTCAGAGCTTGGAGCCTGTTTCGGAGTCTGTGACTCCCCCTCTCGCTGACCCTCCCCTGCTCACGCTGTCTCTCTCTCTCTCCTAGAAATAAATAAAACATTAAAAAAAAAAAGAGGTGGGGTCTGGGTGGCCCTGCAACCAGCTTCTGACCAGCAGAACGGGCAGGGGTCCTGGGCGTGGGCCTTCAGGGGTCTGGAAGCTTCCACTCTCGGAACCCCAAGTTCCTGCAGTAAGGGAGCCCGGGCTACCCTGCTGGGGACAGACAGCATGTCGACAGCCCGGCGGCTGGCTGACAGGAGCCCCCACACGGGAGAGGGGCCTTCTTGGACACCCCTCCCCCAGCTGAATGGCCCCAGCAGGCCGGGGGGTGGGATGGGGGGAACCCCGCTGGATGCCGGCGGCCGTGGGCGGGCAGGTTTCTCCTGCAGCCCCGTAATGGCCAGTGGTCCGACGCACTGCCCTCTCGGCTTCTCTGGGGGGTTGGAAGTTCTCAGAATTAGAAAACAAAACACAGGGGCTCCTGGGGGGCTCAGTCGGTTAACCCTTCGGCTTGGGTCATGATCTCGCTGTTCGCGAGTACGAGCCCCAGGTCCGGTTCTGTGCTGATGGCTCGGAGCCTGGAGGCTGCTTCGGATTCTGTCTCTTCCTCTTTCTCTGCCCCTCCCCTACTCGTGCTCTGTCTCTCAAAAATAAATAAATGTTAAAAAAAAAAAGGTGGGGGGACCCAGTGACTATGCTCTGGAACGGGCTTCAGGTGTGGGGAGCGAGCGCCACCTGCTGGCGGCGTCGTGGCGCTGCGGTCGCGCCCTCGCAGCAGGAGGCTGAGCGGATACGAGCGGTTAATGCGAAACCAGAGGGCTCAGGAGGGGGCCGGCGGGGTCGCTTCCTTACACTGACTTCATGCCCTATTTCTCCATTGTGCGAAAACCCATGTGCACGACAGAAACGCTCCCGCGGCGGGAACGACGGTGAATTTAATCATTTCCAGTGGTATTGATAGGCATTTGGATGGTTCTGGAAGCTTGCATATTATGAGCGTGCCTTGGTGCCTTTGGCCAACTCTCTTGAGAGAGCCTCCCGGAAGACTTGCTCACCTCCCATTTCCCAGGTGTCCTAGCGTGCATCCCACCACCAGCCGCCTTGCTGTGGACTGAAGGTCTGTGTCCCCGCCCCCAAGTCCCTGCGTTGAAACCTGCCCCCCAGGCGGTGGTTCAGGGAAGGGGGGCCCTTTGGGAGGGGATCAGGTCAGAGGGGGCAGCCCCCATGAATGGATGAGTGACCTTATGAGAGAGACACCAGAGGGCTCGGTGAGCACACCGGGAGAGGACCGTGGTCAGTGAAATAGGAAGAGCCCCTCACCAGACACAGAACCACAGCCACCTTGAACTTGGACTCCCAGCCTCCAGACCCATCCAGTAAATGTTCCGTGATAGCAGCCCCCAGCGGAATGATACTAACTCCCCGGACCNGACCCCTTTTGGAAGAAGACTAAACGCTACCTCTCGGTCCCAGGGGAAGGGCTTTGTGTTGCCTGCGCTGTCCATGACGGTGGTCCAGTTCTGCGGCTGGGACCTGCAGAGCGCCGTGCGGGCGGTCAGGGAGTACGTGTACGTGAACAGCCCGTTCACCTCCAGCAGGACGAACTCCGCCGTCGTCACCTCCTGGAACTTTCCTTCCCGCCACCTAGGACACAGCGCAGGGCTTGTCTGCAGGGTGTCACCAGACAGTCCTGGGGACGGTGGGGGCGGCGTGAGGTCCCCTGGCCTCACCAGGCTGCCACTTGGCAGCGGGCCAGC
>NW_027527386.1:1051703-1053066 GCF_008692635.1 Crocuta crocuta
CTCGCAGTGGCCACCAGAGGCTTCTCTGAGAAGCAGAGCCTGGAAGGAACTAACGGGATGTTCCATAGCCAGGAACTATCACTTGTAAGGAAGTAGATGTCAGGCAACTGGGGGGCTCGGCCACTTTAAGTGTCCGACTTTGGTTCAGGTCATGATCTTGCAGTTCATGGGTTCGAGCCCGGCGTCGGGCTCTGTGCTGTCACTAGGGAACCCACTTTGGATCCTGTCTCTCTCTCTGCCTCTCCCCTGCTCACGCGCTCTCCCTCCTCTCTCTCGATAATAAATGCTAAGTTTTTTAAATAAATAGATGCATTAATTAATAAGCAAGTAAACCAACAAAGAAAGCCCTACACACCTGTTCTCTGATATTTTTGGAGGGACAGCTGCCAATATTCTGAAGGTGTATATTTAGGGCCGTTAATTAGGGCTGTTCTAGGTCATTATTTTTTGGGACTCGCCCTGTGATGTCCTGCTAGGTATGAGCTCACATCCCTCCTCTGACTGGACGCCTCCCTTGATCTTTACACCCCATGTAGGCTTGCGTCCCCCCACGGAGCAGCTCTGAGTTTGGGGCCCCAGACCCGTCCTGTGTGACCGCCCACAGGCTCACCGGCTGGGGGGAGGAAGGCCCCGGGANCTCAGTCAACTACTATTTAGTCAGATGGTCTGCAGGGCACGGAGCGGAGCTCCTGGCCTCCACGTGCTTATTTAAATCACTTGCCATTACGTAAAAGGGAAAAGCCACTTCCTCAGGCGCCCGGGCTGCACGTGGCGGCCCCAGCAGCCAGGGGTGGTTCCCGGCTGCCCAGCGGGCGGCACGAAGTATGGAACACTTCCGCCATCGCAGAAGGTTCCACCGAAGTAGCTTCACCTCGAGGCAGCGTGGCTCTGGTCCCACCGGCTCATCGACTACCCACGACAGGGTCGCCGTCACGCGTGGTGGGGCGTGCAGGGGGGTGTGATGAAGGAAGAGGGGGCAAATGAATGCTACGGGCTCAACCAGGTCCCGCGGGCTCTCCCGGGGACTGGGTTTGGAGGCGCGGCCTCTAGCGAGGTAATTACGGTTGACCGAGGTCCTCAGGGTGGGCCCTGATCCCACGGGAAGGGGAGGAGACGCAGTGTCCTCCCTCCCCCCGCCGCGGGAGGGCGCCGGAGAAGGTGGCCGTCTGCGCGCCTACGAGGGAGCCTGTCGGGGAGAAGCCAGCCCTGTCCACGCCCTGACCTTGGCCTTCCGGCCTCCAGAACTGGGAGAGAATCACTGTTGTTTGAGCCCCCAGTCGGCGGTACGTCGTTAGGGCCGCGGGAGCTGAGACTTTGCTGGGAGAGGACAGGGCAAGGGCGGGGGGAGGGGCGGGGCGGGGTC
>NW_027527386.1:1053195-1062393 GCF_008692635.1 Crocuta crocuta
GCGCGGGCTTACAGTTCCACCACCGGCCTCCAGGGGGTGTTGTAGTAGACGAGGTGCGGGCAGCCCAGCTTCTCGTACCGGTAGTAAACCACCAGGTCTTCGTGGGACATCTGTCCCTGGAAGTTGGGGTCATACGCTTCCCTAGGCAGAGAGCGGAGCTTCCTCTGACTAGAGCTTGTTTCCGGGCGCCGCCAGCCGCCCCCATCAGACTGTGGGCTGCCAGGCCTGAGCAGTCGGGTGGACCGAGTCCTTAAAATAAATCTCTGTCTCTCCTCTCTCTCTGTCCAAGTCCCTGTCTCTCCTCCTGTCTCTGCCTCTCAGGCTCTCTGTATCTCTCCGAGTGCGTCGGGTCATTAACCTGGAGGCCCCGCGGCCCCGCCGTGCCCCGTCCGTGCCCCCCAAGGTCTGACTGCAGGCTCAATGGCTAGGTTGGGCCCTGGCTGCGGGTGTGGACAGGTAGGTGATGGACTCCCCGGCTTGTATCTGAGGGGCTGTGGTGCACAAAACACACGCGTGTCTTCCATGCTGGGGGTCGAAAGCTCTCTGTTCCCCGGGTTCCGAGAAGGACCAAGGCCCACCTGTGCCACCCCGTGCCCGCTCGGTGGCCCCAGGGACCAGCTGCACTGCACAGAAGCTCCCCCTGGCCCTCACCCCCTCCTGCCTTGGCGGACAGCATCGGGCTAACTGCCGGCCCAGCGGAACAGGTGCCCGGGCCCCGAAAGCTGGTGGCAGGCTGGCAAGGTGGCAGAAGGGTGGCCCGGTAGGCGGGCAGACCCAGGCCCCGTCACATCGCACTGGCCCCCCGCAGGCCTGGCACGACCCCTCCCTGTGCCCCCCCCTCCCCGCCCTGGCTTCCCTCCTTTGCTATTCCCGTGATAGCAATTTAAAACCGATTTCTGGGTTGTCTTTGGGGCTGGGGGACCATCGTGGAAGGGGGGGAGCACCAAGGGCAACCTCAGGCTCACTTCTCGATGACGTAGCTGTAGTTGTCCTGAAGGCCCACGGGATCCAGGATGCCGTTGTGACAGGCCGAGATTTCGCTGCAAGCGAGAAGAAGCGGTGAGAAGCTTCTTTTTTTTTTTTTTAATTTTTTAAAATGTTTTTTTATTTCTGAGAGAGAGAGAGAGAGAGAGACAGCATGAGCAGGGGAGGGTCAGAGACAGAGGGAGACACAGAATCCGAAACAGGCTCCAGGCTCTGAGCTGTCAGCACAGAGCCCGACACGAGGCTTGAACCCACAAACTGTGAGATTATGACCTGAGCCGAAGTCGGACACTTAACTGACTGAGCCACCCAGGTGCCCCGAGAAGCTTCTGAACCCCACGCAGCACCAAAGGATTGTGAATTCTTCCCCTGGGCCCGCATACTCCCCCCACCCCACCCCCGCTGGTTTGATTTTTGAGAACTTTCTTACTTCTGTCCTCCCTGCCGGGCCCAGAATCTCCAAGGAGCCTGAGCTCGGAGAACGATGTCAGAGGCCAGGACCTAGGGCTGCGTGTCCTGGCTCTTGAGATCATCATTTCCTGAATTTTCTTTGTAGTGTTACATCTGTGTCTGCCTCTTTATGCAATACGGTTTATTTTTGCCTGGTTTTGGATTTTTAAGGACTAGAATCCTGCTGTGTGTGTTATTTCGTGTCTTCTGTTCCACATCCCTGGCACACGGCCCTGATCGTCCATTGCATCAAGCCACTGCACCTGTTTATTTCCTCTCAATGGATTCGAGCTGGCTTGCTTTCAGCTTGGAGCTATTAGGAATAATGCTGCTGAGAACATTCTGGAACCCTTGCCAATGTAAATGTGCATGATTGGAATTGCTGGGTCAAAAGCTGTGTTTTCTAAAAGCAGCTGAAAAATGTGCATACCCGCTGCAAAGCCTGTGCGTTTGGGCTCTGCGTCCTTACCAGTACTTGCTACTGGCCTGGCTTTGGAAATGTCACCATGCTGGTGGATGAGAGTGACAGTCTCTAATAAAAGTTTTCATTTTCTTTTCCCTAGGAAGTGAGGCTGGCCACATTTCCAGCCCCTTTAAATATGCTTACCAGCCATTGGATTTCTTTCTCGTTTCTTTTTTGGAAGTGCCTGTTCAAGACTTTTGCCCTTTTAAAACATTAGTTTGTTTTTTTTTTTTAATTATTAATTGGTGGGGCACCTGGGTGGCTTAGTCGGTTGAGCGTCCGACTTTCGCTTAGGTCACGATCTCGCAGTTCGTGGGTTCGAGCCCCGCGTCAGGCTCTGTGCTGACTGCCAGCTCAGAGCCTGGAGCCTGTTTCACTCTGTGACTCCCTCTCTCTCTGTCCCTCCCCTGCTCATGCCGTCTCTCTCTCTCTCTCCTAGAAATAAATAAAACATTAAAAAAAATAATTAAAAAAAACATTTAAAAATTATTAATTGGTAGGAATTCTTTATAAAGTCTCCATAGCGTGTGCCACACTTGATCTTGGGGGTCATGAGTTCAAGACCCCAGTGGGTCTAGCTTAAAAAAAATAAAATAGGGGCGCCGGGGTGGCTCAGTTGGTTGAGCGTCGGAGTTCGGCTCAGGTCATGATCTCGCTGTCTGGGAGTTCAAGCCCCACATCGAGCCCTGTGCTTACAGCGAGGCTGTGGATTCTGTTTTGGATTCTGTGTCTCCCTCTCTCTCTGCCCCTCCCCCGCTAGTGCTCTGTCTCTGTCTCTCAAAAATGAATAAACGTTAAAAATTAAAATATATATATATATTTTTAGTTTTTTATAAAATATTTTTAATGTTTATTTATTTAGAGAGAGAGCACAAGTGGGAGAGGGGCAGAGAGAGGAAGGGGAGAGAATCTCAAGCAGGCTCTGCGTAGCCAGTGCACAGCCTGACAGGGGCTCGAACTCACCACCCGTGAGAACATGACTTGAGCTGAAATCAAGAGTCGGATGCTTAACCGACTGAGCCACCCAGGTGCCTCTGCCCCCCCCTCCCCGCAAAATAAAATCTTAAGAAATAAATAAATTCTAGCTACAAGTCCTGTGCTGGTTATGCATGTGGCAAATATCTTCCCCACTCTCTTTATGGCGAAAGCTATTTGTATATTGTTTTAAAAAAATGTTCCCTGCACATTATGTCCCTGCATATAAATATATAATTCGTTGATTCAACAGAATGTTTCCATTTGGGGGAAATGTGGTAAAATCATCACCTGTGTTTATTACTGCCCTTGAGCATGGAGCAGTAAAGCTGGCCCCGACTAGCTCCTGAGAGCCAGGCATTAAATCTTCCAGAATTTTGTGGGCCAGTGGATCATTCATGTTGGTACTTGAAATCCACATGGTGGGCGTAATCCCACCGCAGGAATTGGCAAGTAGGACAATTCAGGGCTTCCCCCTCCACCCAGAGCTGGTTGTTACCCAGTTACCAGCACACCACTGCCTGCAGGGGGAAAGTATGGCGATTTGGCCGATCTCTGGTTTCTTTCTTTTTTCTGCCGTGGAGCCTCATGGCTTCATTCCGGGGGGTAACTATGTGTAGTGGAGGCAAAGCTCCCCCTAGATTTCAGCAACCAATTAAAAGCAAAAACCACAAGCAATTTTAATCAAGATGAGGAATTCAGGAACTCATAAAAGAAAGAGAACAGTAAAAAAAAAAAAAGAAAAAAGAGAGAGAGAAAGAAAAGAAGAAGAAGAACGAGCACATGATTAGGAAAGAGGGCAAAATGTAAATATCAAGGGGAGGCCACTATGTCAAAAACACAAACTCAGCCTGTCAGTATTCATTATTTAACTATTTCTTTTTTTTTTATTTTTGTTAACATTTATTCATTTTTGAGAGACAGAGAGAGACAGAGCACGAGCAGGGGAGGGGCAGAGAGAGAGGGAGACACAGAATCAGAAACAGGCTCCAGGCTCCAAGCTGTCAGCACAGAGCCCGACGCGGGGCTCGAACCCACAAACCGTGATTTCACGACCTGAGCCGAAGTCAGATGCTTAACCGACTGAGCTGCCCAGGCGCCCCATTATTTAACTATTTCTTATGGAAATGTTAACCATACACAAAAGTACACAGGAAAATGTCACCCGACTTCAACGGTTGTGAAACAATAGTGACCAAGCTTGTCCCGTCCCCAGTCCCTGCCCTGATATCAACACACTTACTTTTGAATGACGATCTTTTTCCCCTGCTCACAGCCCACTGAGATGAGTGCCGTCTGCAGAGGAGAGAGGCAGGGATGTGACTGGGGTCAGTGAGGTCCGCTGACAGCCTTGCTGCGGTAGAGACTCGCGTGGGGACACTCAAACCCAGGAGAGATGGGAAATGGGGTGCCCGGATCCTGACATGGTGACCCAGTCTTGGCCCCACGGAGCTCAAGCCCTAAGAGGCTGCCAGGGCCTTGTGGTGCGGCAAGTCCCCCAGCACTAGCTTACATCTTCGGTCCGACCAGAGGTTGGACAATTTAAATGCAGGACAATGCTTGGCATGTAGAAGGCAAGGGGCATGGATGGATGGATGGATGGATGAATGAATGAATGAATGAATGAATGAATGAACGGGCTTCAGTAAACAGAAAGGAGAAAAGAGAGAAAGAGCAATTTGGGGGTTAGCCTGACCTCCCTAGGGACCTGCTTCTCAAATTGGGGTGTGGTGGCAGCCTCAGAGATGTAAAAGGGAATCTAGAAAGCACAAGACAGAGAGAGAACACCACGTTATGGTGGGTGTCAGAACGTTCTTCCCTTTGAAGGCTGGCGGGTAGTCCAGTGTTGTGGATGGGCTGCACTGCATTTATTGATTCGATCAGTGGACATATGGATTGCTTCCACCATTTGACTCTTACAAATAATGCCACCGTGAATATTGGTGTGCACGTTTCTGTGTGGATGTGTGCTGTTTTTGGCTCTTTGGGGAGCACTGAGGAGTGCTGTCACCAGAGTTGGCTAGAGGTGTTCTGGGGATGACCAACAAGGAATGAGACGAGACACCTGCTCCTAGGCTGGTGAGTCTTGAGGGGCAGACCTGGGGGTGCTGTTGGTAGGGGGAAGAGTGACCTTGGCAACTGGGACCAGATCACCTCCATTTTCAAATCCTGAGCATGGGCTCAGCCAGCCCCTCAGGGAAAAGCCAGTGGAGACCCACCACCATTCTTCTTCTTTTTTTTTTTTTTAATGTTTTATCCATTTCTAGGAGAGAGAGAGAGACAGCGTGAGCAGGGGAGGGTCAGAGAGAGAGGGAGTCACAGACTCTGAAAGAGGCTCCAGGCTCTGAGCTGGCAGTCAGCACAGAGCCCGACGCGGGGCTCGAACCCACAACTGCGAGGTCATGACTTAAGCGAAAGTCGGACGCTTAACCAACTAAGCCACCCAGGCGCCCCCCTCCACCATTATTCTTAACACTAACAGCAAAGAATATGGGACAGTGAAAATTTGAGACATACCAGTGGCTTGAGGTCCACACATGAAACTTCCTTGTTGGCTACGTCCAGAGTGATGGTAGATACTGTGGGTCTCTTTATGCTGCAAGGCAACGGGAGTGTGCATTATTGTACACCAGTGTCACGAATTGTATCGGGGTTAAAAATAATCACTGACCTGTCAGTTTACTTATCCATCCATCCATCCATCCATCCATCATCCATCTATCCATCCATTCATCCATCATCCATCCATCCATCCATCATCCATCCATCATCCATTCATCATCCATCCATCATCCATCCATCATCCATCCATCATCCACCCATCCATCATCCAGTCATCATCTATCCATCCATCCATCCATCCATCCATCCATCCATCCATCATCCATCATCCATCCATTATCCCTCCATGCCTCCATTTGTTCATCCGTCCGTCCATCTGTCTGTTCATCCATCCATTTATCCATTTGTTCCAGAATACTGACAGAGACCCTCTGCTCACACATGGTGGCCCCACCCTCCCTTGAGTTTCTACCTCTTCTTGAGTAAGTTTTGTTCATTTACATATAGTAACTTATTGAAAACAGCATCAGACTTCCAACTTTATTATCACCTAGCTATGTATAATGTTTTCTTATTCTGTTTCTCATTGAAGTATAATTGAAATCCAATATCATTTTGGGGCACCTGGGGGGCTCAGGCGGTTAAGTATCTGACGTTGGCTCAGGTCATGATCTCACGGTTCACGAGTTCAAGCTCCATGTCAGGTTCTGTGCTGACAGCTCAGAGCCTGGAGCCTGCTTCAAATTCTGTGTCTCCTTCTCTCTCTCTGCCCCTCCCCCACTCATCTCTGTCTGTCTCTCTCTCAAAAAATAAAAACATTTAAAAAAAGAAATACGGGGGCGCCTGGGTGGCTTAGTCGGTTAAGCGTCCGACTTTCACTTAGGCCATGATCTCGCGGTTCGTGGGTTCGAGCCCCGCGTCGGGCTCTGTGCTGACTGCCAGCTCAGAGCCTGGAGCCTGTTTCAGTCTGTGACTCCCTCTCTCTCTCTGACCCTCCCCTGCTCACGCTGTCTCTCTCTCTCTCCTAGAAATAAATAAAACATTAAAAAAAAAAAAGAAATACAATATCATCTTAGTTTCAGGTGTCCAATATAGTTATTTAATGTTTGCGTACATTGCAAACCAATCATCACGGTTAAGTCTAGTTACCGTCTGCCACCATACAAAGTTAATACAATATTATCGACTGTACTCCCCAGCCATACAATACATCCCCACCACTTCTTTATTTTATAACTGGTAGTCTGTACCTCTTGATGCCCTTCACCTTGGCGCCCTCTCCTCTGGCAGCCATCAGCTTTTTCTCTGCATCCTTGAGCCTGGTTTTGTTTTGTTTGTCCATTTATTTGTTTTTTAGATTCCACGTGTAAGTGAGATCACAGTATTTCTCTTTCCCTGATGGACTTATTCCACTTGGCCTAATGCCCTCAAGGTCCATCCATGTTGCCATAAATGGCAAGATTTCATTCCTTTCAAGGCTGAGTCATATTTCATTGTAGGTATGTATGTGTGTGTATATCTGTTTGTCTGTCTATCTATCTATCTATCTATCTATTTACACATCCTCATCTTCTTCATCCATTCTCCTAGAGATGGAATCTTAGATTGCGTCCATAATTTGGCTATTGTAAGTGATGCTGCAGGAAACAAAGGGGTGCGTGCATTTTTTCAAATTAGTGTTTTTGTTTTCTTCAAATACTCAGAAGCGGAATTGTTGGATTGCACGGAGGGCCTATGTTTAATTTTCTGAGGAGCCTCCGTACCGTTCTCCGGAGTGGCCGCACCAGTTTGCGTTCCCGCCAACTGTGTGAGAAGGTTTCCCTTTCTCCGCGTCCTTGCCAACCCTTGTCATTTCTTGGGTTGTTGACTGTAGCCTCTGTGACAGGTATGAGGTGGCGTCTCATTCTGGTTGCGACCTGCATTTCCCTGATGATGAGCAACGTGCAGCATCTTTTCACGTGTCTGTTGCGCATCCGGAGGTCTTCTCTGAAAAAGCGTGTGTGCAGATCTTCTGCCCACGTTTTCATCGGGTTCTCATCACTGTTATTGAGTTCTGGGGGTTCTTTACATGTTTTGGATTTCAGCATCTTCTCCCAGGCAGCGGGCTGCCTTTTCATTTTGCGGACGGCTTCCTTTGCTGTGCAGGAGTTTTGAGTTGGATGAAGCCCTTCCCCTCGTTCTTTCCTAAGTATCCACACTTGTCATTTTCTGTTCCTACTGTCTATTTCAATTCTCCCTTCCTTCGTCAGGGTTGCGGGGTCTCACTTCGTGTGCTGGTCTTTTGAACAACCAGGTTTGTGTGTCTTTTTGACTTTATCCTGTCTTTTTGCTGTTTAGTACATTTCAGATCGCATCATGTTTAATCCCCTTTTTGTGTGGTTCCCCTGGTTATTTAAGTTAAATAGTTACTTCATGCCTCTTTAGTCTATTTTTCCCCCTAAAATAAAAATGCTCAGGGTACCAATTTTCCTCTGCATATATTTCAGCTGTAGGGTTCTAAGATTCAAAGGTTATTTATAAAAGTATCTCTTAATTTCCAAGAAAAGGGGCTTTTTGTCATTGGTTTTGTTTTTCTGGCCATTCAGTTCTAGTTTTGTTGGATTATGGTTTGAGCACGTGGTCTGAAAATCTCTACCGGGAGATCCGATTGATTTTTTTTAATTGCCAAGTGCATAAAAATTGATTTAAAAAATGTTTTTAATGTTTTTTTAAAATTTTTTTTAATGCTTTATTTATTTCTAGGAGAGAGGGAGAGACAGCGTGAGCAGGGGAGGGTCAGAGAGAGAGGGAGTCACAGACTCTGAAACAGGCTCCAGGCTCTGAGCTGGCAGTCGGCACAGAGCCCGACGCGGGGTTCGAACCCACGAACCGCGAGATCATGACCTAAGTGAAAATCGGACGCTTAACCGACTAAGCCACCCAAGCGCCCCTTTAATGTTTATTTTTGAGAGAGAGAGAGAGAATGGGGGAGGGGCTGAGAGAGAGGGAGACACGGAATCCGAAGCAGCTCCAGGCTCTGAGCTGTCAGCACAGAGCCCGACGCGGGGCTTGAACTCAGGAACCGTGAGATCATGACCTGAGCCGAAGTCGGATGCTTCACCGACTGAGCCCCCCAGGCGCCCCTAGAATACTTTAGTTCTAAGGTCTTAGGAAATTTCAATTCTATGATATGGTGATAGAAAATTCCATATCTAGAATTAAAGCGTGTTGAAATGTATATTTTAGGGACCCCGGTGAGTGGGCTCACGCAGGACGTGTCCTTCTGTGTCTTGTCACCGCGCACAGTGTCCTCAGGGTCTGTCCAGGTGGTGGCAGGTGGCCGGATGTCCTTCCTTCCTGCGGCCGGGTCGCATCCCAGCGCGTGGATGGCCCACACCCTCTCCCTCCACCCGGCCGTCTGTGGACACGGGGTTGCTTCCACTGATGTAAACACGGGTGTGCACGTATCTGTTCGAGCCCCTGAGTTCCATTCTTCCGGGTGTAGACCCAGAAGCGGGGTTGCCGGGCCGCGTGGCAAGCCTATGTTTAATTTTTTGAGGAACCACCATTTGGAAGGCGTTGCCGATTTTTCTGGCCTTCCTGTCCTTGGAGGGAAGGAGTCTGGATCTCGGCCCCACGTTCCCAGATCGTGTTCAGGGAGCCCCATACACGGGACCGCCCGCCCGCCTAGGCCGCCGCGTACCTGGAGGTGAAGTTGGGGTCGGCTGTGCCCCAGTGGTGCTGCTGCCTCAGGGAAATGTTCTGTGGAACCGAGAGAACAAACA
>NW_027527386.1:1062473-1063381 GCF_008692635.1 Crocuta crocuta
GCTGGGGGGGGGGGGGGACGGAGGCGGGGCCCAGCGTTGGGAGGAGGAGCCTGGAAACGTCCAGCCGCCTCCTGGTTCTAATGATACCACCGAGAGAGGCTTCTGGAAGCTCATGGAAATGAGCAGCCCCAAGCTCCTTCACTTCCTGGCTGTCTTTGTCTGGGGGACCCAGAGTGAGGGGTGACTTTTTCCCCTCTTCTTTAGGACGTGGTGGCCAGGACCACTCCAAAGACCCCCTGGTGGCTGACTGATCCTGGGTCAGGCCCCCCTCCTGTGGAATCCGCCCACCCCCACTCTGGGCTGCTGGGGTCAAGTGCAAACCCCGTGGTGTGACCGTGAGGCCTGGCTCCGTCCTGAGGAGCGCCCCGGCCTCCTATTTGGCCAGGCCCCTCCTGGTCCTCCTATTTCACCTCCGTCCTGATGCCTCAGTTTACCCAGCTACCTGGATTTCCCTGGGGCTCTGTTAGGCTCTCTGCCGCCTCCCCGTGCTCCTCCCCTGGGCTGCCTGCCTGCAGTGGGGGAGGGCGAGGAGCAGGGCTGTGTCCTCTCCAGATGCTGTAGGGCCTTCTCCAGCCATCGGCAAGGAAGGGAAGGAGGAAGTTCAGGCTGAGGGACACCTCCAGGCGGGGTCCTGGCTGGGCCCCACCAAGGCTGTGCCCTTCCCTGCACTGACCTGGGGCAGGGGTGCAGCTCACCAGTCTGTGCTTGGTATTTCCGTCGTAGGTGTAGCCATCCTCATAGATGATGACCTGCAGCCCCAGGGAGTGGGGGTTGCTCACCATTGCCTGGGGGGGGTGGCGGGGAGGAGACGCTTGCAATTTACTGGGGCCGGGAGGCACAAAGGGGTGCCACTGGGGTCTCACCCACAGGAGACCCCGTGCCCCTTCACACTGAAACCCGGGCCTGCT
>NW_027527386.1:1063476-1071504 GCF_008692635.1 Crocuta crocuta
CTTGAACCCAGGAATCCTGGCTCGGCCACTTGGGTTTCAGGCCTGGGGACACCCGCTGTCCCTCAGCACCTCCTGCTCTGTTTCTACAGAGTCTCACGAGTGAGGGCCCTCCTGGGGGCGGGGGTGGAGATTGCGGGGCCCGCGATGCTGGGGGAACGCCCGGCCCAGAAGCGCCTGATGGCGTCAGGAGGTGGCCTTACCAGCGGGACAGGCGACGTGCCGGGCCGCGATATCATGAGCGCCGTCAGCTCCAGGTTGCTGTTCATGTCGATGATGTACATCTTGTTGTCAAATTCTCCCTGTAGAAGCTCAACCTGGGCGGAAACGCCGTGCAAATCAGTCCGTCAAATCAGATTCGCAGAAGGGGCCGCAGGCAGGTGGGAGGCCAGCGATGGTCTCCCCTAGGGATGGAACCTTCCCGTCTTTCCCGCACGCGGCTCTTCCCCGCTGGGTCCGGCAGCCCCCAGAAGAGGCTCCCGTCCGCCCCACTGCAGACCCTCCTCTTTCCAGAAGTCTCCCCACCGCCCCCCCACACCTGACTTGTGCCATAATTATCTCTTGGCCAAGTGCGCACCCCTAGGTGATATAACGCGGTCCTGCCCATTTTCAGACGTTGTTCTAAGTCCCTTTCAAGCCTTCGTCCCTTCCTCGTATTTCCAGTCATCTCTGAAGCCCCCAGGCTGCTGGAGCCATGGATTCCCACCGTCTAGATTTCCCAGCGCAGGTGGGTGTGGGCCGAGGGGCCTCTCAGGTTTGGGTTACTACACTTTGGCTCATTGTCTGAAACCGGGTGATTCATCTTCTCTGCCCGATTGTCCCGGCTCTCATCCAGGTGATTTTTGGGGTTTTGTTTTTGTTTTTAAGTTATGTTTTTAAGCCCAACATGGGGCTCAAACTCATGACCTGGAGGGTCGCGTGCTTTTCCGACTGAGCCAGCCAGGCGCCCCATCACCCGTGGGTTTTGGCTATGCTGGGTAGTTGCTGTTTGGGGTGGGGCTTTGTTGGGGGGGGGGCAGGATCTGGGAAAACTACTTGCTAATGGCACAGCCCTTTTCCCCAGAAGAGTTTGAGGGAGCGCATTTCCCCAAAGGCCTTTCTGTTGCTTGCTCGCTCTTTCTCCACTTTCCCAGACATGTGATTCCAAGGGCCCACAAGAAGATCTCCATGGCTGGGGGTTGATATTTTACTGTGGCAAGTAAAGAAAAGAAGAAAAAAACCCAGAACACTCCCATCTATTAGCACCATCATTTCATAAGAGGATATTTTCATACATCGATATACTTAGTATAAGGAATATCTCCCTTTTTTGTTTCCCATTATCGCTAAATGCCATGGATCCAAAGGCCATTTGGAAATGGACACCCCTGGGGCGCCTGGGTGGCTCGGTTGGTTAAGCATCCGACTTCAGCTCAGGTCATGATCTCACGGTTCGTGGGTTCGAGCTCCACGTTGGGCTCTGTGCTGACAGCTCAGAGCCTTGAGTCTGCTTAGGATTCTGTCTCCCTCTCTCTCTGTCCCTCCTCCACTCACACTCTGTCCTGTCTCTCTCTCTCAAAAATAAAATAAACATTAACAAATTTTATATAAAAAAAAAAGAAATAGAAAATTGGGAAAAAGAGAAGAATGGCATTCTCCGGCACTTCTGACCGTGTGATTGCCAGGGTCTGGCGGAGATGGATTTTAGAGGGACCCGGACAATTCTGTCCCGGGGCTGGTCCCTCTTCCCGAGGGTAAGCTCACTTTCCTTTGGCAGCTGCCCCTCTCCACATCCCTGGGCAGGTGGCCCGGTGGATGGCGCTCACTGCGGTCCCCAGCAGTGGGCTCTGATCGGCTCCCCCCAGCCATGTGATTGCTCCGGGAATGGGCTGGTTGTCCCCTCTGAGCCTAAGGGACGCAGAGACGTGGCTGGGGTTTCCCTTGGCTTCTGCAGTACCCTGATGTGAGACCCTCTCTCTCACTCCCGGGATACTGCATGAGGATGCAGGCCCGTGGCAGCCGCCTCGCTGCCGGGGTAGGAGGGCCTCTCAGGGACTTTCAGGACGAAGCCTGGAGCTGCCAGGCGGGCCCAGTTACCAGATCAGGCCTCACCTGAAGTCCACCCGCCCCCAGACCTTCTGGCTGCACGAGTCAATAGTTGTGTGTGCGGCTTAAGTCCCTTTGATCCGGACTTTCCGTTATTCACAGAACAGTGAATCAGAAGTGACCGTGCTTCCCTGTTTCTACAAGTTCCGCCTTCTCTGACCCCCATGGCTTCTGGAAACCTCAGGCCCAACCAAACCTTCCGGTCCAGAGCTCTCCAGGGAAGACTCTGCACAACCTTGATGGCGCGTCTGACTGCTCGAGAGCGAGAACAGCCCAGGCAAGCACATCACCTGCTCCAGGCTCTTCCAGACCCTCGCGAGGGTTGGCTGGCTTCTTGTTGCAAAGAGCATCTACTGTGTTTCTATCTGAAATGAGGGGCGTGAAGCTGTACAGGGTGAGGGTGCCAGCCCTGGGGGTGGTGACGGCGGGGTGCTGGATTTAGTCGCTCACGTGAAATTCAAGTGTAACTGGGCATTGCCCAGTTTATCCGGCAGCCTTCCTCAGGGCCCTCCTGTGCGGCCTGGTGACAAATGCCCACCTCTGGGTCTGCGGGATTAGTCTTTTGTATATATTTGTTTAATGTTTATTTATTATTATTTATTTTGAGCGGGGGAGGGGCAGGGAGCCAGAGAGAGAAAGAGGGGGGACTGGAGGGGGAATCCCACGTGGGTTGTGCTGCCAGGAAGGAGCCGGAGGCGAGGCTCCATCCCAGGAACCGCAAGATCGTGGGCTGAGTCGAAATGAAGAGTCAGAGGCTTAAGTGACTGAGCCACCCAGGCACCCTGAGATTTGCCTTTTTTAGAAAGATTGCCCGCCCGGAGGGGGGCCTGGGGGGCTCAGTCAGTTAAGTGTCCGACTTCGGCTCAGGTCATGATCTCACGGTTCGTGGGTTTGAGCCCCGCGTTGGGCTCTGTGCTGACAGCTCAGAGCCTGGAGCCTGTTGCAGATTCTGTGTCTCAGTCTCTGCCCCTTCCTCACTCATTTTCTCTCTCTCTCTCTCTCAAAAAAAAATATAAACATTAAAAAAAAGGGTACCTGGAACATCGATTTAAACAGTTATGATCACATACTTTGCAAAGGTCAACGTGGAGTTTGGGATCCATGAGAATTGCCTGAATATTCAAAGGGCACTTCTGGAAATCAAAGGCTGGAAACTTCGCATCGGGGAGCGGGGTCAATATTTCCAGCCTCCCCACATCATTGAACATCAGGGCTGCCTCTTGGGACCAGATGTTTTGGCCTGAAAACTAAGAGAAGAGCAATTTCAGAGCTCCAGTCATTCTAAGTCTTTTTTGATGTACATTTTATCTTATGATTCAGGTTTAAATTTAGAGGGAAGACCAAATAAACAAAGTCATCAGCGCACTTCATGGAGATAACCTACTCCAGCTTCATTCATTCCTTGGTGGTTAATGATGGAAACTCCCTATTTCCTCATCAGAGAGGATACACGGGAAATAATTCTAGACTTATCCACAGGTCTTGGAATGTTCTGGAAAGTCAGACAAAAGCTGCAGACCGTCCCCCAGAAAACGCCCTGGTCGTCAAGAATGGCAGCGTGATGGGGCGCCAGGTGGCTCCGTCGGTTAAGCGTCTGACTCTGTGTCAACTCTTGGTTTCTGGTCTCACAGTTGGTGAGTTCGGGCTCCGTGTCAGGCTCTGTGCGGAGCCCGCTGGGGATTCTCTCTCTCTCTCTTCCTCTCTTTCCCTCTCTGCTCCTCCTATGTTCCCTCTGTCTCTCAAAAATAAATAAACTTAAAAAAAAAAAAAAAAAGAATGTCAGGGTGGAGGCTTCGAAGATGGTCCTGGTGTTTCCTTTCTGGCTCAGTTGCTAACGGAATCATCGGCCCATAGGAAAGAGAAATCTGAAATTCAGTTTTTCTTCCCTTGTAAAAGTTGGATGATATTATCTCCTGCCTGGGGTTTTGTGAGGGTGAAATAAGATCAGACAGGCATGGCATAGAAGGTGGTGTGAAATAACCTAGCTGGCGTCACCGCTTCTGGTCTCTGTGCCTCAGTTTTTCCGTCTGTCCAATGGGGGCAATACAGCGTTCTACTTCTTTTTTTTTCTTTAAGTTTATTTGTTTATTTCTTTTCTAGTTATCTCTGCCCCCAAGGTGGGGCTCCACCTCACGGCCCCGAGATCAAGAGTCGCATGGTCCACCAACTGAGCCTCCCAGGCACCTCCGAGCTGCTGCTGCTTAAGATGACGGTCGGGGTTAAATGAGGTAAACAAGGAAACTGCTCAGACCAGCACTTCCGGTATTCTGAGTGCTCCGTAAGTTTTAGCTGCTGTGGCCACAATTTTATTTTACTTTATTAAAAAAAATTTTTTTTATGTTTTTATTTCTGAGAGAGAGAGAGACAGCGTGAGCAGGGGAGGGTCAGAGAGAGAGGGAGACACAGAATACAAAACAGGCTCCAGGCTCTGAACTGTCAGCACAGAGCCCGACGCGGGGCTCGAACCTATGAACCGTGAGATCATGACCTGAGCCAAAGTTGGATGCCCAACAGACTTAGCCACCCAGGTGCCCCTGCGGCCACAATTTTAACAATTAGTAAAAATCACCATGAATATTCAAAATGTTCAATGTTAAATTAAATTTAATAATTCCATGTTAGTTAAAATTAGTATCAAGCTATTGCCACTGTTATTAAAATACCAGTACTATTTTAATAACTAGAGTAATTCCTAGCCTTCAGGAAATAGGCTCCGAAGTTTGAGAATGAGGCCGTATTTCCTCACCGGCAGGGTAATAACAGTACTTTGATTTTTACCTACTTTGACTAGATGGCTCGGCAGGATTCCAAGGCTGCCATAATACAAATTGTTCTCTTGAGTTAAAACTGCCAGCTCGTTCTGATCTAGGAAAAACCAAATGAGACAGAACAAAATTGAAATGAGGGCTGTTCCGGTGGATAAAACTGTAACAGATATTTAAAAAGTTCAAAAAAAAATGACTCCAGATCCCATCATACAGACCAGGGGTCAGCAGACTTCTGTGAAAGACCAGATGGTGATGTTTGAGAGAGAGAGAGAGAAGTGAGCAGGCGGATGGGCAGGGCGAGAGGGAGACAGAGAATCCCAAGCAGGCTCTGAGCCATCAGGGCTTGAACTCACGAAACGCGAGATCATGACCCGAGCAGAAGCTGAGAGTCGGATGCTTAACTGAGGGAGCCAATAAAACTTTATTTACAAAAACCAGCAGTGGGCCACATCTGGCCCTCGGGCTCTGGTTTGCTGAGCCCCGACTTGGGTAACCCCGGTTATATGTTTTAGTACACATTTGTGCTGGGAGTCTGCTCCACGTGGCATCGGATTCCGGAACCCAAGTTTTTTAAGAACAAAACTTAATTGTTTTCTTCCATGTGCATGCAGCACGCCCCAGTGAACCAGGACCTACTTATCTGGTCCCCCACGGTGGACCTGGGGGCTGTTTCTGGTCTTTTACAGACACAAAGTTCCAAGAAACACAGGACATCGCTGAAAGATTTTGTGAAAGGGTCAACATGACCGAAATCTATTTTTATTCTTTAAAAATAAAAGAGAAGCTTTCAGAAAAACTGAGGCCTAAGCTGAACCTTGGGGGAAAGCATCTGATGTAGAAAACGGAGGTGTGCTGGGGCGCCTGGGTGGCTCAGTCAGTTGAGCGGCTCAGGTCATGATCTCACAGTTTGTGAGTTCGAGCCCCACGTTGCAGCTCGGAGCCTGGAGCTGCTTGGGATCCTGTGTCTCCCTCTCTCCCTGCCCCTCCCCCACTCGCGCTCTGTCTCTGTCTCTCAAAAATAAATAAACGTAAAGAAAAGTAGAGGTGTGTTTGCAGAGCAAGGAGTGAATGAATGTGCTGAGTGAGGGTTTCTCAGCCTTGGCTCTAGTGAGGTTAGGGACCAGATCCTTCTTGGTGATGGTTTGCGGAGGGGTGCGTCCTGGGCACCGTAGGATGTTAAGCAGTATCCCTGGTCTCTACCCAGTAGATACTGGGAGCACGCCCCCCTTCCCCCATGAGACAACCACAGATGTCCCCAGACACCGCCAAGTGTCTCCAGGTTGAGGAAATGGGGAGGAGCTGGCCCTACACCCGGTATAAGGTTTCAGGTATGCGCGATGGTCTAGAACTCTCTCAGGAGTACGTTCTAGAGCTCTGCTGGGCATCGTGCCTGTGGTTAATACTGCATTGGGCACTTCCCAGGTTGTTAAGAGGCGGATCTCTCGTGGTGCGTTCTCCCCACAATGACATAGAAGATGAGTGTAAGGGGAAAGGCAGGCGGCAGAATGGCTCACTCTGTAACAGGACAGCATTTATACGCGAGCGGACAGCCTGGAGAGGAAATGCTGCCTGTTCTCGCCAGATCCATATTTAATTCCTGTGAGTCTTTCAACCAACGGTCTTTCACTCCAGATTCCTAACCGGGGTTACCTCCGGGAAGCCGGAGAGGGGCCTGGGTTTGGGAAGCTCGGGCAAGGGACTTTAATCGTGTTTGTAACGTTAGGAAGAAAAATTTCTTTAAGGACCGTGCGCCACGGGTTTAATGATAAGGAAATGCTGTGTCGTAGATTTCTATAATCATGAGTTAATTTTAAACAGATATAGGGACATATATAGTAGGATGTAATGCAGTGATCAGCAAACAGAGGAAATAGTGACTTAAAACTCAAGAGACTCCCCCTCCCCCGAGTTTATCCCACTATTTGCCTCAAAGTTTCCAACTTTGAGAAGAAGAATTACTTGGGTGAATGTCACCTTTTAAGACAGCACCAGGACAGCAATTTGGTGGCTAAAGAAATCCTAGGGATGCCATCTGGTAGGGGTTGAAACGTGTCCCCTCCAAAAAAGATAGATTGGGGTCCTAACCCCCAGGACCTCAGCAGGTGACTGTATTTGGGGATCACGTCTTTCCAGAAGTGATCAAGTTCAAATGAGGTCATCAGGGTGGGTCCTAATTCAGTATGACTGGTGTCCTTATAAAAAGGGGAAATACAAGGGGTGGCCGGGGGGCTCCGTCGGTTAAGCGTCCGACTTCAGCTCAGGTCATGATCTCTCGGTTTGTGGGGTCAAGACCCACATCGGACTCTGTGCTGACAGCCTGGAGCCTGGAGCCTGTTTCGGATTCTGCATCTCCCCCTCTCTTTGCCCTTCCCTCCTCCTCAAAAAAACAGTAAAAAAAACTTTTTTTAAAAGGGGAAACATGGACGTGGGGACATGCCCAGAAGGGGGCACGGCGTGCGGACATAGGGGACGATGGTTTACAAGCCAGAGAGATGGGCCTGGGGCAGATCCTGTCCTGGAGCCTAAGCAGGGAGCATAGGCCGGCTGACGCGTTGATGTCAGACCTCAGGCCTCCAGGACCGCCCCCCTGCCCCCTCCCCCCGATTCGTGGGCATTGATGGCAGCGGCCTTAGGAAACGAGTGCCCAGCGAACATTCCATCGTGGTGAAAAGGCGCGATGGCTTGTGCCGGGAGCTGTTCCCAAACGTGCGATGATCACGTTGGGGTTTGGTTGGGGTGGACCGGATCTAGCGGGGTGGGCGGCGAACTGAGCCCCGAACAGGGCGCCTTCTAGAAAGCTGCCCGTAGGCTGGCCACGCACTGGCAGCGATGCTGTGGATGGTGATGCTGGCCTCGGACACGGAGGAGTACAAGACGTAGGGTTCTTCATTCACGTGTACAGTGTCGACGAACTGACCTGTGGGACAAGGGGCGGGTCATGAGGAAGGGGCCTCCGCCGCCTGCCCACCCCCAGCCCGTGGTGAGCAACCCAAGTGACAGAATGCCCTGGGGGGTGGACAGAAACGCCGCCTCGGCTCAGAGTTCAGGGGAAATGTGTCCCTCACTGCTGGAGGCGTGAATGCCTTGGAATTTTACGATACAGGGAGCATGGGTGAGGAGTAAGAGCTTCCCTTCTGGAATGAGCTCTCTAAATGGACCAGTCAGCCCTGAGCCCTGT
>NW_027527386.1:1072277-1087475 GCF_008692635.1 Crocuta crocuta
TTGCGCTGCAGGGGTGGGAAGGGGGTTGGGTGTTGGGGGGAGGGGGGTCGGCGGACAGTGTTCAGGCGGCCTGACTGGTTCTGTGAAGTGGGCTGCGATTGTAGGTGCACCTGCAGCCACATTGGTGCCCAGGGGCCCCTGACAGTATGCCTCCCCCGGGGTGGGGCTGCCTTCTGCTCCTTGTCTCCTTCGTGCTGGCTGGTGGGCAGGGGCTGGCGTGGCCTGGGCACTGCAGGGACCTCAGTGTGTCATTTCCCGGTTTCTCTCCCTCCAGGGGAAGCCCTGAGCCTCGTCCCAGAGTCGTGGACCTGTGGTCCCTGAATGGAAGACCAGGGCTGTCCTAGATGATGGGAGGGGGGGGGACTTTCAGAACCTGCCCACGTGGCCCTAAAGACTGGAGGAGGCAGGAAATGGCGTGGGGTGGGGTGCTGGACGCAGTGAGGACCTCGGCGCGGGAAGGGTTGCCCCCAGTCTGCTCACGCCTGTGGGGAGAAACCCTGCCGCGCTCTCCTCACCCGAGGGGACACCGAGGGCGGCCCCACGCCTGGGCCTCGCTCACCCGCGTTTCCAGAAACCAACAGGCTCCTCTCAAACCACAAGATCAGCATGCCCTTCTGGCCGGGGGTGATGAGGATGTCAAGGGTCCCGTTGTAGTCAAAGGGGAGCCCCAAACTGCGGTTCAGGGGGTGTTCTGAGTAGCTGAACATAGCCTGCGAGAAAGAGATCCCTGAATCCGGGGCGACAGGGGCAATCGCTGGGTCAGCAGTGACGCCCCGAACGCTATTCCTGCCACAGGGCACTCAGGGCGGAGCTCGGCCTGGGCTGCCAGGGACTCAGGGCGGCGGGTTGGTGCACGGGCCCCAGAGCCCCCCCCCCATGGAGGACCCAGGGGCCGGGCCGGCTGCCCCCGCTGAGCCTGTGAGCGCCCATCGCAGGCCCGACCCAGGCCCCCCGGGTAATATGCCGGCTGGCTCCGGTCCCCTGTCCTCAGGCAGGCTGCCGGTGGTAGAGGAGATAACTAGGGCAACACGGCAAACACGAAGGAGGTCAGCCTGGAGGAGGTGAGGCCGGAGAAAGCAGAGAAAGCGCAGAGCCCCCCGCCGCCCCTCCTCATGCTGAGGGCTGCTGGGTCAGGTGAGAGGCTCCGCTCACTGCGGAGGGAGCCCCACCCAGACCCAAGGCTCCAGCAGTTTCAGGCACTCAGGGGCCAGGGGGCGGGGAGGCCAGGAGCAGAAAAGCACTGAGCACTGAGCACAATGTACTGAGTACCAAGCAGAGACATGTGCCCTGCTGGTTTCCTCTCTCTCCTTAAGGAGGCCTTGGCCAAGGTACCTCAACAGACTTCAGCCCGACTATAGGCAGAGGAATGCAGATGTGCAGGGAGCAAGCCCCCCAGGCCTGGACGGCCGCCAGCCACACCCTCTGGGACTCGGGGTAGGTGGTAACCATGAGGATACGCACTCACCCCGGGGAGATGCATGGTCCAGGGAACTTATGCTAATGAGGGCACCCGTGTGGGGACAGGACCACGCAGGGGTCAGGGGGTGAGGGGCTTTCAGCCATGGAGGTCAGCCCAAATTCTGGAAGCTTCCTGATGGCAGGGCTCCCCTGAACTCCAGAGCTGTATGTCCCACACTATCTGAAATGCCTGGGTACTGACTGTACCTAACCTTTTTCTGACTTAATTTTTTTTTCTTCAAATGCACTTTACATGGACCGACTCCTCTCCTTCACTTCGCCTTATTCTAAAGGATCTCTGTGAGGTCACAGGTTTCGTATCCCGATGTTCTGAACACACATGAAAATAATCGTTAACGAATAGTTCGACATGAAATGTCTAAGATGCTCTTTTGCGCAGTCAGTGATGCACGCACCTTGTATTTTATCCCCAGTGCTCAGCATAGTGCTTAGCATCTCCTAGACACCACTTACATATTGCCAAATGCATGACTGAATGGACAAATGAATGCAGGGGAGATGGGTGGTGGGAGTGTGAGTGGGTAGGTGGGTATATGGATGTATAGGTAGGTGAATGGATGGATGAATGGCCAACTAGGTAGGTGGACAGGTGGGTAGATGAGTGGATGGATAAGTAGGTAAGTGGATGGATGGGTGTGTACATGGATGGATGGATGGATGGATGGATGGATGGATGGATGGATAAGTAGGTAGGATAGGTGGATTAGTGGGTGAGGGTAGATGGAAGGATGGATGGATAGTTAGGTAGATGAATGAATGGACAGGTAAATGAAAAGCTAGATGGATTTCAGAGATGAAAATCCAAGTGTGTAAGTTTTAACAAAAACCTGGCTTGGGGCAAAGGTTCCTTAAGTCTTTCTTCCCAGCCCAAAGCTACTCACCTTCCCTTGATCAATGAGAAGCAGCCCAGCCTGTGACAAGGAGTAAAAGTAGAAGACCCCACCCAAAGACCCGACTAGTTCTGCCTACAAAACAAAGAAAAACATACCAAGTATGAAGAAATCATTAACATGTCTTTGATTTGAACTCCAGATTACCTAATAAGCTAACATGAAGGAAAGTCTATTTTGTTCTGGTCTATTTCCCCTCTGAGGAAATGTAGCATGAGGACAGAACCTTGAATGAAGGCAGCCCTGTTTGGGGGTGTTGGAGGAAGTGGTGTGACCCAGACGCTAGATGCTTGCCAAGGGTCCTCACCTAGGGCAAGTGGGGCAGCACAGCTGGGTGCCTCCAGACATCTCCAGGTAAGAGAGAAAGACTTGTTTTATGTAAGCCTCATTAATGTAAGTCATTAAGGGGAAATTTTCAATATAGACAGATCCATGGACTGAATCGTGCCCCCCAGCCCCTCCAAATTCCTATGTTAAAGTCCTTGGAGGTGAGGCCTCGGGAAGGTAATTAGGTTTAGATTAGGTCTAAGAGTGGAGCCCCAACGATGGGGTTAGCATCCTTGTAAGAAGAGACACCAGAGTGTTCTCGCTTCTCCGTGTGAGGATACAGTAAGAAGACAGCCATCTGTGAGCCAGGAGGAGAGCCCTCACCAAGGGATGAATCCACCAGTGTCTGGATCTTGGACTTCCCAGCCTCTAGAACTATGAGAAATAAATGTCTGTTGCTTGAGTCACCCAGTCTGTGGGGTCTGTTGTGGTGGCCCAGGCTGATCAAGACAGACAGTTCATCCATCCCAACTGGCACAAGTTGCCCATCACCTCCCCACCGAACATGCCAATGCCTTCCCTGCTGGCAGCACCCCAAGGGGGTGAATCACGATTGCTCGGAATCTCAGCCCTTTGGCATGAAAACAGCAATAACCACACACGCACACACAGCAGAAAGACTACTGTGTTAATAATTGGTGTTTGAGTGAAGGGGACATCAAGGAGAAGAGTAAACATCACCTAGAACTTGACCTTCTCCCCTGGGGAGAGGAGGAGTGCATTTTAGGTTGTGCTTGGGATGGTTGTATTGTGTGGACAGAATGATGACCTTGTCAGTGTCTTTATTTGGAGATGAAGTATGGAGATGTGTGTGGGTGCCAAGCTGACCGGGGTGGACTTGTGTTGGTTTGTTGTGTGTATCAGCTGGATGGAGCTAAGGAATGCCCAGGGAGCTGGTAAAACATTATCTCTGGGTGTGTCTGTGAAGGCGATTCTGGAAGAGATCAGTATTTAGTTCAGTAGCGCCAATGAAGCAGGTCACTCTCACCAACGTGGGCGGGCATCACCCAATCCATTGGGGGCTCACGTGGAACAAAGAGGAGGAGGGGTGAATTTGTCTTCTTGAGCTGGGACGCCCATCTTCTCCTGCCCTTGGACATCAGAGCTTTTGGTTCTTAGGCCTTCAGATGTTGGGACTCACACCAGCCGTTCCCTGGTTCTCGGCCCTTGGTCTTCAGACTGAACAGTAGAGCTGGACTTCCTGGTTCTCCGGCTCATAGATGGCAGACTGGGGGGCTTCTCTGCCCGCATAACCATGTGAGCCAATTCCATTGTCAGTTAGCCTTTCTATGTATAATCCACCTAAATATCTATCTATCTCTCATCTATTTATCATCTACCTAGATCTATGTGTGTATCATTTATCTGTCATCTCTATCATCCGTCTATACCTATCATTTATTTATCTATCATCTCTATCTAGCATCCATGTATAGCTATCTATCATCTCTATCTTCTATCTATATCTATGTATGTATGTATGTATGTATGTATCTATCATCTCTATCTGTCTGTCTGTCTGTCTGTCTATCTATCTATCTCTCTAGGTACCTGTGTATGTATGTATGTATGTATATGTATGAATGTGTCTATCATCTATCTACCTACCTACCTATCTTTCAGTTTCTAGTGATGATAGTTTTCAACGAATCACACATGTTAACTCTGAGTCCTTCTAGGCCTAATTTCGGATGAAAGTCCGTAGTCAGTTGGGTTCTAGGCTCCCATGGGCCTCCTGGGCAGGTCACAGAGCCGGCATTTAGGATACAGTCAGAGTTTGTGAGCGGAGTCGACTCTTCCTTCCTTCCTTTGCACATACTTCCCGAGGGTGTAGGGATGAAGCCATTCTCTGCGTCAGAACAGAATCTCCTCGTCCCTGAGCCTGTCCACTTCAGCTGCCGGGGTCCCGGCTCTGCCAAGCGGTGGGGCGAAGGCCCTGCGCTGCTCTGTGCCCTCACCCCTCTATCCATTTCCTGGGGCTTGAAACCACGGAAATTTACCGTCACCTTCGTGGAGGCGGGAAGTCACTGTTGGCAGAGCCGGCTCCCACCGAGGCTCTGGGGAAGAAGTCATGCCACACCTCTCTTCCAGCTGCTGGTGGTCACCAGTGACCCCCAGCGTTCCTTGGCTCGTAGCCACACCCCTGCAACATCTGCCCGCGTCTTCACGTGGCCTTCTTCTCCGTGTGCATCTCTCCACGTCCTCTCCTCTTCTTAACAAGGACACTGGTCCCTTTGGATTTAGGAGCTGCCCTGATCCAGTGTGACCTCAGCTTTACTAATTAAATCTGCAAAGACCCTGTTTCCAAGTGAGGTTACACTCTGGGGTCTCTGAGGTTCTGGATGAACACGATTGGGGGTGGGTGGGGCACATATTCTCTCATCTGTGTAACTGGGATGATGATGGTACCTGATGGTACTGATCTTGGGATGGCTCTGGGGTTAGCAGCCATAATCACTGTGCAGCCTTTACTGTGGCTTTACCACCGTGTCCTGTGACCTAACGCGTCTTGTACCCTTTCCTAACTTCCTAGTGTCCTAGCCGGCTCCCTGGACCTGGAATTTCCCCTACCTTCCCTGCCAGTTGGACTCTTTATAGAGAGAAAAGCCCTTGGCCACCCAGCGACTGCTAACTACTCCCACCACGCAGGAGGTCAATATGTACTTCTTGATTTCGTTGTTCACATTCTTACCAAATTGAACGTACCTGTCTTTCATAGGCAAACTTCTGAAATTCGTACCCCCGGGAGTTAGAGACGTATATAGTGGTCTGAGATATCTGATCTCCATGCAGATAAGCAAACACGGAATTACTTATATCCTGGAAGAAGAGACACATAAAAGTCTTTTTTTTTTTTTTCTAAAAATGTTTCATGTTTATTTATGTTGACAGAGAGAGAGAGAGAGAGAGAGAGCAAGCAGGGGAGGGGCAGAGAGAGGGAGAGAATCTTAGTAAAGCTGGACAGGCTACACACTGCATACTCACCACACAAAAGGGATGTCTGCTATAACAACAATTGTCACCAGAAATATGTGAAACAGGGTGTTCTATCCCTAAAAGGAAAAGAGCATTAAAAAAAAACAAAAACACACGAGTTCTTCGGGCGCCCGGCTGGCTGTTCATATTTCCAAAATTAACAACCTGTTCTTGGATGATTGCAAACAAAATTTAAAAAAAAATACAAAAAAAAATACAAAGCCCATATACCTATAGATGCATTCCAGGAATTGGCTTCATAATCATAAATATAGACTTTTTGATTCACTACTAAGAGCAGTACTGAGCCAGCGATGTGTGCTGATGTTACTTCTGGCACGCTGACCTATCAATAATGACACGGAGGCGATCAATAAGTGCATCATTTCAGAGGATTCAGAAAGCAAGACATGTAGATGCACATTTAAGAGACATGCATGCCGGCAAGAGCTCGGTGGCTCCTAGGTGCGGGGAGCAGTATATCCCGGGGTCGCTGCAGTCAAAACTGGGAGGGTGGAGTTGGTGTGGGGTACCCTCGGATCCCTAAATTCACTCTGTCTCCTTCTTCCTTACCAAAGCTTTCTCTGAGGATAAAGCCTAAAGAGCAAATAACAAACGATGAACATAAATGATAAATGGTTTGCTTATAAGAGAAATATTGACATTTTAATGGATGGCAAAGCCTTCTTTAGCGTCGGGGCCAGAGGTAGACAGGTTACTGAGAGGGTAAAGGTTTTTCTGTTTGGGTTTAGGGCAATTTAGGGAGGGCCCAACATTACTGCATGTAATCTATCTATCCATAACACACACACTTCCAACAATTCTCTTCAGAATTGTTTCTTTTCTTTTTTTTTTTCAGGAAAAAAAAAAGAATAGAATAGAAATAGAATAATGAACCCTTCTTCTGGCTTAGAAATTGCTCTCAATGTCTTTTAAGAGGTACATTATAATATAAACCCCCCAGACTTAAAAAAACAGACTAGCATGGTATTTCCAAACTGTACCTCCCCTCCCCCACCCCGCCCAAAGTGTGACTTATGTTGAGAATCCTTGAGATGGTGAAGTAAAATAGCTACCTTCATTGATGTAGGGATGGAAAGAGGAAGGAGACTACTTTCGAAGTTATCTTTTGTGAAAAAAATTTGTCTTCTGAAATTGACAATAAAAGACTTAAATTAGGACAATTTCATACAAGAAAAGAAAAGAGACACTGATAGGCACTCTAAAAATGTTCTATTCAAACAAAATTCCCCCCACTTTTTTTTTAACAAGGAACCATTTAAGTTCTATCTATCTATCTATCTATCTATCTATCTATCTATCTATCTATCACCTATCTATCTATCATCTATCTGTTTTTGGGTGAGTAAACCCCTATAGACTGGGTATTTGACTTCTTGAAATAACATTAAAAGTGTGACCATGTCAAATATAAAATTATATAAGTGACATATTTTATATATGTGACAGCTTGCCTTACCCAGGATGGACTTCGGTTTTGCCATTTATATGGATCTAATCCCACTGAAGTAAAAGGTTTCAGACCAGGAATGTGTAATGTATGAAAGAAACAGGGTGTTCCCTCAGCCAGGAAACTTTTAAGAAGTGAAAGGCCATCAGGGTGCCTGTGGGTGGCTCAGTCGGTTAAGCATTGGACTCTGGATTCCTGCTTAGGTCACGATCTCACAGTTCATGGGTTTGAGCCCCACATTGGATTCTGTGCTGACAGTGCAGAGCCTGCTTGGTATTCTCCTTCTCTTCCTCTCTCTGTGCCCCTCCTCTGCTCTCTCTCTCTTAAAACAAAATAACTTTTTAAAAAAAAGTGAAAGGCCATCCATGAACATGGTATATTGCTTCCTTACCCAGAGCTCTTTCTCTTGCCCCTTCAGGAGAGCTTTATGGTTTTAGACAGAAAGGAATTGTTGAGCTGATGCTTATGTGTTTTAAAACTTTTGCTGTTATTGGGAATGCTGTTTTTCACAACTGCCTTTTCTGAGTGTTCATGACTAGTTTACAAGAGAGGTGTTGATTTTTTTTAATGTTTATTTTTTGAGATAGAGAATGTGAGTGAGTACATAGGCTCACATGTGAGCACGGGAGGGGCAGAGAGAGAGGGAGAGAGAAATTCCAAGCAGGCTTGGTGCGGACAGAACTGAGCCCAACATGGGGCTTGAACCCACAAACCGTGAGATCGTGACCTGAGCTGAAACCAAGAGTCAGATGCTCAACTGACGGAGCTACCCAGGCGCCCCGAGAGGTGCTGATGTTTGTAATATCGCTGTTGTATTTGGCCATCTTGCTGTACTCAGTACTTCTGGTAGCTGATACTCTTGGATTTGGCAAACGTTGTCTCTTTCTTTCCAAGGTGTTTGGTGTTTCATGTTCTTCTCTTGCCATATTGCACGGGCTGGGACCTCCAATACAAAGCTGACTGAGAGCGATAGGATTCTCTGTTATTTTTACGTTTACATTGTCTCTTTTACAGGGTTCAATACCTTCAGCAAGTTTCCAGTTGGCCCCAAAACCAATGAAACACTGGGGGGAAAGGCACACCATGGATTATTGGGTGGGGCCACGCCCAATACGCCTCCTCCTCTGAGCCACTGGATCCCATGTCCTACTCTCCCAACCCTTTCTCCCTCCAGTGCTGCCTCCCTGGTCTCTGGACCACAGCCTCAGCCCCTCACCTGTGTCCTTCCGCTGCCTCGCCTCTCTGCTTCCTCTTCTCCACCCAACGGTCTCAGCAAGCATGTGCATGAGGCACATGCATAACCGCCAAGAAATGGGATCATTGTGTCTGAGAACATGTGCTGACCATTTTGACACATTCTGCCAAACTGTCCCTCACAGGAGGGGGACCCACTTGGCCTCATCCACGCTTGCCCTCATCCTCACCGGCACGCTAGGCAAAACGGGACATCCCATCATTTTACCAAGCATCAGAATGGCTCATTTCCAGAACCTGTTGGAATCGGACTCTCTGACTCCAGCATGTTCCGGGCAGCAGGATATATATCACTTGGGGATGTTTTGTTCTAAGCTGGGGGTCTGGCAAACTGCAAAAACACAGGGAGGAAATTCTTTACGGAACACATGGCCTCTATCTTGAGCCCTCAACTCTGCCATTGTAGGCAGGCAAGCCTCCGTGGACAATGTGTAACCAAAGGGATGTGGCTGCCTGCCTATGACACTTTTATTATGGACATTGAGATTTGAATTGGGGGCGCCTGGGTGGATCAGTCGGTTAAGGATCCGACTTTGGCTCAGGTCATGAGCTCATATTTTGTGGGTTCGAGCCCCGTGTCGGGCTCTGCGCTGACAGCTCAGAGCCTGGAGCCTGCTTCAGATTCTCTGTCTCCCTCTCTCTCTGGCCCTCCCTTGCTCACATATTCTCTCTCTCTCAAAAATAAACAAACATTAAAAAAAACTTGATTTTCACATCAGTTCAGATGTCACAAAATGTGATTCTATTTTTGATTTCCTTTTTCAACTGCATAAAAATGTAAAGATGATTCCTGTCTCGCCAGCTACGCAAAATCAGATGGCAGGCTGAGGCTGAGCTGGGAGGCCACAGTTCGTGACCCCTGCTTGAAAGACGTGATGATGGAAAGCTGTCCCACATGGCTGCCGCCAGCTACACTGACTGCTTGTAATGTGGATTTTTCACTGCATTTAATTTTTTTTTAAATGTTTTATTTATTTCTAGGAGAGAGAGAGAGACAGCGTGAGCAGGGGAGGGTGAGCAGGGGAGGGTCAGAGAGAGAGGGAGTCACAGACTGAAACAGGCTCCAGGCTCTGAGCTGGCAGTCAGCACAGAGCCCGACGCGGGGCCCGAACCCACGAACCACGAGATCATGACCTAAGCGAAAGTCGGACGCTCAACCGACTAAGCCACCCAGGCGCCCCTCACTGCACTTAATTTTAATTAATTAAAATTTCTGTTTAATTTGTTTTCACATGGCAGTAAAATATACACAATATAAAATCTGTATTTCACAACTTATTTTAACTGTGATAAAATACACATAATATAAAATACACCATTATTCTAATTTCTTTAGGGTCCAGTTTGGTGGCACTAAGCACATTCACATTATTGTGCAACCACCCCTGCCATCCGTCTCCAGAATCTTCTCATCTCCTTGAACTGAGACTCTGTCCCCATGAAGCACTGACTCCTCACACACACACACCCCCACTGCACCCCCGGCTCCCACCGTCTACTCTCTGTCTCTGTGGATGGGACGCCTCTGGGGACCCCCTGTGAGTGGGGTCACGCAGGACGTGTCCTGTGTGTCCGGCTTCTGTCACCACGCACAGCGTCCTCCGGGTCCGTCCACACGGTGGCAGGTAGCGGGATGCCCTTCCTGCCCCCTTTATTTTTACTTTGAGAGAGAGTGAGAGAGTGCGCATGAGCTGGGAAAAGGGCCAGGGGGAGAGAGAGAATCCTAAGCAGGCTCCATGCTGTGTGGAGCCTGACGTGGGGCTCGATCCCACAACCCCGGGATCATGGTCTAAGCTGAAATCAGGAGTCAGTGGCTCAGCCCACTGAGCCACCACGTGCCCCAGAATGTCCTTCCTTCTTAAAGCTGAATAACATTCCAACGTGTGGATGTCCCACCTTGTGTTTATCCATTCACTGCTGATGCAAACTTTAAACAGCACAAGGCTAGGGGTTACTCTGTGGCAGATCAGCTTTAAAGGAAGGACAGGATTCACATCTTGTCAGAAGGAGTCACTGAGTCCTCACTTTGCCCAAGGCCTGGCCCCATCCGGCCCCCCACTTCCGGGACCGTCTCCTCGGCCAGGCCTTCCCATCAGCAGTAATGTCCAGATTCTGCCTCCTTCACGACCGAGTCCCCCTCTCTCCCTAGTGGCATTTCTTCCCTCTTAGGTCCATCTTGGCTTCTGGAGAGGGTGACAGCAAGCTCGGGCCTCTGGGTCCTTGCTTTCTCTCCCCTCTGCCCCGCTGCTGTGGTGGCTGCTTCCCCACCCATGTGCCCTGCCCTCCCCGGGACCTCCCTCTCCTCCCTGGCTCTCTCTCTTCCCACGCCGGTTTCACCGGAACCTCTGGCTGCTGAACATGGCCTCCCCGGGTGGCCGCCCACAGCCAGAGCCACCACTGCCACCGAGATGACCTTCTGTCCCCATCTCTGGCCTCAGGTGTCTTCAAGCCACCCCACGCTGCCACCTCTCTGTCCCCGAATTCCTCCCGCCAGAAATGTGGGGGCCACCTTAAACTGCTTGGCCGCCTCCGTTCTCCACACCCTAGAACCGACAAGGCCTGAGTCCCTTCCTTCTCTGGGTTTTGCCTTCTGTTTAGGCTTTAGCTTGTTGTTTCGTTTTGTGGCCTGGGCTTTTGAGATCCTCCTGAACCCAAGCTGTGTAGCCCCAAATCCTCCACTGCCTGTAGGCTGATCAACAAACATGTCGGTACGATATACACTACTGGTCTAAACTTGCACCCTGGCAAGCTCACGTGCACACCGTGCTCCCATTGCTTTGCACGCTCAGCCCCCCTGGTGACGAATCACGTCAAGGACCGGTGACAGGAGACACCACACTGTACTGTGACTTTCGTTATTTGCTGGCTTCTTCATCTCTCTTCCTTTGACCCCCACACCAACTCCCAACTCCCTGCAGACCAGTAACGAGCAACACAGGACCGAGCCATCTTCCATAACGTTTGTTGAATGAATGATGGAGGGTGAATCTGACCTTAATAATTTTTAATAAAAAAGCAAGGTAGCAGGGCATAAAATGGTCACTTACCCAAGGTACAGGGCTATGTTTTGCTTGCAAGGATGTTTAATCAAGCGTGCTGAACTAGACGCAAAATACAGATGGTCCTAGAAAGATAGTCACACAAGTCTTAAGATCAATAGTAATACGCACTGATGAAAGCAATCTCCTAATAGAAAACATGACAGCGTAAAGGTGAAATTGAGGTAGGTGGATAATAGCGATGTAATTTTCCTGTTTTGATATGGTTACGTCAGATATCACAGGCTGGGGGGGAAGGGGGAGCTGGGTGGAGGGTACCTGAGGCATCTCTGTGCTGTATTTGCAACTTGCTGTGAATCTATAATTATGTCAAAATAAAGTGAAAAAAGATTCCCAGGATAATTATCCGTATCATATCTCATTTCTTACATAGGTTACTGTTTACTTACATGCTATCAGTTATTTGACAGAGAGGCCAGAGGACAAGGAACCGTAAAGCTAACAAGTTAGAAAGCAGGCAATTGGGGGCACCTGGGTGGCTCAGCTGGTTAGGCGTCCGACTTTGGCTCAGGTCGTGATCTCATGGTTTGTGGGTTTGAGCCCCGCGTCGGGCTCTATGCTGACAGCTCGGAGCCTGGAGCCTGCTTCGGATTCTGCATCTCCCTCTCTCTCTGACCTTCCCCTGCTCACACTGTCTCTCTCTCTCTCTCAGAAATAAAATTTAAAAAATAAGAAGAAAAAAGAAAGCAGGCACTTGGAGATTTAGAAACGCAGACCTCACTTCTGAAATAATGCCATGTCAGGAGGAAATGCACTTTAACATGATGAACTATTTCTTCGTGCCTCATAGGCACACGATGAAAAAAAGGGGTGAAAAGTTCCCTCTGGCACCATGTCATTTAAGCCAAATAACGGTCTGCTTCCTGTTATTCCAGAGCTAAAATTACATGAACACTAGATAAAAACTCAGGTGATCTGAGTTCTAAACCCACTCCTACCTCCTGGCTTTCTTCATGCTACGTGATGTCTTTCAACTAGATTTTTAGTGAAACGGGAAAGGTGAATCCCTACTTCAAAGCGCGATGGTGGGGATTAGATGACGTCCCACGCATCATGCCACAATACTGGCACCCAAGAAATACTAGGAAGTGTTAGTTCTGAAAGTGAAGAATGAGAGTGAAGGAGGGAGCCACATACCCCTTGAATTTGCGGACTGACGTGAAACACCTTTCCTGTCCTCACCGTGTGAACACTAGAGGTAAGTGACAAGAGACACTGTCATTTTTATTCGGCACAACTCCTACCAAGGCACCTCTGGGCTAACACTGAAGCACCTATTCCTGATGCTCTGGAGCCCCTGGAAAATCTGGTATAACCATGGGCCTTTCTCTCCCATAGACAGACATATGTACGCACAAAAATGGAGATGTAACTCCCAAGAGCTCATAAAAGCTCATTTGCAGGCCCCAGATTAAGAGCTCCTATTCCAAGGCTTTTTTTTTTTTTTTTTCCCTTTTCTCCCAGGGGACAGGGAGATGTTGCTAGTGGCTGGAGAATGTTGGTACAGCATCTTGAAATGAACCAGAAGCACCCCGAGGCTTGATAAACCACAGGTTGCTGGGCCCCACCTCCGAGCCTCCGACTCAGTCGATGCAGGGAATTCTAGCAAATTCTCAGGTGATGCTGCTGCTGCTGGTCCAGAACCACACTTGGAGAACCAGTGTGAGGAGATGGGAGAATTGGATATAACCTATCTTTTTCAAACTCGGGAGATGAATCCCACCAGTAACACTTGCTGGAGACCCCTACTTTTCGCTGTTATGTGTCTTTAGGTAAGTGTGTCTTTAATTTTGCTGAGTCTGTTTTCACATCTATAAAGTGAGGTTGGGGCGCCTGGGTGGCTCAGTTGGTTGTGCCTCCGAGACTTTGGCTCAGGTCACGATCTCGTGGTTCGGGAGTTCGAGCCCCGCACCCGGCTCTGTGCTGACAGCTCAGAGCTTGGAGCCTGCTTTGGATTCTGTGTCTCCCTCCTCTCTGCCCCTCCCCTGCTTGCGTGTGCTTGCTTTCTCTCTCTCCCAAAAATAAATAAACATTTTAAAACAATCTTAAAAAAAAAAAATCATTATTAGAAGGTTAAGGAGTCACTGCTCCACGAACTTTGTTGTAAAGATCAAATTAGGCCATGCACCAGAAGCTCAGGTTTATGATTTCACGGGTGGACAGGGCCCTCCTGAACGGCTTACTCAGGCAGGGTTTGCGGGAGGGCAGGAACTCGGCATTAGCATCTATCTGACTTGCACTCTGGCAAACAGTAGTCACTAATATTTACTGAAACCTAAAAATGTTCTGAGTAAGTATTATCTGAGATAAATACTCCATACCTTCGTGGAGCTAATATTCTAGTGAAAACAGGAGACAAAAAATTGGTCAAAACAGTAACAGAAGTTAGTGATTGGTGGAAAAGTCCGGTATGGGGGAGGGGGCGCTTTAAAAAGGATGTCAGGAGCGCCTGGGTAGCTCAGTGGTTAAGCTTCTGCCTTTTGGCTCAGGTCATGATCTCACGGTTCCTGACTTCCAGCCCCGCGTGGGGCTCTGTGCTGACAGCTCAGAGCCTGGAGTCTGCTTGGGATTCTGTTTCCTTCTCTTTCTGCCCCTCCCCTGCTCCCGCTCTCTCTCTCAAAAATAAACATTAAAAAAAATAAGATGTGCTATTTAACTCAGGATCATAATGAGGAACCAGTTATGGAAGCGAAGTGGGCTGGCCTGAAAGCAAAGCGTGTCGGGCAGAGGGAGTAGCAAACGCCGTCTCCCCTGTCCCCAAGGCTGGACAGTTTGACTTGTTCGAGGGATGGGGTTGACTGGAGCACTGTTTCAGGGGTGGGCAGGGGCCAGATCAGTCGTTCCCAAATTTGCAGGGGACACTTGGCAGTGGCCGAAGACCGTTTTGGTTGATGTCAAGCCTGAGGAAGGAAGCGCTACTGGCGGTGGGTGGGGGCCAGGGATGCTGCTCGACACCTTCCAATGTGACGGCCCCCAAATGTCAGCAGCGCTGCTGAGTAAACCCTGGGCCAGATAATGCGGGAAGGCTCTGGCAGCGCAAGGAACTTGGGTTTTACCCCGGGTGCCACAGAACCGGGACAGGGGGAAGACGACACCGGACACGAGGTCAGACTCGTTTACAAATAATCCCTCCGGCGGCCAGAGCGGGCGAGCGGGAGAAGCGCACCGCCTGGGGCGGTGGCGGCGGACTTGGCTCAAAGCGGAGCGAATCGGCCCCAAGCTGTGAGGCGGCAACGGAGGGATTTGGTGAAGGGCGGGAGTTGAGGAGAAAGAAAGGGAAACATCAAGTTCAATTCCTAGAACTACAAACTGGGACNAGGACAAGCCGGCCCCCTCCCCGACCTTGGGCAGCACCCCTCCCCGGGGAGGGCAGCCCCACCGGCACAGCTGCTGAGCTCCGGCCAGCAAGCAGAGCCGCAAGGCCGCCGCCGCCACCAACATCAACACCAGCATCTCGTTGCAAGAACCGTCGCCACCAATGGACCGCAACCGCCGCTGGGTGGCGCCTCACAGTCTGGGCATGCGCAGACTAGAGCCTGCGCCTGCGCACATGGCCTCCGGCGCAGGCGCACCTCGTCTCCCAGAGAAGGCGGACCAGCCCACCTCAACACGCCCCCTCCAGCCCCGGACGCTCACGCTCTCTCCAGTCGGAGCATGCGTTCGTTGTTCCCTGAACTCAGCACCGGGGCCCCGGCTTGCGCACGCAGCCGCCCATGGGTAGGCTGGTGTGAGCATGAGAGCA
>NW_027527386.1:1087489-1089312 GCF_008692635.1 Crocuta crocuta
GGGAGGCGAACAGCCGGGGCGGCGGTGGCGCATTCTCCAGCGGCGAGGATGCCCCCGAGGGCGGCGCCGAGGATGGGGCCGCGGGCGCGGGGAGCAGCGCGGGGGGCGCGGAGGGCCCCATCATAACGGCGCTGACGCCCATGACGATTCCGGAGGTGTTCCCGCACCTGCCGCTCATCGCCGTTACCCGCAACCCGGTGTTCCCGCGCTTCATCAAGATCATCGAGGTAATGAGCGCCCCCGTCCTGACCTCCATTTCCCCACCTCTCCAAGCAGCGGGTTGCACCGAGGCATCTTTTGGCACTTTCATGCCTCGCAACTTCTTCAAAGCTGGAATTCGAGTCCTTGTCTTCTCATTAGTTTGGTGAACTTGAGCCCCATTTTCCTCCCTTACAGACTGAGTTTAGGATTGCCCAGTTAGAGTCCCAGCCATAGAAATCCGATGCTGGGAAGGACCAGAACGGTCTTACGGGCCAGTTAACTTCTCTGCGGGTTTTGGTAGATGTTTTTGCCACACTCGCCGCGCGCGGTTTGCCGTCTAGTTAGGAGCCTCTTTGGGATCAGCATTCATTTCTTCCCTAAACACTTCTTGATCTCCTGCTGTGTAGCAGGCACTGAGGATACAGTAGCAAACAAATCAAATGCAGTCCCTGTGGCTAAGGAACTTGTGTTCTGATGGAAGAGACAGCAAGCCAGATCATTTCAGACTAAAAGCCATGGGGGGTGGGGAGGATGGACTTGGGTGGGTGATGTAATAGAAAGCAACATGAGTGCAAGGAACTTGAGCTTTTAGAGTACAAAGCCCCCAAATTCCTTCTTTCTTCTGGCTCGCGCGGTCTCTCTCTCTCTCTCTCTCTCTCTGTCTCTCTGTCTCCCCCTTCCTCTCTCCTTCTGATGACGTGGAAATTAGAGTCCGTGGTGGAAAAAGGTTATCTGTTAACTGTCACAGCAAGGTCGTGTGATGAGTCAGCTTCTGGGCTCCTCCTCCAGCCTTTCCCTCATACTCTAGTCTCTGCGAAACAAATCTCAGGACTGAAGGAACCCCTTCCACCTCCTCTTCCCACCTGCTGATTGTTGGGTCCGAGCAGCCATCCCAAGGGGCCGCCTTTGGTTTTGAGTAGTGGTTACTTGCAGACCCCAGAGCCTATGGGTTCATATCCTTGTTCCACCACCCATAGCTCCTTCACCTTCAGAAAGCTGTTCCTCTGGGCCTCCACTTTCTCATCTGCAAAATGGGCATCATAGTTGTACCTCAGTTCTTAGAGCTGGTGGTGGAGGAGGGTTCACCTTTGTCAGCGGTATAGCTTTCTGCCTCAGTCAGTGGCTGCTGGTATTGTCTCCTGTATGGTGTTCTTCTGACTTCTCAGAAGTTTGCCCTGGGGGCCTTTTTCCTGTCCTCGACCCCAGCCGACGTCTGGGACCAGGAGAGGTCTGCCACGTAGGGTCCCCTCAGCCCTGCAGAGTGGCAGATGCCGCTTGTCCCGAGTGCCCAGAGATAGGATTCTTCCAAGAGACTGGCACATGGCACGCCCTGTATTTCTATCGCTGGTACCTGGTCAGTGACGGGACAGGGGCTGACGTGCAGTGGTCGGCTGTTAGCAGACAACAAACTGGGGAAACTTCCGTGGGACCCGGTTAGCAAAGCTCTGTTTACTCTTGGTTTTGTGGTTGACACTGTATGTGGCTAATTTGCCCCAGTAGTGTGTCCCCTCAGTATAGATCAGTGGCTCTTAATTTTTGGTGGGTCGTGTACCCCTCCTAATGGCTGTCACGGACCTTTCCCCTGGGAAAGATGCATCTGTAGGGTCAGGAATTCCTGGGCC
>NW_027527386.1:1092381-1103700 GCF_008692635.1 Crocuta crocuta
TTGTCTTCTCATTAGTTTGGTGAACTTGAGCCCCATTTTCCTCCCTTACAGACTGAGTTTAGGATTGCCCAGTTAGAGTCCCAGCCATAGAAATCCGATGCTGGGAAGGACCAGAACGGTCTTACGGGCCAGTTAACTTCTCTGCGGGTTTTGGTAGATGTTTTTGCCACACTCGCCGCGCGCGGTTTGCCGTCTAGTTAGGAGCCTCTTTGGGATCAGCATTCATTTCTTCCCTAAACACTTCTTGATCTCCTGCTGTGTAGCAGGCACTGAGGATACAGTAGCAAACAAATCAAATGCAGTCCCTGTGGCTAAGGAACTTGTGTTCTGATGGAAGAGACAGCAAGCCAGATCATTTCAGACTAAAAGCCATGGGGGGTGGGGAGGATGGACTTGGGTGGGTGATGTAATAGAAAGCAACATGAGTGCAAGGAACTTGAGCTTTTAGAGTACAAAGCCCCCAAATTCCTTCTTTCTTCTGGCTCGCGCGGTCTCTCTCTCTCTCTCTCTCTCTCTCTCTGTCTGTCTCCCCCTTCCTCTCTCCTTCTGATGACGTGGAAATTAGAGTCCGTGGTGGAAAAAGGTTATCTGTTAACTGTCACAGCAAGGTCGTGTGATGAGTCAGCTTCTGGGCTCCTCCTCCAGCCTTTCCCTCATACTCTAGTCTCTGCGAAACAAATCTCAGGACTGAAGGAACCCCTTCCACCTCCTCTTCCCACCTGCTGATTGTTGGGTCCGAGCAGCCATCCCAAGGGGCCGCCTTTGGTTTTGAGTAGTGGTTACTTGCAGACCCCAGAGCCTATGGGTTCATATCCTTGTTCCACCACCCATAGCTCCTTCACCTTCAGAAAGCTGTTCCTCTGGGCCTCCACTTTCTCATCTGCAAAATGGGCATCATAGTTGTACCTCAGTTCTTAGAGCTGGTGGTGGAGGAGGGTTCACCTTTGTCAGCGGTATAGCTTTCTGCCTCAGTCAGTGGCTGCTGGTATTGTCTCCTGTATGGTGTTCTTCTGACTTCTCAGAAGTTTGCCCTGGGGGCCTTTTTCCTGTCCTCGACCCCAGCCGACGTCTGGGACCAGGAGAGGTCTGCCACGTAGGGTCCCCTCAGCCCTGCAGAGTGGCAGATGCCGCTTGTCCCGAGTGCCCAGAGATAGGATTCTTCCAAGAGACTGGCACATGGCACGCCCTGTATTTCTATCGCTGGTACCTGGTCAGTGACGGGACAGGGGCTGACGTGCAGTGGTCGGCTGTTAGCAGACAACAAACTGGGGAAACTTCCGTGGGACCCGGTTAGCAAAGCTCTGTTTACTCTTGGTTTTGTGGTTGACACTGTATGTGGCTAATTTGCCCCAGTAGTGTGTCCCCTCAGTATAGATCAGTGGCTCTTAATTTTTGGTGGGTCGTGTACCCCTCCTAATGGCTGTCACGGACCTTTCCCCTGGGAAAGATGCATCTGTAGGGTCAGGAATTCCTGGGCCTGTGAGAGGCCCTGTTAAGGGATGAGTGGAAACACGGGTTCTCAAAGTGTGGTTCCCAGACCAGCCACGTGAGCATCACCTGAGAGCTCGTTTGAAATGCAGATGCTCCAGGCCCCCTCTATCAGGAAACTCCAGGGCTGGGACTCAGCCGTCTGTCTTAACAAGTCCACCAGGTAATTCCAATGCAGGCTGAAGTTTGAGGGCCCGGAAGTGTAGTCAGTCATAGCCTGGTGTGGGATTTAACGCGTGCTGGAGGGACATCCGTTGAGCCTTACAGCTGTTTCCCTGCCCCGTCGGATGTTCCCTGAAAGACACTGGCACTCTCCCTGCCATTGGAATGACATCGAGATAATGTGTTGTCATCCTGGGGCTTTCAGTCCTTGAAAAGGGTACAGATGGGATTGGGAAACACTTTCAGTGAAAATTGGAAGAAGTTACCGGCCCGTGGGATGGGCCACATCTGAGTCATGCACATTCAGTGTTGCGTTTTGACACTGATAAAATCACTAGAGTCTAGATTTCTTTTTTTTTTTTTAATGTTTTATTTATTTCTAGGAGAGAGAGAGAGAGACAGCGTGAGCAGGGGAGGGTCAGAGAGAGAGGGAGTCACAGACTCTGAAACAGGCTCCAGGCTCTGAGCTGGCAGTCAGCACAGAGCCCGACGCGGGGCTCGAACCCACGAACCGCGAGATCATGACCTAAGCGAAAGTCGGACGCTCAACCGACTAAGTCACCCAGGCGCCCCAGAAGAGTCTAGATTTCAAGCCAAGGCATTTCACCACTGAACAACTCTCGAAATGGGGTGTTAAATCAACTCCTTGGTTCTGGCCATTGGTCTACTATGAGTTTTCTTTAGGAAGCAGGGGAAGCCGCTCAGGAATACAGCCCTGTCACTCTGTCCCACGACATTCTCTACACCTTTGCGTGCACGAATGTTCAGTTTTGGTTCAGGACTTCCCGGCCTGTCTCGTGTCCTGGATCCGACTGGCAGAGCCCCAAGAATGACAGAGAAGACACGGGAGCTGCTGTCAAAATGTCAGCTAGGAAACCTGCATTTCACTCTGGGGTCATTGTCATGCTAGGTTAAAAATAAGAAGTTGGTTGAGCTGCTAAGAAGGAAGGTCCGTCTCGCCCAGCCGTATGCCGGCGTCTTTCTAAAGAGAGATGACAAGTAAGTGTAACTTTTCCTTCGCTCCCTCGTTCAAGTTGCCCTGCTGTGTAGCTCACCACAGACCCTGCTCCATGGAGCAGCCCGGATCTCGATCTCTGACCTGAAAGGCGCCAAGCAAAACCTACCAAGTGTAAGGCCGAGAGCCAAGCATACTTTTTAGTCTAGGTTGAAGAACTTGGCTCAGCTCTTGGCCTCATGCGTGGTCAAGATGTGAGGTTGGGGTGGGGGGAATGTATTTTAACCTCCAGGACCTGAGGTGTGAAAGACCCCTGTGAGGCCGCTTCAGCCCAGGGCTAGTTCGGCAGACAGCTTGACTCTAGGTGGGAATCTGTTCCACTTCTGAGTTAGAAGGTACATGCTTTTTTTTTTTTACCCCCCCAAATGTTTGTTTTTGAGAGAGAGGCAGAATGCAAGTAGGGGAGGGGCAGAGAGGGAGACACAGAATCCAAAGCAGGCTCCAGGCTCTGAGCTGTCCGCACAGAGCCAGACGCGGGGCTCGAACCCATGAACCGTGTGATCCTGACCTGAGCCAAAGTCAGACACTTAACCGACGGAGCCACCCAGATGCCCTGAGAAAGTACATTCTAAGCAGGCTCAGTAGTGGGAGGTGTGGAACGGAGTCCGTTTGGCCCGGGCCTGCCCTTCCAGCCGACGTGGCCAGGAGCTGCTCCCCTGTGCACGGCGGGCAGGGGCTCTGCTGGGCCCTGAGCCCCTGTGGGAGTGAGGAGTTTGCTGTCGGTGTGCAGCCGAGGCTGGCAGGGGTGTTTCTTTTCTCTTCCTCTCCCCCTTAGTCTGAGACGGCCCGCTGCATATCAGAGGGCCCGTGCCAATGTTCCTTTGTGTCCCTGTCCCTCAGCAATGAGTCTGACGTGGTCGAGAGCCTGGATGAGGTCTACCACACGGGGACGTTTGTCCAGATTCACGAGATGCAGGACCTCGGGGACAAGCTGCGCATGATCGTCATGGGACACAGAAGGTGCGGGGCCCCGAGCGTATGCCATGGGGCAGGAAGAGAGGCCCCGAGGGCCCCCTGGTGCCAGCACGGACCATCCCCTTGTCGCCTGGTCACGGCAGGGACTGGGCCAAAGCTGGAGGTGGCCGAGATGGATCGCTTCTGGATCCCTCCCTGCTCCAAGTCCCCTTGTTAGAGCGGCAGTGCGGGTGGCCGGTGACGTGTGTATCTCTCGTCTGTGCTACTCACAAAAGCGCCTCACGTACTAGACAGCGAGTTGTTGGGTGTGTCTCGGGGTCCAGCGCTCCCAGCTGGGCAGGCTTTCCCCCGGTGCCCTGTGCGCGTTGGGCAGCAGCCCCTGCCTGGCACCGCAGTGTTCACTCGAGCGGACCCAGACCCCTTCCCCGTCGGGCCGTGTGGTCTCCACCTGCGCGCTGCAGAAGGGCCACACGCCGCGGGTGAGCCCAGCTTACGTCCTCAGACGAGCACAGCGGATTGTGACAAAGGCAAGCTCGGCACAGTTTGCACTTGTGCGCCAATGCGCATTGGTCCTCAGGGTGCTCGTCAAGAGGGCCACGGCCAAGACCAAGCGGGAAACACTTGAGTCCTGAGTGGCTGCGTAGTGAACGCTGTGAACAGCCCCTCATCGAGCTGCTCGTTGGCGGTGGTTGAAGCTCGAGTTCTGGGTTCGGTTCTTTCCTGAGCCCTGTCTGGGGTTGGCGAGGCAGCGCCTCGGGAACACGGGGACATGGGTCGTGCCAGGCACTGAGTCTGTGACCGGTCCCGGTGGCATTGCCATTGCCCGAAGCCCCACAGCCGTTTTCATCTCACATTGGAGGCTGTTTGCAGGGGTGTGGCTGCCGCTCTGTCTCTGGGGGGCGGGGGAGCTTCTGGGCGGAGGGAAGGGAGACTCAACCAAAATGAATGAAGACCGTGGCGGCTGCTGAGTGCTGTCCTAACCTACGAGGCGCCTTAGGAGTGAGTCCCACTGGCGCCAGAGGCCAGCTCTGTGCAGCATGCCGGTGTCAGTCGGGTGCTGGGGCTGCACCCCTGCCTGCCCTCTGGGGAAGGTGGCAGTGACTTACCTTGTGTGACAGGAGGGAGCCGAGAGGTGAAGTGGCATGTTTGCATTCGACGTGTTCCTTAACCCCTGGGGCCTGGCGTCTGCCGGGCGCTTGGGTGCAGGCGGAGAGAGGCCAGCACGCCCTTCTCCCCAGCGGGAGAGGACGTGAGCATCCACATAGGTCATGAGCTGAGGTCTGGTGGTGGTGGGTGCTTTCGGGGGCAAGTGAAGACGCCCAGGGTGACAGGTAGGCACAGAGGGGGAACAGAGCTCATGTGGAGCGGTCAGGGAGGGCTTCAGTGGATGTGCCCTTGAATTGAGGCCTGAGCTACACGAAGGGGTGCCACATGGTGGGCTTGAGGTCGGAGGCGAGGGTGGGCAGAGTCCCAGAGGTTGAGGTTGGTGGAGCTGACACCTTGAGGTGGGCCCCAGAGCACGGTCCCACCAGCTTACTGGTCACACATCACACGTTTGTGTAGGACAGCGGGGAGTTGGCGAGAGTGTGGAATGGGTGGCCCAGCTGGAGCCAGTGGTATCGGGCCGGGGGTGCTGGTCCTGGGGCCCTGAGACATAGGCTGGGTTTCCACCGGAAGCCCTGGCAGTGTCACCTCCGCCTCGTTTCTCTTCAGGATTCACATCAGCCGGCAGCTGGAGGTAGAGCCGGAGGAGGCTGAAGACGAGAACAAGCAGAAGCCGCGCAGGAAGCCCAAGCGCAGCAAGAAGGAGGCGGATGAGGACCTGAGTGGCGGGCACCCAACGGAGGGGACGGCAGAGCCCACCTCGGGTGCGCCCGGCGAGGTGCTCATGGTGGAAGTGGAGAATGTTGTCCACGAGGACTTCCAGGTCACAGAAGAAGTGAAGGTACGCCGGGCGGCTGCCAGGGAGCTCCCCTGAGCAGGGTACCTGTGGGCCGACGCCCCAGCCTGTCCACGGCCGTCAGGGTCTTGGGGATGCAAAACACACTCCCCCCTCCCCCCTGAAGTCCTAGGAAGAACCGGCATCCAGAAGGTAAAGGAAATGTGCTGGGGCCCTTAGCTGCTGGAGAAGGAGGCAGGATTCGAACCTGGGGCCGGGCCATGTCTGCTGCGCAGGAGCCCTCAGCCTTCCTTCCCGTACTGGCTCCTTCCCCTGAAGCCCCGGGTGCTGGGGAGGGAAGCAGGGCCCGCTCGCCGCTCCCCGTGGCCTCGAGAGCCTTGTGGCCACCTTGGCCCCACTGTGGCCATGAGCCAGCTGTCAGGCGGCAGGAGGTGTCCTTCCACCTGCTCTTCCAGTGCGTTAGCGTCAGGGACGCCCGCCAGGGGGTGGGGACAAAGCGGAAAGGCTCCTCATGCCCATGGTCTCCCCGAGGACACGCCATGCACAGCCGACGGCCTCGGTGTGAACCTGTGGCGCGATGCCGAGCGGAGTGCTGGGCCCTCAGGCCTTGCTGGGAAGGGGTCCCGCAGCCCGTTGGTGACGTCGGCCTTGGGAGGGGCTGTGTTTGCTGCTGTCACACCCACAGGCCACACGGGGGGACCTGGGAGCGGTACCATCCTGTCCCGGAGAGTTCAGGTGCATGTGTTCTCTGGTTCCGTGGGAGCCGCGTGGTGGGAAGGAAGCGCTGATCCGTCCCACGCTGTTATGTGAGCGCGAGCAGCTCCCCCTGCTGGCTGGACGGGGCAGCACAGCCCCCCCCAGCTGCCCGTAGCGGGAGCGAGATGCGCCTAGACTCGCAGGTGCCACAGGGGAAAGGTCAGCGAGCCTTGACGAGGCCGCAAGCGCCGTGCGCCTCTGGCACCCCTCAGCCGGTTCCTTCTGGAAAGTCAGCTCGCTTGGGGCTGGGTGCTTGCAGTGAAGGGACACAGCCGCTCTCAGTGCCCACCGGCACCCTCACTGGGGTGTGGTGTGCTGGGAACCACACATTCTGGGGTCACGAGTTCCAGGCATCGCGCCACAGGCTGTCCGTGGTCTCCGTGGCAGGGCGCCGCCTCCTCTGGGAACCTGGGGCGAGGTGCTGGGCGGGACGGGCCGAGAGCCGCGGTGACTCGCAGGCACATCCCCAGAGGAGGAGTCACACCAGGGGGCGCTGAGGTTGAGAAAGGGGATCCTGTTTGAAATAAAGGAGTAGAGAAGCCCCTGTTCCTCCCCTCTGAGGTTGGGGTTCAGAGGTGTGAGGGGCCAGTGGGGTTTCCGTTGTCCCTGCCTCGAGTCCCCGGGGCGTGAGTTCAAGGCTGCGCTCCTGGGCACTGAGCCTCCCTTGGTCTGGGCCGCAGCCCCTGCTGGCCCCAGGACCGACGGCGGCCCCCCCGTTTGCCAGGCCCTGACCGCCGAGATTGTGAAGACCATCCGGGACATCATCGCCTTGAACCCGCTCTACAGGTTGGTCTCCGGCGCCTCCGCTGCCCGAGTGTGCGGCCGCCGTCCCTGTCCCCGTGGCCGTCCCTGTGACCAAGCTGCGCTCAGCCGGCCTCTTGGCGCAGCCGGGTTGGTGGGAAGCTTTCTCAGAGTGCGTCCTGACGGAACCTTGCCGGCGCGGGGCTTCGCGGCACAGGGCCCAGCCCCGGGTGAGGCGATCCTGCTTCCCTTGCAGGAAGGAGGCCCCGGCGGGGGTGGGGGGGGTGGGGCCTGCCCAGCCAGGGGCCTTTGCCTCCTTTGTCCTGACACTGGCTTGGATTTGCTCAGAAGCCTTTTTGTCCCCAGCTGCGGCTGGAGAGACTCTTACGGGGGGTCGCCCCACGGCTGCTGGAGGGACCCACGTCTGGGCATGGTGACGCGGTCTCTCGGCTCTGGGCCCGGTGGCCTCGCTGGCCCTGCGCCCGGCTCTCCGCGTCCCAGGGCCTTGCCCCGCGTTGCCGGGGACAGGGGTGTGGGCCACCTGCTGCAGCGGTCCCTGCGGCCCGTGGCAGTGCCCCTCTGTCGCCCGCAGAGAGTCTGTGCTGCAGATGATGCAGGCGGGCCAGAGGGTGGTGGACAACCCCATCTACCTGAGCGACATGGGCGCCGCGCTGACCGGAGCTGAGTCCCACGAGCTGCAGGACGTCCTGGAGGAGACCAACGTGAGTCCGCCCTGGCCGCGCCTGGGTGCTCGTTTCCTGCCCCCTCTGCGCGGGTCCCCCTTCTCTCGCGGCCGCGTGGCATCCCCGCGGACAGGGCCTTGTGATTAGTGGGTGCCATGCTCGGCTTGCCGCCACCCGTGTGCCGCTGTGAATGTTCCGGACCGCAGCTGGTAGACATGCCGGAGGCTCCCTGTAAGAGGTGTTCGCGGAACTGACCGAACAGATGGCGCCAGGTGGCCCACCCCGGGTGCGCCCCATCCAGAGGCGCCTGCCCCCGCACCCAGCACCCATGCCGCTTCTGACGGTCGCCCGCATCTTCCGTTTCTTGGCAGATCCCCAAGCGGCTGTACAAGGCCCTGTCCCTCCTCAAGAAGGAGTTTGAGCTGAGCAAGCTGCAGCAGCGCCTGGGGCGGGAGGTGAGCCGGCCTGAGGACGCGTTGGGGGCGGGGGCCCCTTTGTCCCGGACGCTGCACGCGCGACCCTGAACCCGTCGTGGCGGCCGAGCCCGGAACCTGTGCTCGCAGACGTCCTCCGCGTGGGCACAGCGCTGGGGACAAGCTGGGGATGGGGAGCCCGCCTGGGAGCGGTTGAAACTCGGTTTCTCCGTGACTCTGCCGTCTGCGGCCCACCTTCCCGACCTGTGGGCTGATCTGTGGGCCCATCTGTGGGCTGGTCTGTGGGCCGCCCACATTGTCGGTTGCTCTCCAGTCAGAGTTGACTTTTCACTTCACCTTATTCCACATCACATCTGTAAGTGAGGAACTTTTTAACGTTTAGTTATTAACACAAGGCAGTTCTTTTTTATGGATACATTTATTTACTTAAACAATCTCTATGCCCAGTGTGTGGCTTGAACTCACAACCCTGAGATCAAGAGTTACACGCTCTTCCGACTAAGCCTACCAGGCACCCCATGAGGCACTTTTTTTTTAATGTTTTTTTTTTAATTTTTTTTAATGTTTTATTTATTTCTAGGAGAGAGAGAGAGACAGCGTGAGCAGGGGAGGGTCAGAGAGAGAGGGAGTCACAGACTCTGAAACAGGCTCCAGGCTCTGAGCTGGCAGTCAGCACAGAGCCTGACACGGGGCTCAAACCCACGAATCGCGAGATCATGACCTAGCGGAAGTTGGATGCTTAACCTACTAAGCCACCCAGGCGCCCCTGTTTTTTGTTATTTTTGAGAGAGACCCAGAATCGGAAGCAGGTTCCAGGCTCCAAGCTGTCAGCACAGAGCCCAACGCAGGGCTCGAACCCACAAATCTGAGATCATGACTTGAGCCAAAGTCGGACACTGAACCCACAGACACTGCCCCCCCCGCCCCCCCCGTGAGGCAGTTCTTAATGTACCTCAACGGGGATGCGGGAGTGGGGGCTGTAGGTGGCCCTGGGGCCCGGCCTCTGAGCCGTCCCTGCTGCCCCCTCCATCTGTCCAGATCGGCTCTGTGCCCATGGGAGGCGGGACAGTGTCCACGAGCTGCCCCTCGTCACAGTCGGGGTCAAAGAGCAAATCCCTTGCTCGTCCAGAACTGACAGTCATTCATATTGGGGGCCCCCCTCGGAGACTGGGTTCAAGGTGGGGGGGCTGGAGGCGGCCTCACGGACTTTGCCCCTTCCGTGTCCTGAGGAAGCAGTGGCCCCGCTGGCGTCAATCTGNGCAGGTGGAAGAGAAAATCAAGCAGACGCACCGCAAGTACCTCCTGCAGGAGCAGCTGAAGATCATCAAGAAGGAGCTGGGCCTGGAGAAGGACGACAAGGACGCCATCGAGGAGAAGTTCCGTGAGCGGCTGAAGGAGCTCGTGGTCCCCAAGCACGTCATGGACGTCGTGGACGAGGAGCTCAGCAAGCTGGGGCTGCTGGACAACCACTCCTCCGAGTTCAAGTGAGCGCGCTGGGGGGCCCGTCCCTGCTCGCTCCTCCGCCCGCCGTCTGGGGCACGCTCCAGAAGTGGGTGAGCGCCCGGGAAGCACTTGGTGTGTGACGGTCCTCTCGGGGCCCCTGTGTACAGCACACTTCTCTGTCACCCCGCTTCCCAGCTGCAGAATTTGGGGTTCAGCGAAGTCAAGTCAGTGAGCAGGGCCTCTGAGCTGGTAGGCGGGGGCGGGGATTTGACCCCTGGGCTGTCTGGCTCGAAGCAGGGCTTACTTGGGCTCCTCTTCTGCTTTTCTTTGAGAGCCGGCAGGTCTGCGCATCTTCTGGGGGTGCTCGGCCTTGTCCGGTGGGTGCACGGCTCCCGGCCTGGGGTCGCTCTCAGGGCAGCCCTGACCGGCCGCCAGCCAGGCCTGTTCCCCACGTGCCCCGGGGGAGGCTGTCCCTCGTGCTCGCCGCTGCCTCCGTGGCACGGGCTTCTGAGCAGTCGCTGCGCTCGCCTCGTCTGGCTCTGGCAGCAGGCCGAGCACTTGGCTGGGCACCTGGTACCCACCGCGTGGCTGCAGCCAGGCAGTCGGCAGCCCCTCCGGCTCCGGTGCGCTCAGTGCGGTCCGCGCTTCAGCTTCTGCGGGCGCCAGCGACATGGGTGTGCCACGCCTGGGCCGGGCAGCTCACCCGCCCCCGCTCACCCGCCCCCGCTCACCGGCCCTGCTCTGTCCCGTGGCAGCGTCACGCGGAACTACCTGGACTGGCTGACGTCCATCCCGTGGGGCAAGTACAGCAACGAGAACCTGGACCTGACCCGGGCCCAGGCGGTGCTGGAGGAAGACCACTACGGGATGGAGGACGTCAAGAAGCGCATCCTGGTGAGGCCGCCTGCACCCCTCCTGGCTCCCAGGCCACCCCCCGACCCCCCCCCCCCTNGGGGTGGAGGGAGGGCTCCAGCCAGAGGTGGCAGGGACAGTCCGGGCGGGCCCGCCTGCTCCAGGGGCCTCAGGTTTCTGAGGGGGACAAGAGTCATGCTTGAGGTGACACAGGGCGGACCTGGCTCAGGGCCAGTAGGCTGTGGCTGGAGCAGACAGAGGGTCGATGTGGTCCAGGGTGTGGCAGGAGGGGGCACTACTAGCTGGGCCGGTGCCCTGGGCGCCCACGGCCGGCCCCTCCCCTCCCGGGGCATGTGACCCTTGAGTCCACTCGGGCTCTCTGGGACATGCCTTGTCCCTTGCGCAGCCCCCAGAAGCCTGCGTGTGGGGTGACCGTGGTGAGGCTCACGCCGGGCGGGGTCCCTTGGTCTGCTGAGAGGGCGGCCAGGGTCCCACGAGCCCGCCTCCGCCCGCAGGAGTTCATCGCCGTCAGCCAGCTCCGAGGCTCCACCCAGGGCAAGATCCTCTGCTTCTACGGCCCCCCTGGCGTGGGCAAGACCAGCATCGCCCGCTCCATCGCCCGCGCCCTGAACCGCGAGTACTTTCGCTTCAGTGTCGGCGGCATGACCGACGTGGCCGAGATCAAAGGACACAGGTATGTCCGGCCTCCCGTCGGGCTTCACCCCTCCTGGCTGTGTCCTGTGTGTGAGAGGGGGTCAGCTGTGAGCCGTGAGCTCTGCTCGTGCGGTGGGAACGTGACCGAGAAGCCCAGGTGTCCGCGGGCCGCGTGCAGGCTGGCTCGAAACCTGCGCGCTCAGCCCCGGGAAGGGGGGCCGCCCCGAGTGTTCGTCTGCCAGGCTGTTGGCAGGTGTCCCAGTAGGTCAGCTCCCG
>NW_027527386.1:1103829-1113014 GCF_008692635.1 Crocuta crocuta
CACCCCCACACACCCCTGCACACCCCCTCCCACCCCCGGGGCTGCGGCCACAGTTCCGGGGCCACGTGCCCAGGGCCGGGTTTGTGGCCTAGAGTGAGGGGCGGGGTGGTCTCCGGGTGAGGACAGGGCAGCACGCCGCAGGCTTCCGCACCGCTCTCGGTTCCTTGCCCCCTCGTCAGGCCCCAGTGGGGCCTGCGTCCGGGGTGCCATCCCGCCTGGCTGTGTGCGTGTCACCATCAGTCGGGGCATTGGGATGTCCTGTTCTCCCAGGGCCTCCCGCCATGCCACCCCTTGCTGAGGGTGGGTCTGGGGGTGGTTTCTCTGGGGGACACAGTGTAACAGGTGTGCGGACACAGTGTAACAGCCTGGGGAGTTGGGGCCGGGAGCGGGTGAGGCCCTCACGGTGCCGGGTGGGGGCTCGGTGGGAGCCTCTGGTGCAGGGGCGGTGCAGGGGCGCCCGGGAGGCGTGGGGCCTGCCCCGAGGGCAGCGGGGCGGCTGTGCAGGCTGTTGGCTCAGGACTGGAGTCTGAGCAGGGTGGGGGAGGCAGGGGCACGCCCTGTGGCCCGTTGGCCTCTGGCTCAGAAGGCCCAAGCATGTGGACAAGAAAACACCCAGGTCAAGAAGGGGCCTTGGCTGAGTTTTCAGACAAGTGCGGGGCTGTGACGTTGGGGCTGAGTCATTGAGGGAAAGGGGCCCAGGAGGGTGGGCAGGTGTTCTCTGTCGATGTCCGTGTGGGGTCTCCAAACAGAACGAGGATGGGGAACTTAGTGCCACTACTGGGGTAACAGCGGTGACATTTTCTCTGCCCACGGCTCTCTGGGGCTCCCTCCTCCCTCGGGGTAAAAGCCCTGATTCACACAGGCCTGGACGGCCCAGGATGCACTGCCCTGTGTGTTCCCTTCCCTCTCTCCCCCTCACTCAATCTACTCTGGCCATATGAGCTTCTAGCACTTTGGGCCTGGGTCTGGTTCTGCCCCAGGACCTTTGCACAGGCTGTTCTTTTACCCAGAGAAGTTTTTTCCTTCAAATACCCACACAGCTTGCCTCCTCACTAATTTGCTCTGGGCATCTCCCCAAGGCGTTCCTTATCCCCATCTTAATACAATGTCCCCGTGAAACGGCCTTCCAGGTTCCTGCTCTTTGTCTTGGTGGCGTGGGGAAAATTTCTAGTACCTCATGGTTTCTCTCTCTGCCTGGTGTGACGTCCGTCTGCCGTGCTGGGCCTTAACCTTCCAGGCACAGGACTCGTGTCTTTTTCATGCTCTGTGGGCGCCAGACACCTGCAGCCAAGCTGGGGCAGTAGAGCAAGTAGACGGTCAAGAAGCGCCGCAGCAAGCGCCAGCCGGGGCCAGGCCCTGGGCGCAGCGGCCCCGAGGCCTGCAGGCCGTGCCGTGCCTGCCATCAGGGAGCACCTGGGTGGGAGGATGTTGGCGGCCAGCACTTAGCTGCTCCCAACCTTTCCTGTTCCGTGCAGTGGGCAACGTGGGCAGGGTTTCACCGTCTGGATAGGAGGTGCTGGCTGGGAGGATGGGCCTGAGCGAGACCTGGTTTTCTGTGTGTTTCTGCCCTGAGTCTGAGCTGGGGGGACGCCGGCATTTCCATCGCTGGGGACACAGGCGGTCGGGGTGACTGGGTGCCTGCGTGTATCCCGTCTACGCTGCGGCTGCCCGGCGTGCGTGTCCCTGTTGCCACCTCCGCGTGGGCCAGGCGGGCACGCAGATCGCCGAGGTCCCAGTGCACCCTGTGAACTGGGCCTGTGGGTGCCGGCGCGACCAGCCCCAGGCGGGTGAGGCCCCNAGATCATCCAGTGCCTGAAGAAGACCAAGACGGAGAACCCGTTGATCCTGATAGACGAGGTGGGCGCGGCTTCTGTTCCCAGCGCCCTTCCCCGCGGTCGTCGGAGGGCAGTCAGTCCCTCCGGCCTTCCTGAGCCAGAGCTCCAGGCAGTCCTGACGGGGTGGGGTCTATCCAAGATCACACCTGCGGCCCCTGCCACCTCGGGAGGCCCCCCCTCCCCCGCAACGTGATCCTGCTACGGCCGGGCCTCACGATGCAGCTTCCGCCCTGCCTCGGGGACCCCAGGAGCCCTCTGCCCTTGCTCTGCGCGTGCCCGCCCCCTGCCCCCTGCCCCCAGCGGCGTCTGGTCAGGAGACATGGGGAGTGGGACACGGTGTCGGAGCCATGCCACACCACACACACGCACACACCCACACCCTTCAGGTGGACAAGATTGGCCGGGGCCACCAAGGGGACCCCTCGTCGGCGCTGCTTGAGTTGCTGGACCCCGAGCAGAATGCCAACTTTCTGGATCACTACCTGGACGTGCCCGTGGACTTGTCCAAGGTGCGTGTCCCGCCTGGGGCCGGGACCCAGTGGGGGAGGCGGGGGGCGGCCCGCAGCACCTCCCCACCGTCTCCTGCAGGTGCTGTTCATCTGCACGGCCAACGTGACCGAGACCATTCCAGAGCCTCTGAGGGACCGGATGGAGATGATCAACGTGTCTGGCTATGTGGCGCAGGAGAAGCTCGCCATTGCAGAGGTGAGGCCCGGACCCCCGCCCGGCGTGACCGAGGGGGCAGCGCCCGCTCAGTGCCTGCCACCCAACCAGAGGGGGGCGGGGACCCCACAGTGGCCCTGCCCAGAGAGGCGGTGGCGGCAGGGGCCTATCACCGAGAGTGAGGGCGGGGCCCACTGTGAACCCTGTGAGGCACAGCTGTGACACCAGGGTGGACGGTCGGACGGATGTACACACACGTACACCCACCCCCTGCCCGCCGTCAGGGGCTCCACCAGCTCCGTCAGATTCCTGTCCCACCTGGGGTTCGGGGCAGACCCGCAGAGGAAGGGCTGGGTCCCCCAGGGCCGCCCGCTTTGGGTGCCAGGTGGGGGCGGGGACGCACAAGGTCGGCTGCCAGGACTCCGGGAACCTGCCCTGGGCACCGGGTTATTCTAGACGATACAGCCGGGGAACCGCCAAGGAGGATCTACCCAGCCGGGCAGGGGCTTGTGTCCCCCCAGTGCGCCACCCTCCCAGCACCACCCAGCGAGTCTGCCTTCACCCCGCCTCCCTCGTGCAGAATGTTCACGGAGGCTTCGTTGTGGGCGCGTCGTCGAGCAAACCACTGGTCACTGGTGATTGACAGCACCTGGGGGCCAGGGGTGAGGCTGGGAGTCCCGTCCCTCCAACCCCAAGGTTGGGTCCTCAGCGACCCGGCCCCAGGGGCCACCCCACCAGCACAGCTGAGGGGTGGCAGAAGGGGGCTTGTGGCCCCAGCTGTCCCTTCTCACTGTCACTCAGAAAACAGGGTCTGGGAAGCTGTTGTGTTAGATCTGGGGCCAGAGACCCAAGTATGGATTTCTTCTTTTTAAAAAAATTTTTAAAATTTCTTTTGAGAGGGACACAAGCGTGAGCAGGGGAGGGGCAGAGAGAGGGGAGAGAGAATGCCAAGCAGGCTCCATCCACACTGGCAGCGCAGGGCTCGATGTGGGGCTTGAACTCACAAACCGTGAGATCGGGACCTGAGACAAAACCAGGAGTCGGACGCTGAACCGACTGAGCCTCCCGGGCGCCCCCAGCTCTGTCCTGTCCCGCTGTCCCAGGCGCCAGGACGAGAGGGAGAGACAGCCTGTGACCATGACACTGGGGAGAACGGTGTCCTGGGCTCTTGGCGCGGAGCGCCCGTGCAGCGTCTGGGGCTGAGCGCTCAGCTCTGAGAGCAGAGTCCCGCGGCGCCTCTGTCCCCGGCGCGAGGCCGCCACCTTCCTGCCGGCTCGGGTCAGGTCCTGCGAGTGCGTGATGCGTCCCCTAGGCCAAGGCAGCTCTCAGCTGTCAGGTGTCCCCTGCGGCTGGCGGCCCAGCTCCCAGCCCTGGAGGCGGCGGAGCGAGCGGAGAGCCGGACTTCCCGCCAGCTGGAGTCTGGTTTCTGATGTTTCCTTTCCGGAAAAGGGCGGAGCACGTTTCTCCCCGAGCCCCTCTCAGCCCCCAGGGGCTGACCCGAGTCTCCCCCTCCTCCCCGGGCAGGACGGGGGCAAGAGCAGCTCTTGGCTGAGGGAGTTCCTGGCTGCTTTTAAACCTTTAAAATGAGAGGAACACAGACTCCCCGAGGCTTCAGGCCAGCGTGTCAGCAAATGTTCTAGGTGCGCGGTTGTGTCGTGTCTCCCCTCCTGTCCCTCCAGCTGGTGCTCAGGACCGCTGTGTGGCGGGTTGGGCTGGGCTGTGGGTGACATCGGAGGCCCGTGATCTCCCCATTCCTGTCTGCTCAGGGTGGCGGCCGCTTTCCTTGACCCACGGGTCCTGGGTGTGTAGGTGGGGTGAGCCCAGGGATCAGGGAGGCCTTCCTGGGGGAGCGGCATCTCCAAGGACATTGGGGGAAGGGCAGGAACGGGATCCGGGTGGAGACCGGGCAGCTTGCGGGTGCCTGCGCGCTCTCTGCCCAGACTCCCTGCCTCGCTGGCTCCTTACTCTCCGGGCTCAGCTCTGATGTCGCCTCCCAGGGCAGCCCCCCCACCCTGGGGCCAAGAGCTCTGTGCAGGCAGACCTTGGGGACCTCCGTCATCTTTAGACAGAGCCTGGGGTGTTGGGAGCGCCCCGTGGGAAGCGGGGGCCACAGGAGAGGCCGCGGGGGTCCTGACGGCAGCGGTCCCCTCCCTGCCAGCGCTACCTGGTGCCCCAGGCCCGTGCCCTGTGTGGCCTGGATGAGAGCAAGGCCAAGCTGTCCTCGGACGTGCTGACCCTCCTCATCAAGCAGTACTGCCGGGAGAGCGGCGTGCGCAACCTGCAGAAGCAGGTGGAGAAGGTGAGCTGGGGGTGGGGGCGCGTGGGGGCTGGAGGCCAACCCTGGCACACGTCCTGCGTGACCCCACTCACCGGGGTCCCCAGAGGAGTCCCATCCACAGAGACAGCAGGTGGGAGGCAGGGGTAGGGGAGTCACTATTTCACGGGGAAAGTCTCAGTCTGGGGACATGGAAAGTTCTGGAGACGGTTGCATGACCCAGTGAATGCACTTAATGCCATGGAGCTGTAAACCTAAAAACGGCTGAAAGGTTCCTTTTACGTACTTTACTGTGACCTTAAAGATCCAAGGCCAGCGGGGTGGGGGCCGCGCCCACCCCGCTGCCTCGCCCGCCCCAGGTGTTGCGGAAGTCGGCCTACAAGATCGTCAGTGGCGAGGCCCAGCTCGTGGAGGTGACGCCCGAGAACCTGCAGGACTTCGTGGGGAAGCCCGTGTTCACCGTGGAGCGCATGTACGACGTGACGCCCCCCGGCGTGGTCATGGGGCTGGCCTGGACCGCCATGGGTGAGCCGCCCGGGGTGGGGTCCCCGCACACCCCTGGGGAACGTCTCACACGGGTCCTAGTGTGGTCAGCTGAGTCCCCCAGATACACTGGCCCTGAAGGGAGTCCCCAGGGATCGGGGGCTGACGGAGGAGGAAAAAAATGGGGCCGCCAGGTGACAGTAGCCAAGCTTTACTTGCTTCGAGGGGAGACCCCACCCCCACCCCCACCCCTCAGGGAGGCTGGTCAGAGCTCTGTGGACTGAGCGGCCCGCAGGGCTGTGCGCGACAGGCTCTGAACTGAGAACGGTCTACGTGTCTGGACCGTGGAGGGAAAGGAGCTGCGCCGGCCTGAGGGAAGGACTGGGGGAGGGGGGATTGCACCTCGAATCCGAGGGCCCCCCGAGTTCACGGGCTCTGCCTGGCCCCCCAGGAGGCTCTACGCTGTTTGTGGAGACCTCCCCACGGCGGCCACGGGACAAGGACAGCAAGGGGGACAAGGACGGAAGCCTGGAGGTGACAGGCCAGCTGGGGGACGTGATGAAGGAGAGCGCTCGCATCGCCTACACCTTTGCCAGGGCCTTCCTGATGCAGCGGGACCCCACCAATGACTACCTGGTGACATCCCACATCCACCTGCACGTGCCCGAGGTGAGGCCCTAGCTCCTGCCTCTGGGGGAGCCCCCCCATGTCCAGCCCTCACCCATATCTCCCCCCCACCCCTCCCCAGGGCGCCACCCCCAAGGATGGCCCGAGTGCCGGCTGCACCATCGTCACGGCCCTGCTCTCCCTGGCCATGGACCGGCCTGTCAGACCGAACCTGGCCATGACCGGCGAGGTCTCCCTCACGGGCAAGATCCTGCCGGTGGGCGGCATCAAGGAAAAGACCATCGCGGTGAGTGTCCCCCTCCTGGCGGGGTAGTCACCCTTAGAGGAGTCTGGGCCAGAACTGCAGCCAAGGGTAACGGGCCCCTGCTGGGCCACCCCGTCTTGGCTCCCCCTGCATTACAGGCAGATCTGTTTCCCTCTAACCAGGAATGCCGCGACAGCAGGACACTGGCCCCTTGGGGGAGGTCGGTCTGCCTGACTGTACCCTTGGTGCTGGGCACCCCCAGTTCCCCTTTGACCCTACCCACGTGCCTCCAGGGCAGGGCGTCCCAGCTGAGGCTCAGGCATTGGTCACAGAAGCAGCTTATGCCACGGGAGCCTGGCTGTCCTGGGGCACCCGCTGTCCCCCAGCCTGCGGTGGCCGCCTGGCTGACCTGCGGTCCCCTCCCTCCCAGGCGAAGCGAGCCGGAGTGACATGCATCGTCTTGCCTTCCGAGAACAAGAAGGACTTCTACGACCTGGCTGCCTTCATCACCGAGGGCCTGGAGGTCCACTTCGTGGAGCACTACCGGGAGATCTTCGGCATCGCCTTCCCCGAGGAGGAGGCGGCCGAGGCCCTGGCGGTGGAGCGGTGACACGGCCCCGGGCGCCGCAGGCACAAAAGGGCCCAGTCCGGGCCGGATGCTCTGGCACCTGAGCCACCAGGAGACTTGGGAGAGGCTGATGCCTCGCCCTCCACTGTGGCCTAATCACGGAGTCTGCACACGCGATCTATTTAATTATGATTAAAACCCTTTCCAGTACCACCTGGTGTGTCCGTCTGCACTGCGTCACCGCCACACCTCAGGAAGGATCGCCCCTGTGTCCCCCAGGCCAACACAAGACCCCCATGTTCCAAAAAGGCTTTATTACATACAGAGGGGACGGCAGGGCTCAGTCCTTCTTGGCGGCCGCTTTGCGCATGGCTGCCAGCACGTTGCTCAGCTCCTCTCTCTTCCTCTTGGCGCGGATGTGCGTCCCCACCTGCCGCGAGAAGAGCGCCATCAGCCTGGGCCTCAAGTCCCGTCCCTGCCACCGCCAGCCCACCCATCCCTTTCCTTTTAAAGCTATTGTTAATTGGGGGGGAAGAGGATTATTTAGATACAATACAAACAAACAAGGAGCAGAGAAACAATTCCAACCAGGCTGGGAGCTGTCTGCACGTAGGGCTCAAGTGCACAAACCATGAGGTCCTGACCTGAGCCAAAGCTGGATGCTTAGCAGACTGCGTCACCGGGGCAACCCTGACATTTATTCATTTCAGCGGGACGGGGGCCTCCCTGGCAGGTCCCCGGCTCCCAGCGCAGAGCCCGATAAGGGACTCCAACCCATGAAGCCTTGAGACCCTGACGAGCCAAAACCAAGAGGCAACCCTTAACTGACTGAGCCACACAAGCGCCCAACAACCTACCTTGTTTGTTATTTTTGAGAGAACAGTGCAAGCAAGAAGAGGGGCAGAGACGGAGACACAGAATCTAAAGCAGGTTCCAGACTCTGAACTGGGCGCAGAGCCCTAAGCGGGGCTCGAACCCACGAACCGTGAGTTCATGACCTGAGCCTAAGTCCGAACTTTAACCGACTGAGCCGCCCGGGCCCGTCCACCTACCCTTTTCTTGATGAACTTGAGAGCGCGCTTGTCCTTGGAGACTTTGAGCAGCTCCATGGCTCGCCGCTCGTACGGGGCGAAGCCGCACACCTCTCGGATCATGTCCCGCACGAACTTGGTGTGCTTGGTGAGGCGCTGGGGACGGGGCGGGGGGGGGGGGNTTCATCACCGAGGGCCTGGAGGTCCACTTCGTGGAGCACTACCGGGAGATCTTCGGCATCGCCTTCCCCGAGGAGGAGGCGGCCGAGGCCCTGGCGGTGGAGCGGTGACACGGCCCCGGGCGCCGCAGGCACAAAAGGGCCCAGTCCGGGCCGGATGCTCTGGCACCTGAGCCACCAGGAGACTTGGGAGAGGCTGATGCCTCGCCCTCCACTGTGGCCTAATCACGGAGTCTGCACACGCGATCTATTTAATTATGATTAAAACCCTTTCCAGTACCACCTGGTGTGTCCGTCTGCACTGCGTCACCGCCACACCTCAGGAAGGATCGCCCCTGTGTCCCCCAGGCCAACACAAGACCCCCATGTTCCAAAAAGGCTTTATTACATACAGAGGGGACGGCAGGGCTCAGTCCTTCTTGGCGGCCGCTTTGCGCATGGCTGCCAGCACGTTGCTCAGCTCCTCTCTCTTCCTCTTGGCGCGGATGTGCGTCCCCACCTGCCGCGAGAAGAGCGCCATCAGCCTGGGCCTCAAGTCCCGTCCCTGCCACCGCCAGCCCACCCATCCCTTTCCTTTTAAAGCTATTGTTAATTGGGGGGAAGAGGATTATTTAGATACAATACAAACAAGTAAGGAGCAGAGAAACAATTCCAACCAGGCTGGGAGCTGTCTGCACGTAGGGCTCAAGTGCACAAACCATGAGGTCCTGACCTGAGCCAAAGCTGGATGCTTAGTAGACTGCGTCACCGGGGCAACCCTGACATTTATTCATTTCAGCGGGACGGGGGCCTCCCTGGCAGGTCCCCGGCTCCCAGCGCAGAGCCCGATAAGGGACTCCAACCCATGAAGCCTTGAGACCCTGACGAGCCAAAACCAAGAGGCAACCCTTAACTGACTGAGCCACACAAGCGCCCAACAACCTACCTTGTTTGTTATTTTTGAGAGAACAGTGCAAGCAAGAAGAGGGGCAGAGACGGAGACACAGAATCTAAAGCAGGTTCCAGACTCTGAACTGGGCGCAGAGCCCTAAGCGGGGCTCGAACCCACGAACCGTGAGTTCATGACCTGAGCCTAAGTCCGAACTTTAACCGACTGAGCCGCCCGGGCCCGTCCACCTACCCTTTTCTTGATGAACTTGAGAGCGCGCTTGTCCTTGGAGACTTTGAGCAGCTCCATGGCTCGCCGCTCGTACGGGGCGAAGCCGCACACCTCTCGGATCATGTCCCGCACGAACTTGGTGTGCTTGGTGAGGCGCTGGGGACGGGGCGGGGGGGGGGGG
>NW_027527386.1:1113081-1115777 GCF_008692635.1 Crocuta crocuta
GCTGAGCCTCCCCCTCCCCGCCCCACCGCGCTCCCTGCCGCCAGGGCCCTACCCGCCTCCCTCCCGCCTGCGTCCCGCCGCTCTCCCTGTCGCCGGGGCCCTACCCGCCTCCCTCCAAGAAGCCCCCCGACGCGCGCGCCCGCACTCACCCCGCGGCGGCGGCTGTGCCTCGGCTTGCTCACGTTCTTGGTTACTTTGTGGCCCTTATTGAGGCCCACGGCCATAGGGTAACGCAAAGCCATGGCTGCAGACAGGGATGGAGAGAGGACGTGGAAGTGAGACCGGGCTCGGTCCCCGCCGCCCCGAACCCCGCGTCCCGGCTCCCCGGGGCTCGCTCGCCGCGCCCAGCCACACTCCTGAGCCGCTCCGGGGCACCGGAGCCCGGATGGCAACAGATCCTACACACGGAACGCCCGACTAACCTGCTGGTCCTCAATGGCTCCCGCGGCGGAAGGGCTGGAGACTCGCGGAACTCTGGGATATCTAGCTTCCGGGGGTCAAGCGGGCCAGAAAGGCAGGAACGCCGCGCACTCCCCCTGGCGGCTGGAGGACCTGCGGGTCTCCATGAGCATGCGCGAACCGTCCCCTGCGCATGCGCGCTTACAATAGCGGACGGGCCGTAGTTTTGGTCGCGGCTGCTGTGACTCCGTTTCGCGGTGGCTTGAGTTCGAATCCTACGTTTGCAGGTTCCTGGCTGAAATTCCACCTTGGCCACTGGCTTGCTGACCCTGCGCCAGCAACTTTACCTCCCAGCATCTGAATTTCTTCATTTATATAGAATGAGGACAATACTAGTACCTATTCCAAACTGCAAGATATAAAGATACCTGGCACAAAATAAAACTTCCATAAACAGATATTGGTTTCATCATATATGGTGGCAAATTCTAGAACTGAAGATGTGGTATAGTGCCCCCCAGATGGCACATGATATAATTTGATGTAATTTTAGATGGTTCAGGGACGGGAGGCAGGGGTGAAAGAAAAAACTTTTTTTTTTTTTTTTGGTCCAGTTTTTATCTTTCACTTCTATTTATCCCCAAGTGATGGTCCCAGCTTGGGGCTAATCTGTTTGCGTTTAACCCTTGTAACACTTGCTCTTTCTAGAGCTTTGCGTAGCCAATAGCTCACATTTTGTAACATTGTATTTGTTCTATAGTTTTTATTTGTCTAGTTGCTTTTTCTTTATGCAAGTGCACTAATTTATCATTTTAGGGAGAGGAGGTGTCAAATTTTCAGTAATTGGTGTAAATATCAGTGACGTGCAGGTAGAGAATCCCAGCCCCCGCCAATGAAGTCCCACCTCTAAGTACCATTCCTTATCTGTGAAATGGAAACAATGGCAGTTACCAGCTTCAGATGAGATCAGCAATGTCAAGTGCTTAGTGCCTGATACACAGTATCATTATTGGTGCACAAACCACTTCATGCTGCAAATAAAACCTTTTAGGCCAGGCAGTACCCTTCCTTTCACCCGTGACTTGCCGGGCAAGGTCTGCCTCTCTCTCAGACTCCACTTCTCCACTCTAAAATAGGGTTGAATAGGGGCGCCTGGGTGGCTCAGTGGGTTAAGTGTCCGACTTAGGCTCAGGTCATGATCTTGCAGTTTGGGAGTTTGAGCCCCGCATCCGGCTCTGTGATGACAGCTCAGAACCTGGAGCCTGCTTCAGATTCTGGGTCTCCCTCTCTCTCTGCCCCTTCCCCGATCGTGCTCTGTCTCTATGACTCTCAAAAAAAAATAAATCAATGTTTAAAAAAATAAAATAGGGTTGAGAAGTCTGGTCCCCTCTTGACCCACCTGCAACCAGCAAACTGAAAGGACCCAGCCATTTGAACACATTTGTGCCAAGGTAGAAGGATTTTTATAATGAACTAGGAAGCTGGGTCCAGCCCAGAACGCGTTCTTTTCCTTCTCCCCAACCTCAGAACCCGTCAGAAGGTGGACAGTTTCAAGGCTGCCCCTCGCTTGGAGCAACGGTAGGGAAATGCTCCAAAACTGGGCAGAAAGAAGAGATCAGGGATGCGGTGGGTCCAGGTGGGAGACGGATAGGGTTCCCAGGGTGGCTCAAGGGTGCTGTGCCGTGTGTGACACGGCCAGGGCCCTGCGGTAAGTCGCATCACCAATCCGAGCCTCAGTTTTCTTGTCTGCAAAATGGAAGCAGCCACCAGTTCGTCCGTGGTGGCCCAGAATGACGAAAGTTCTTCCAAGTGACGGACAGGGTGCCTGGCACACGATCAGCACCTGCACACCGGGAGTGGTGACTGTTTCCAGACGCTGGTAGTTTTTCTCGGTTTTCCTTTTCTGTCTTGATGACTCTGTCTGGAGCCGCGGCCACCATCTCCGAGGCGTCTCGGGTCGTGTCCCGGCTCCCGGACGGCTGGAGGGAGGGCTCCCCTCCGGGAAGATGAAGGGGTAACCACCCGCAGAAGCTCAGGCGGCAGCGGCAGCGGTGACGTTGAACTCCTGGCGGACGAACCAGGCCCTCGGGTGCGGCAGCCAGCCCCGGAGCAGGCAGAGCAAGTGCAAGCGCCGTGGGTAGAAGACGCCGGGGGCGCGTGTGGCGCCGCCGCGGATCACGGCCAGGGCTGCCTTGGGCCCTGGGGCCGCCTTAGCCCTCGTGACGCCCCTGGGGACAGGAGGGCGCGCTGGAGACTGTGGCTGGGCGGGCCACCCCACCCTGCCCCCCGCCCCCTGC
>NW_027527386.1:1116205-1116747 GCF_008692635.1 Crocuta crocuta
CTCCCTCGGCGACGGAGGCGCGGTCCCGGAGGCCCAGGACACACATGGTGATGGCCACGTTCACGTCCTGCACGACTAGCTCCCGCCGCAGAGAGCCGAAGAAGCCGTCCAGAGCGAACTTGGCTGCCGAGTACGGGCCAGAGAAGGATGTGGGCACATGGCCTAGGAGGGCGGCAGGGCAGCAGCTGAGTGACCGAGGCCGGGCTCCCCCTCCTCCAGGGGGCCTCCCTGCCCCCTCCAGGCTCGGCCGCATCGAGCCCAGCAGCCTCCCGACTCTCCGCCCGGCAAGCACGCACCGAGCAGCGAGGACACGACCACCAGAGAGCCTTTGCTGTCCGTCAGGCTGGGCAGCGCCAACGAAGTCAGCTGCACGTAACTCAAGAAGTTCACCTGCAGGTGGCGACGGCGAGTCACCGAGCCGCGGAGAAACGCGAGCCCGGAAAGGGCGAGGCCTCGACGCAGTGGGCGGGGCCTGGGGCTGTGGGGGAAGGGCCTGCGGTGGGAATTTCGGAGGGGGTGGAGTCTGGGGCTAGGAGGGGCGG
>NW_027527386.1:1117006-1119621 GCF_008692635.1 Crocuta crocuta
GGAGGGGCGGGGGGCGGGCAGCAGAGGGGCGGAGCACCTGCATGAGCCGCCGTGTAGCCTGGACGCTCCCGGACCGCCTGCCTGCCGGGGTGGCGCCGAGGTGGTTCAGCACCAGGTAGTCCAGCCCTCCTGGCCCGGAGAGGCCCATCAGCAAGGAGCGAGTCCTTGAGGCTCCGCCCCTGGGCCCGAAGAGACCCCGCCCCTAGCGCCGCCACCTTGAACTAGCGAAGCCTCCGCCAGAGCGCTGACCCAATGAATTCTGCCCCGGGTAGCGCCCCGCCCAATAGCAAAGAGACTCCCTGGATCCTGCCAAGGCTTCGTCCCGGATCCAATTAGGCCGGGTCCGGAGTTCCAGCGCTAGTCACGCCCCGGACCCCGTAAACCTCCGCCCACCGGCTACCACGGCCCCACCCCATTCGGGTTCTGCCCCGAAGGCCCCGCCCCTCACCCAGCTTGTCCAGCGCAAACTGCACCACGCGCTCGGGCACCTCAGGGGAGGCCATGTCCGCAGCGATGTAGAAGACCTTGGGAGCGCCCAGCTTCCGGCAGTTCCCTACCACCTGGGGGGGGCCAGAGCTGCCCGTGGGCCCGTCCACCCCAGCCGGCCCCCCGCCCCCTGCTAGGCCACTGGGGCCCCCAGGCTAAAGCCCCCCTCCCCTGCTTTGAACTTCAACATCCAACATTATTCCCATTATTCAGCACATGTTTTGGACACTACCCATACTCCCATTTCTCGAGGACCCCTCCCTGTTTTACACCCGCCGTTTTACTGTATCAACCCGACACCATAACCCGTGAGAAGGTACTTTTATGGTCTCCGGTTTGCAAACGAGGAAACTGAGGCACAGAGGTTAAGCACCTTGCTTCAGGTCACACAGGAAGCCTGGGTCTTTGCAAGGATTTCCAGAAGCCGGGGCCCCGCCTCCCACCCACTCCCACCCCACCATCAAACTGGAAATGGGATGTCTCACCTTTTGCAGGAAGGCCTCCGTGTGGGCAGTGAGCACCAGGTGCGAGCCCAGGCGGGCGTAGTGATACGCCAGCTCCTCCCCGACCCCCGCACTGGCCCCCGTCAGTAGCACGCGGGCTCCCTGGAGGCTGGCTGGCAGGGTGCAGGGTGGTCAACCCTGGGGGTGCACCGGCAGCTGGCCCGATTCCTCCCCCCCGCCCCCCTGCCCCCAGGGACTCACCAGGGTCGAAGTTGTCATCCCAATAGTACGAGAAGAACAGGGCTCCCAGCCCGGTGAGGAGCAGTACCTTCATGGCCCTCCCCGAGGCGGCAGGGTCTACAGCGGGAGAGAGGGTGGCGGGCACAGGCCTGGCTCACAGCCGTACCCATTTCCTCAAATGTGATTTTGTACGAAGATGCCCCAGGCCCCGCCCTCGCTTCTCCGTCTCAGCAGCCACCACCCTGCTCCAGGTCACCATCCCGCGCCCCTGCACCGCCTCTTCTGGGCTTTCACCCTCCGCCAAGCAGCCAAAGGACATCTTGCCTCCCCCTGCTGAAAACCATCCCCATATCATTTAGGACAAAAGCCAGGCTCCTTAAGGGTCATAAAGGTCCTGCGGGGACCAGCCAGCTCCTTTTGCTCGCGCTGCCCGTTTGCCACACCCGCCTCTTCACTGTTCCTCAGAACCAGCCAGTCTCCATCCTGCCTCAGGGCCTTTGCATTGGCTGTGCCCTCGGCCCGGAATGCTCCTCCCAAGTATCAGCCACTTCTTTAAAGTCAGCACAAAACTGATTTCCTCCGAGGGTGCTTCCTGGCCTCGTTTTAAAAGCACCTCTGGTCCCTCTCTCTCCCCTGCCTCTACAACTTCCGTCCTCTCAGCACTTGCCATCCCGTGAGATTATCTTGATGACTTGTTACATGTTCACTGTCCCTCTATCCTCCTGGCCTGTCAGCTCCATGAGGCAGGAAGGAAATGGAAACCTGCTTCTGCTTTGTTCACTCCTGGGTCCTCGATGCCCCAAATTGTGCCAGGCATTCAGTAGATAGTCAACAGGCACCAGACGGACGCTGAGCGATAGGAGGGACATTGTAGGTAGGAGCTGGGGGAGCCCAGAGAGATGACTCTGCCTGGGGACACCCAGAAGGCATCTAAACGCTGGGCTGGAGACACAAGACCCTATACCATCAGGGGTAAGGTGTGACGTCAGCTGTGGGAGTGAATGTACTTGTTCCAGGAAGAAGGTGAAAGAAACGAGCCAAGTGCTTACCGTTGGGGGGGAGGGGTGTCATGCATGTCCCCTGGAAAAGGCACAGGTCCACCCCATCATGGGGCTTCAATCCGTCAAACTCAGGAGGACAAACAGGAGAGGGGGACTTCCAGAACTGAGACATGGCGGGGTTGGGAGGTCCTTGGATCTTCAGTCTCTAGATCCAGCCCTCAGTCCTTTGCCCCCGCTCCCAAGTTGCAGCTGCCTCCTCCCTGGCGCCCCCATCTTCACACTCCCTCCCTCCCACCCTCCCCTCTTCAGGCAGCCAAAGGGATCTTTGTCCAAAGAAGTCTGATGTTCCCCTTCCTGCTCCAAACCCTCGGGGGGCTCCCCACTGCCCCCCATAGCGACCAAGATCCTAACCTCAGCCCACAGTGCCCAGCGGGTCGGGCCGTGG
>NW_027527386.1:1120233-1122412 GCF_008692635.1 Crocuta crocuta
GCCTGTGCGTTCTCATCTTCCACCATTCCCGTCTACGAACCTTCCTCAGTTCTCAGAAAAGTGAAGTGCTCGCCCTTCCCGGGTCACGGCAGCCATCCCAGCCCTCCTCACTTCCAGGGAAAGGCTGGGAAGCGCCTCAGCCTGACCCTCTTCCGACCCTGGCCGTGACCACAGCAGCCAGGCAGGCGGAGGTGGGGTCGGGTGGATGAATGGCCGCCTGGGTGGATGGGTGGACGGATGAATGGATGAAGCAGTCGGCCTGAAATGGGGGAGGAACAGGGGGAACCAGACGATCGCAGAACGTACTGGTCCCATGACCTCCCCGAGCCTCAGTTTCCCCTCTGGACAAAAAGGACGTGCGCCCTGTTGCGCGCTCCCAACCTCGCACTTACCCACTCGGGCCTCAGTTCTCCCCACGTTCGAGAGGGGCTGGGGTCCGGACCGGAGAACAAGCCGCGAGCCCCTCGGACCTCCCTGAGTGGTCGAGTCCAGCCGGGCCCCCGACCGCGCCCCCTCACGCAGGACCCGAGTCACGTGACCCCGAGCCCACCTCCTCAGGGGGAGGGGCTTGGCCACGGAGACCCCGGCGCCCGGGCGTTGCCGGGCAACGGCCCTGGGCCTGGCTCGCCTCCTCCCAGTAGTGGTCCTGGTCCCGCCCCCTGGATGAAAGCCCCACCCCCGACTCAGATCACGTGGCCGAGGGCCGGCTTCCCTCGCACAATTCCAGCTTCGCGTTGCCGCGACGACCAGGAGTAGGCCTAGGCCCTTAGTCCCCCGCGCGGGCGCGGGTGGATCTCCCGGGCTCCGACAGCTTCTTGGGTCACTCTCCGGCCTCAATCTAGACGCCCTACTCCTGTTTCCCCTCACAGCATCAGGGCCGTGCCAGGCGGGACTACATTTCCCAGAAGTCTTGCGGGGGGGGCCCCCTAGGTGAGCCATCCGGGCCCTGCTGACTCCATTTCCCAGGCAGCTTTGCGGCGTCCGGGCTCTGAAGATTACACTTCTCAGAATCCTCTCGCGGTAGGGCCGCGGTCCCCCTCCGGAGTCTCCGAACCGTCGGGAGACTTCGACTCCCGGAGGCCTTTGCGGCTGACTAGGGCGACTACATTTCCCAGAGGCCTCTGCAGCGCCGCCACCGGAAGCGGCGAGCGAGTCGAGTGTCCTTGCGCGCGGAGCCGAGGGACCATGGTTCCCCGAGTGTGGTCGCTGATGAGGTGCGTGGGACCGCCGGGCGGGCCCCGAGCCCCCGAAAAAGTCCCCTCCTGTGGGCACCCCCTCCGGTTTGCTCCCGACTGGATCTTCGAATTCCGTGGTTTCAGGTCGCCCCATCGCCCAGATGGGGAAACCGAGGTTCAGGCGGGGAGGGGCTTCCCGAGATCTCCTGTCGCCTCCTTCCCACGTCCCAGCAAGCCCTTGCCTCCTGATTGTGTCCGAGATTCCTCGGAGCCTCAGTTGCCTCCTCCGTAAGGTGGGAATGCCGCACGCGCTGTTTCAGGAAGTTAATGCGTGCCCGGAGCGACGTGTGACAGACAAGAAGCGACCGGGGCCACTTGGAAGCCCCTGGAGGGTTGCGCGCAGGTCGAGCCCCCGGGGCTGGAAGGGAGAGAGTCAGAGGCCTTAAGTCTTCCCTGTTCCCTGCTCTGTGCGGGACCACGAGAGCCCGGCGCCTCTCTCCAGGGCTTCATTTACCAGTTAAATGGGGCCGCGTAGCTCCGCTTTGCAGTGTAAGTGGAGCACAGCACTCAGCAGGCATAGTAGGCGTCGGGCACGCCTCTGGGTGTCCAAAGTGCCTTGTGCAGCCTGGCTTCGGTGGGTCGCTCTGAGGACTGTGGCGGCCCCGGGAGTCCAGCTCCTCCCCCAAGTGGGCCTGGAGCCCCGAGGGTGGCCACTGGTGGCCCATGAGTGACCGAGCTGCCATCCTTCCCTTCCCTGCTTGCAGGTTCCTCATCAAGGGCAGTGTGGCTGGGGGTGCCGTCTACCTGGTGTATGACCAGGACCTGCTGGGGCCAAGTGACAAGAGCCAGGCTGCCCTTCAGAAGGCTGAGGAGGTCGTGCCCCCAGCCATGTACCAGTTCAGCCAGTACGTGTGTGAACAGACCGGGCTGAAGATGCCCCAGGTACGCTGGGGTTGAGAGTGAGGCTAAGGCGCGGGGGGAGGCGGGGGGAGAGGGGGGCGGCG
>NW_027527386.1:1122520-1124260 GCF_008692635.1 Crocuta crocuta
GGGGGGGGGGGGGGGGGGGGGGGGGGTGGTGTTTGTTCTGGGGTGGCTTTTGGTCCCTGGTCCCGCCAGCCCTGCTCGGTGTCGTCTGCAGTGGGCTGGGGCTCCTGGGCCCTTCCCTTTTCACCTGCCCCCTCCCCGCTCTCTTCCCAGCTCCCAGCCCCTCCAAAGTTTAACTTTCACGTCCGTGACTCCTGGAATTCAGGTAGGTCCCGGTGCCCGTGCTGGGGGGTGGCAGCCCCGGACACCCCACTCAGCACCCCCTACCCCTGTGTCCTGGCCATTCCTTTCCATCGTTCCCCTTCCTGCTCTGTGCACCACCCAGGGGTCTAAGAGGAAAAGGGGTGGAGATTTCAGGGAGGCGGGAGCAGGGTGGCGCCTCCGCGGAGAACGGATCAGACACCGCGCGGCCCTGCCCCATCTCTGCCTCGGTTTCCCTGAGTGGAGCTGACCAAGCTGGACCTGGAGCCTCTAAGAGCCTTGCGGAGCGGGGGTTGCCAGGGGAGCGGGGAAGGTGGGGGCTAAGCCCTGTGGCTGAAGGCGCCGGGCCCTCCCTCCCCACAGGCATCATTAAGGTGATGTCGGCTCTGTCGGCGGCCCCCTCCAAGGCCTGCGAGTACTCCAGGGAGGGCTGGAACTACCTGAAGGAGCGAATCAAGTAGCCCGTCAGAGGAGGCCACCTGCCCCAGCCAGGACCAGGGGCAGGGATGTCACAGACCCGGAGACTCCGGACTGGGGCCGAGACCCCACTCCAAGGGCGGCTCCCGGCCTTGCTGGCCCAATAAAGGACTTTGGAAGTGCTGCCGACCCGTGTGCTTGCCCTGCGGGCTTGGGGTGGCCCGGCTGCTGCCAGACGCCGGGACCTGGGCTGCTGGTGCCTCGCGGCTCGTCAGGGCTTAACCTTGACCATAGGCATCGGTTCACTCCTTTGCTGTCTGGGCCATGCCTGCGGAGTCCCCAACCTGACGCGGGGGTTGGGAGCACTTGGCCCCGGGTGCTCCGTAGACAGTGCTCAGGACCCAGGAATGGGTTGAGGAGGTGCCGATGGCCCGCTCAGGTTGGGGGTCTCAGTTCGCTGAGGGCTGAGCCCCTGGTGGGCAGCCTGGAGGTGGGGACTCGGCGGAGTGAGCAGAATTCACCTGCCTATGTGGTCACTCGCTGTCCGTCTGGCTCAGCTCACGGAGCACCCGTGTCTGGTCTGGGCTCGGCCCGGCCCTCCTTGCCCGCTCTCCGCCCGCGTTCCACCCTCTCCCCGCAGTCTGGGGATTCCTGGCGACCACAGGCTGCGCGGTTGTTGCTGTGGACGGGGGCTCCCCAGCCCTGCTCCGCCGGGAAGCTTCTGCCCCTCCCTGGGTCAGCTGCCCGGTGGCCTGAGTTCTTCCCCAGCGGACGGGGCCAGCCCCGAGGGCACCCCACCTTGCCCTGTGCCCCGGACAGACAACAGGAGGTGGGCTTGGGTGGGAGCCGGAGCCCGGCCCGGGCAGCTTGCCCCAGGAGCGGGGAGCGGGCCCGGGCAACGGCGCCCTGAGCTGGGATGGGACCCCCCCCCCAGCCCTGTTCCCGAGAGTTCTGTTGCTGGGTCCAGCGGTGAGCAAGGAGACGACAGCGGTTACACGTGAGCAAAGCAGAGACCGGAAGCCACGTTTTGCAGGCTCCGGGGAGGAGAAGCTGGCGTAGATTCCCGGGACCGGTGGGGACGGGGTGGTGGAGGGCGGGTGGCCTGGCCTGGCGCGATTTCGGCGG
>NW_027527386.1:1124268-1124944 GCF_008692635.1 Crocuta crocuta
CGACCTGGCACGGCCAGCGGTGAGGCGCCTGCAGGCCGCCTGGCCGCCTGTGCCACCCAGGGCTCCCCCCCGCCCCCCGCCGTCCTGCCTGGGCCATGGCTGGGTTAGGAGCAGGTCCAGGGCAAGGCCGTGACGAGCGGGGCCAGGGAACCTCCTGACCCTTGGGGACGGCCGGGATCAGAGGTGAGCCCCGTAACCGCCCCCGGCCTGACCGCAGCCACGGAGCCCTGCTAGGAGGGAAGCAGATCCCGGGCCCGTCGCACAGGTGGAGAAAGCTGCACGCGTGGTGAGGTTCAAGCCCTGCTCTGTCTGCCCGGAGCCCAGGTGGTGGGTAGTTACCTTAAACCTTCCTCGGGACACAGGGCATCTAGTTGCCTCACCCCCATGACCAGGTCCTGCGCCAAGGTGACTTTCGGTTAAGCATCCAACTCTTGATTTCAGCTCAGGTCATGATTTCGTGGTTTGTGAGTTCAAGCCCCACATCAGGCTCTCTTTCTGCCTCTCCCCTACGCTCTCAAAATCAACAAACTTCTCTAAAAAAAAGCGTTCAGAAACAGAAGGGTTTGTGCTCCGGGCACAGGAAGCTGGGGCTGTAACGTGTCACATGAGGCGCCTGGCGTCCTCACGGCCCTCCCGTTACTGTTCCCACCATCGTGCAGAGCGAGGCAGACACGGA
>NW_027527386.1:1128156-1128847 GCF_008692635.1 Crocuta crocuta
CGACCTGGCACGGCCAGCGGTGAGGCGCCTGCAGGCCGCCTGGCCGCCTGTGCCACCCAGGGCTCCCCCCCGCCCCCCGCCGTCCTGCCTGGGCCATGGCTGGGTTAGGAGCAGGTCCAGGGCAAGGCCGTGACGAGCGGGGCCAGGGAACCTCCTGACCCTTGGGGACGGCCGGGATCAGAGGTGAGCCCCGTAACCGCCCCCGGCCTGACCGCAGCCACGGAGCCCTGCTAGGAGGGAAGCAGATCCCGGGCCCGTCGCACAGGTGGAGAAAGCTGCACGCGTGGTGAGGTTCAAGCCCTGCTCTGTCTGCCCGGAGCCCAGGTGGTGGGTAGTTACCTTAAACCTTCCTCGGGACACAGGGCATCTAGTTGCCTCACCCCCATGACCAGGTCCTGCGCCAAGGTGACTTTCGGTTAAGCATCCAACTCTTGATTTCAGCTCAGGTCATGATTTCGTGGTTTGTGAGTTCAAGCCCCACATCAGGCTCTCTTTCTGCCTCTCCCCTACGCTCTCAAAATCAACAAACTTCTCTAAAAAAAAGCGTTCAGAAACAGAAGGGTTTGTGCTCCGGGCACAGGAAGCTGGGGCTGTAACGTGTCACATGAGGCGCCTGGCGTCCTCACGGCCCTCCCGTTACTGTTCCCACCATCGTGCAGAGCGAGGCAGACACGGAAGGGACAGAGCCGCC
>NW_027527386.1:1129237-1129843 GCF_008692635.1 Crocuta crocuta
GCCCCCCCCGCCGTGCTCTGGAACAACCCCCGGCCGAGCACGTGGGAAGGGAAACCAGCCTCCATGGGTAGGTCGTTAAGGAGCCCCCTGGGCCCCGGCCCTCCAGCGCCCCTCACCGGAGGCCGGGCGGCCGAGTCCTGCAGCTCCGGGGGCCTGGCGGCGGCGCTCTGGGCGTCGGGCAGCCTCTCCGCCGGCGGGCACCGGTAGAGCTGGCCACGGAGCGACGGCACGTCCCTGCAGGGCGTGCCCGTGTCAGGCTGAGGGGCACGAAGCCGGGGCTCTGAAAGGCTGGGACGGCCGAGGGGCGGCCAGGTGGGCAGGAGGGGCTTGAGGAAGCACCTGGGCGGCCGCACAGCTGTGCGCAGGCCCAGGGCAGGCGAGGCAACGGGGGAGATGGATGCACCTGTGAAAAGAGCGCAGGGCAGGCAGGGCCGGGGCGTCTCACGGAGAAGATCTTGAGCTGCCAAGGGCGCCCCTGGCCCCGGAAGCCCGGCACTGCTGAGGCTGCTCCACGCCCCCAGGGTCTCAGCAGCTCTGTGGGGACCGCCCGTGCCAGCCCTCGCCGCCGCAAGTCGGGGGTTTCCGTTTACCCTGTGGACGGTCCCC
>NW_027527386.1:1129952-1132251 GCF_008692635.1 Crocuta crocuta
AAGCTTTCACTTCTTGCCTGGATGGCATGATGCGGGGGGCGTCCCATGAAACATCAGCCATGGCGTGTCCCCACCACCCACAACCTGGGCCTGGGGGTGGCCGGCCGCTCGCCCCCTGCTCACATGGACCCAGCCGCCAGCCCACAGACTAGGGCGCCATTCTGGACCTCTCCATCCCCTCGTGCAGTCAGTCCCAAGTCCCTCTGGCCCCTTGTGTCTGTCACCAGTGCCGAGACCACCTTCCTGGGCTTCCCGCCTGCCCCCTTTAATCTTCAGTCTTCTTTTCCCACTGTCCAAGTCTGATCATGTACTGCCCAACTCAGGAACCTTCTACGGCTCCCTGCTGCCCTTGCCGTGCGCCCAGACTCCTCAAAGGGCCCTCCGTGCCCAGGACACAGCTGGTTTTCACCACAGCCTCACACCCCTTCACCAGGACACCCTTCCTCCGGATTCCGACTCATCCTGCCTACGGCTCAGCCTCGCCTCCTCTGGAAAGCACCCCCCCCCCTTCCCACGCCTGGGCTGAGTCTGGGCCTCCCCACCGCCCTGTGGGTGTCCCATCCTGGCACTTACCACTTCGGGGCCGGGTCTCCCCACCTGCACGTCACATGGGCCTGGGACCGGCCTGGGCACTGTAGGCGTTGAGCAGCACCCCCGCCTCCACTCCCAAATGCCAGGAGTCCCTGTCCCCTCGGTCCCACAGCTACAAGTGTCTCCAGGTGCTGCCAGCCGTCTGCCCTCTGGCAACAGTCGTCCCAGCTAACCACCACTGCCTTGGGAGTTTGTATTAGTCCCGCGTCCACTGTGACAAAGGACCACGGACTGAGGGCCTTGAAACCATCCAAGCTGAGGCCAGAAGCGCGACCGGAGTGTCGCTGGGCTGAGCTGCAGGTGTGGACGGGGCTGGTTCCGTGTGGGCGCTCCGGTGGGGAGGCCGCTTCCTGCCTCCTCCAGCTTCTAAGCACGAGGGCCCCTTTGCCTTCAAAGGCGGCGGGGTAGTGTTCCCGGCGCGGGGCCCACCCGGGTAGCCCCAGGGAGGTCTCCGTCTCCGGGTCCTCGACTGAATCCCGTCTGCAAAGGCCCTTTGAGGGGCCAGGTTCCAGGGCCTGGCGTGGGGACGTCCGCGGCCTCCGGAGAGGGGCTTCATCCCAGGCCGTCTCCCCCGGCTGCGGGTTCTGAGGGGACAGCGGCCCAGGCTGCCCCAGTGGTTGGCGCATCCTCAGCCCCCAAACAGGGCCGGACCCCACTTGGGACGCATCAGAGGTGGAGCCCAGAGAGAGGGGCAGCCAGCCGTGGTTGGTTTCCACAGACCAAGCAGCAGCAGGCCTCCCTCGCCCTACGGCTCCCCTGGACGGCGGGGGTGGGGTGGGGGCTCCCTCCACAACCCCCACCCCCACGAGACCTGGGCGCCACGCAAGGGAGCCTGTGGACCATGTGGGGAAGCAGCAGGGCCCCAGGTGCACCCCTCAGTCCCCCCCCCGCCGGGACACAGTTCCACTCAGGAGACCCTAGGGGTCAAAGCCACAGGGACCGGGAGCAGAAGGTGGGTGCCGGGGGCGAGCGTGTAATGGTCTGTGTGTGGGAAGAGAAAAGGTTCTGCGGATGGAGGGCAGTAGTGGTACCGATGCCACAAACTGTCCACTTAAAAATGGTTAAAATGGGAAATTTCAGGTGATACGTAGGATCAGATTCAAACAAAGCACAACGGCCTGCTGAGCAAGGGCTGGGGGCGGGCAGAAACCTCTGCACACATCAGAGGCCCTGGAGGAGGAGGGACGAAACGGCCCGGGCTCAGCAGGCGGCGGGCGTGCGCCACCAGCCAACTGCTTCCGGAAACCCTAACGGTCCCTTTAAAGCCACCCCCGTCTGTCGGCCTCCTGTGAAGGAAGGGCCATGACTAAGCAAAGCCAAGTACAATGTCAATTTATGAAAAGACGTGAAATAAAAAGAGACGACGCTGTGAATAAAGGGTATGTGAACAGAAACACATTTATTACAAAAAAAACCAAACCGAAACAAAACAAGAAAAAAACAAAACAAAAAACATTCACATTGTATTGAGCTACAATATGGCAGCAGATAAAAAAAACGATCGTACACAGCTGAAGAGAACTCCTAACAGAACGCGCTCCCGTGGCCACGGGACGGACACGGGACCCCAAGCACTCAGTAGCGGCGCGTGAAGCGGGTGTCGTTGGGGCGGCTCCCCCGGTTCTGGCCTCCGAATCCGCCCTGCATTCCGCCGCGGGGGATCACGTGGCCCCGCGAGGCCCCGCCTGGGGCAAAGCTGCCGCGCCTG
>NW_027527386.1:1132357-1133166 GCF_008692635.1 Crocuta crocuta
CCTAGCTCCCCACCCCCACCCCCCGCCATGGCTGTGCAGAGGGGAGAGTGGAGAGCTGGACGCGCAGCACAACAGCTTACCCTGACATCCCTCCCCGGTTCATCATGTGACCTGGCCCAGAGTGCCCGGACATGCTCCTTTCGCCACCTGCAAGACAAGAGATGCCTGTCACTCGGAGCCTCTGCACGTGGAGCCTAGAGAACGCTGACACAGGGCTCCCGCGACTCGAGTCCCCCTCCTGAGCCACCCAGCCGTCCCAGACCCTGCAGGCCCCAGTGGATGCAGGGACCGCGCACACCTGCTGTCCTTGCCAAGTGGCAGTCGAGGAGTTACCTGTGCCCACACCACTCTCCCGTGCCAGATGGCGTCTGTCCCCCCCCCCATCCAGCCAGTAACAAGCAAGACCCCAAGGAGGGACAGCAGGGGAAGCTGTTCCCGCCCTCGAGAAGCAAGGAGATGAACAGAGACGGGAGTAAAGCAGGTGCAGCCTGAGCCTTCCAGATGCTTCTCCACACAGACAGACACGTCCCGGGCTGAGCGCCAGTCCTCACCTTGCCACCTCTTGTGGTCCCTGTCTACCATGCCTCCGTCAGCAGCGCCCTGCCACGCACGGTCATCCTCTATTCTTCGGCCGTGGTCCCCCCATTCACGTCTGCCCCTTTGGAAAAGACACCTCTGATTCGGATTGCCTGTTTCCCGCACCTTCCAGAATAGCAGGCGTCATGGGTTCTGGAAGGCGGGTGCGGCATTCTGTGTGCCCGGTCCCCAGCCCCCCCATCTGCACTCCTTCCAGAGGCAGGGGGGCCTCA
>NW_027527386.1:1133183-1188339 GCF_008692635.1 Crocuta crocuta
TCATCCTCTTGTCCGAGCCGTAGCCCCACCCGTCACGGGAGTCCCGCCCATGGCGCTCTGGGCCTCCGTGGCGTTCGGGGTAATGCTAGACGGAAAGAGCCAGAACAGAAAGAAGGCTTCAGTATCAAGCTTGGATCCCAAGGCCTTTGGGCCAACAAGCCAGTAACGACAATGATACTAACTCAGAAGAGCCGGCGAGCGTTCTACACATGGCCATGTGGGTCGTGTGCCACAAAGGCCACCTCCCCTCGCATGACAGCCACGGACCTGAAGTCAGCTCGTGGACCAGTGAGGAAAACCGAAGAACCCAAAGACCAAAGGAAGAGAGTGAGGGCTGAGACCCACCCTAATCCAAACGGAGGGACTTCAGGCAGCGAAGGGGCCGAGTGGCCGCCCTGCGCCAGGGACAGCCAGCAGTGCACACAGACCCCGAGCTCCAGCCCCTCGGCACCTCCACCCTCCGGAGCAAAGCGGCCACCAGAGACCCTTTCCACAACCACCCCAGCCCCGGGGCCTCACCAGGCCAAGCACCACCGGCCACTCTGTGGCGCTGCCCGTGGAGAGCGCTGGCCTGGCCCAGGCCACACGAGTGCGTGGCCCTGCTCTGCTTGTCAGCTGAAGGAAGGATGGAAGGCAAAGCCTGTCGTTCTAGGCAAAGCTGTTCTTAAGGAACAGCCATGACTCCACCCTTTCCCCCCGAAGCCTGCACTGCTGCCGGAAGATCGCCCCGGGCTCTCAGGGAGCCGGCAAGGTGGCTTCGCCTCCACTACTGCTCTCGCGGTTCCACGAACCCTATCTGCAGCCCTGTGGTCTTTTGCTCGAAGATCACGTTCTAAGTGAGAAAAACTAGAAGGGAGTCCTGGTAATGAAGCCGCGTGGACGGATGTTCCGCCGCCCTGAGGCTGCACGTGTCCGAGCTTCTGCCCCTGCGAAGCCAGGAGCCCTGCGGGACCGGGGCCGGCTGCTGTTACGTGGGGGGCCCGGCCACGTGGGCCCCACCTGCCTCCATGAGCCTTGCGCTCACACGTGTGTGCGGACACCTTCCTCCACGGACACCTCCCTCCACAACAGAAAAGTGAGGGGGGGGGTGCAGCAGCCATACAAGATGGACGGAACGCAGCGCTGTTCCTTCCAGGTACAAAACCAAAAGGCACGGATGGGGTCCAGGAAAGCAGTGCCCGGTGGAGCAAGAGCTGCTAACACAAGGGCGCTAAAGTAACGCTTCCGTAAAGAAACTCCAGGACACACCAGCTTTTAGAAAAAATTACAGCTCGTCATTCAGACCGCTTCCTTTCAACAAACGCAAATGTTAAACGAAAAAGTGATCTTTTCTGGACAGCATTCTGAAGACACAGACGGACACTCGGCACAAAGCCCATCTCAAGCTGTCCCTGGTTTTCCACAGGGGAGCCACGCTCTTCTGCCCAGCAACCAGCCGGGGTAAGGGCTCAGCAGGACCCCGAGAGCCTGTGCTGGTGTCCCCTCCTGTGTCCCGTGTCGCTGCCTGGGCCCAGAGCAGCACCGGCGTTATTACTAAGGGTGGCGCACACAGAGAAAATGTCGGCCAGTAGCAGCCGGAAGAGAGCAGGCAGGGATCAGCAGCTGCGCGTGAGGACCTGGGCTGGCCAGTGTAGACACAGCTGTCGACCCGGTTAGCCCCGACACCCTGAGCAGGGGACAGTGAGCGCCCTTACTTCACAGCTGGGAGACACACACTCAGCTCAGGGCGGGCCCTGCTCTCCGGTTCCGCGTCCAGAGCCTGCACGTTTAACCACCGAGCCCCACTTCACCAAGGAGAACCGCCACGAGCGGCTGGAGACGGAGCTGATCCTCTGGGTCACCTCCAGGAAGAGAGGACAAAGCCGCGGGCGAGGACTACTCCAGAGGCGGCAGAGGACGCCCCCGACGGGGCCAGGACCGTACCGCCCGCAGCCTCGCCCTCAGGGAGCAAGGAGGGAGGGCAGCCAGAGCTGCGCTCGGCCAGGGAAGGACACTCACGGGTCACAGAGCAGTGGCTCTGCCCCACGCCACCCTGACCACAACCTTCCCGAAGGCCTGCCCTGCCCCCCGATATTCCAAGTAAACACTCTAAAGAGTCAGCACTCTTTGGGGGAAGTTCTTAATCTAAACGTAAGACCAGAAAAAGGAGAAAATGCAGCCTATTTTGTAACACGTCAGCCCCACGGAGCGTGGGCCCCCGGCCCCCCGTGTGCTCAGCTGTGCAGACGGTGACGACGGGGCCCCTCAGACTCGCCCAAGGCTCTTGTTAGTACAGATATGGCATTTAGCTACTTTGTTATTCGGACGTGAGCAGACCCTCAGGGTCAAGGCCTGCACTCACTCTTTCTCCACCTCAGCTGAGGAGGGAGAAAGCATGGAGACAGGATCGATTTCACGGCAAAATCTGTGGCTACAACTCGAGTTTCTGACTCACCTGTCCTTCTCTTTCTCCCATCATGGATCTCGAACCTTCTCTCCTGAAAAAGGAAATTTAAATGACAACATAAAACGAGAAAGGCAACAGGTCGGTTAGACACGCACCCCCCCAATAAAAAAACATTTTCTAAACCGAACCCAGGTAATTCATACCCTGAGGGTCTCAAAGCCCAGAAGGGCCAACCCTAGTTCTTTATCATTCAGAACAAGAGGAAAAGAGAACTCGTACAAACGGGCAGGGTCAGTGGGGGCCTGGCTGACCTGTCGACAGAGTGGTCAGGGTAGCGGCCCCGGTCCCTGTGGTCAAAGTCATGGAAGCGATCCTGGCGGTTGAAATCAGAATGGTAGCGCTCGTCTAGAGCGGCCCGCTTTGCTTCTGGCCAATAGGCATCATCTCGCCTGGAAAGGGAATAAAGAAGTAAATATAATTTCTCCTTCAAGTTCATGACCTTTGTGGAGCTGGCGAACCGAGCCCTGAAACTGTCCCTGGATCCTATCAGTCCACAGAGCTTCTTTGCTACAGGAGCTGAGAGGGGCTGGCAAGGTGATGTGTGATCCGACTGAAGGACCCCCCCTTCTATTCTGTCCGAGAAACCCCACTTGGCCCCAAAGAGAAGAGCTTTAGTTTCCCTACCAGGCGGGCACGCGGGGACACGTGCACACCTGCGGGTCGCCTCTGGAAATCACACACGGCCTCCATCTATCAGGACAGCAAGTGAGAGAGCCATGATCCCAAGCTCTCCTCAGTGCACTACCTCTTCTCCTCCAACATGGACTTGACCCAGCAGATATCAGTGGGGGGGACGCTGAGAAGCACTTGAAATACACTGTTTCAAAACTTTATGACCACAACGGACTCCCAGCAGCAGTATTTTGCACAAAAGCATCAAAAGTCCTGAAACAGCTTGAAGGCCCTTGAAAAGAGTCTTGCTAGATATTACACGAGCACCGTTAATCCACACGGTAGAGAGAGGAATACAAAACGTGGTTCTTCCCAAGTGGCAGTGCGTGCGGAAGAGCTGTGTCAGGTCAGTGCTGAGACTACTGGTCCGGACTCGCACCAGCAAGGACCGAAATCAGGCCTGCTTTTCGCTGGGGCTAGTGTTTGAGTGTTCGCAAGTCAAACAGTATGCCCAGGAATTAAAATCAGTATTACTGGAATGAACCAGAACACACTGCTACGATGACAAAGCTTAAGTGCGGGCCTCAGGGACGCATCTTTTGGTCTCTGGTTGCCCACTCTGCACCTGACCCACATGGCTCTGGGTCTGCACTCCTTCCTCAGGGGTCTGGGCTAGGACTTGAACGTGAGGCTTTCTTAGGTGCACTATTCTACCCAACCACTTCCCGAGACCCCCTAACCATCTCCGGTGCCGGATGAACAAGAGGACATCAAATGGGGCCGCGGATCTGGGGGACCGTAACCCGATTCTAAAGGCCACAGGCCACTGCTGTGGTGGCGGCTAAGGGCCACCGGGCTCACCGGCCGTCCACGTCGTAGGGCCTCCGNCAGGCGGTGCCGGTGGAAGGCCAGCCGCTCGCGGGCGATCTCCAGCCGCTCGCGCTCCTCGCGCTCCCATTGCGCCTGCATGCGCTGCTCCCACTCGCTGCGCTCACGCACCCTGCGGGAGAGCAGCAGCTGCAGGCGCGCCGCCATCTGCGCGGAGCCCCCCCCACGGGCCTCGGGCCCCGCAGGTGCAGGCGCGCAGCCGCAGGGGACCTGCTGGGACAGGGGCTGAACCTCGTTTCCTGAAACCTTTTCTGCAGACCAACATCTGATGCCGTGATATGGCCCATCAAAAATAAGAAACAGAACACGCTGTTCCCAGAAAATTCAGTCTCAGTTAAGACCTTTCCTGGGGCACCCGGGGGGCTCAGTCCAGTAAGCGTCTGACTTCGGCTCAGGTCATGATCTTGCGGTTCATGGGTTCGAGCCCCGCGTCGGGCTCTGTGCTGACAGCTCAGAGCCTGGATGCAGCCTGGTTCAGATTCTGTGTCTCTCTCTTTCTCTCTGACTCTCCCCTGCTCATGCTGTTTCCCTCTCTCACAGAAATAAATAAAAAAAATTTTCCTCCCAAAATGAGCTTCCATCAGCCCTACGGAATGGGGAGAACGCACTAGAACTGCAGCCCTGACAACGGTGCGAGGACAGTGCGGGCGAGGCTGTGCGGATCCTCCCACCACACCTGAGGGTGCGGCCAGCTCTTCTCTGAGGGACACCAACTGCACCCAGCGTGTCTCCTGCCAGTCTCTGTCCCCTTCCCGCCTTTGCTATGCACTTGGAGACGTGTGCTTACGCCTGCAGAACTGCACACTCGCCTCACCGTGCCGGCTCTGGGACAAGAGTGGCTCCCGCCTCCTTGGTGACCCTCCCACACCCGCCTTTACAGACCGAGGGCAAGCATTCAGAAAGGGGCCCCCAGAGTGGACGGGCCACGGACCAGACAGGCAGCACCCAGAGGCAGAGGCCATCTGACGGTCTCCAAATGTTCACGACCTCAAAAAACCGGACACTTATGGTGCACAAGGTCTTCCAGGGCAGGCCTGGGGCAGTGGCACTTCCAGGTTCGCGGCACTGGACTCGGCCGCGCAGACCTCCGCGGGATCCCTCTCCAGGGGCCGCGCCCCGTCCCCGACACCGCAGGCGAGCGTGCACCCAACCAAAGTGGCAGATGCGAACCCAGGTCTCACTGCCCTTTCCACGCCGCCAGTGCCCTCATGAAGCCGCCCCTCGTCCCGCGGCACCTGACCTGTGCCTTCTGTCAACTCGCCACTATCTGCTTTCCTAGCAGGTGCTTTCTGCCTCCTTACGTTTACCTCAGGTCACGTCTGTCCCCATCCCTCACGGATCTTTTATGTACGAAGCTTCATTTTCACTCAGCCAACCTCTCCTTCTGGCCCTCAAGTCCCGAACGTACCCACTCCCGCTGTACACAGGGTCAGTGAGCTCTCACCGCTGTGTTCTGTCACCAGCTGACGGGGACTGTTTTGTCCCTGACGTGAGCTGCAGACCCAGAGGGCCGGTCAAAGAACATCCAGGTGACTGGAAGCTATTCTGGGGAGAGCCCATCCACTGTCCCTAGTGAGAAACATCACTACAGACACATGAAGTCCCCACATGCACGCGCGTCGGCTCCGGGGCCCTGTGTGTCAGTCACTTCCACACCAGGGCCCTGTGGCCAGCGCCCGTCCCTTTGCAGAAGGAGGCTGTGAGCCTCGCCCCCTCTCCTCACTCTTACTCCAATTTTACGAACGCTGTTTGCTTTTTAAACTAGTTTAAGAATTGTTTCTAGCTAGGAAAGGCTGTCATTCAGTGCGCTTAATACCACTTGTGTTTAGTTTTTTAAATTTCTGGAGACGTTTTCTTTTTCTTTTTTTAATGTTTTTTTTTTTTANTTTAGCTATTTTGAGGATGAGGACCTCTCCACTCTCTCCCTGCGTATGTCCCACTGTTTTCTCCCCCTTCCCGCCGCTCTGGGGCACACTGGGTAAGCTAACCAGCACTACTGCATGAGGAGAGCATTCCAACTCCCCGCCATTACCTTCCAGAATCGTCAAGAAGAGACGGGCCTATCTGCATGAGAAGATCATTTGAAAATAACCACAGGATGAAAGTCAGAGCACAGCAAGTCTACTGAAAGCCAAAGGAGCAACTAGGTTTAAAGCAACATTCTGCCCGCAGAGGCCTCTGAAAATATGCCCCTACGACATGGTTCTGAATAGTCCAGAGATAGAAGCAAACCAGGAACACTGCTGGACACAGACTCACCTACGGGACTCGGAGTCTCTCGACTTCCGAGGCTCTTTGACTTTATCAAAGGACACGACAGACCGCTTCTCTCTGCTGGCCGATTTGCGATCCTGGCTCTTGGAAACCTGGTTAACCAAAAAACATCCAGAAGTTAAGGAAGAAATGACAGCAGGAAGACTCAGGCGAGTCCACACCTAAGCAACCAACACAAAGACTGGAAATGAACCTTAACGTTTAATGGGATACGCAGCCAACAGGGTGTTCCCTCCTAAGAAATTTCATGTTTTCCCGATCATACTTAAAATCAAAACCGCATCACCACGCAAAATATGATCTAATGAGAACCTCCAACAGGGTCAAAATGGAGATATTACCCCCTAAAACGTTTTATATGAAAAAACCAATTTCTTAAAAAAACTTATTTGCTTAAGAAGGGCTGCAAGCAGGGGAGGAGCAGAGAGAGAGGGAGAGAGTCCAAATGGGCTCGATTCCACAAACTGAGATCATGACCTGAGCTGAAACCAAGAGTCAGATACTCAACCGGCCAAGCCACCCAGGTGCCCCAAACCAGTTTTTTCAATACCTGGTCTTCTGCATCCAAAATAAACTCCTTACTCCCAACTCATTACTCTTGTCCTTTCCTTCCTATTAAACATGCAGTGAGTGCCCAGCCACGGCTGCCTCTAGTAGAGCAGGATTCCTGATTTGTGTGACTGCATTATTTTTATGAGATTTACCCATCTCAGCCCTGGGACTCATACTTCCATTTTGCCATTTTCCACCCATTTTATATCAAATAAATTTAGAAGAGGTCACATGCATTATAACACCTCCACACATAAGCACACTGAAAGCTTCCAGAACTGAAACACTGGCTTGCAAGAACTTCATCGGTTTGCTATCTTTCAGCACAGGGTGACACTGTCCAGGTGACAGTTCCCTGGTAAGGCAGTCACTGTGCCCAGACCATGCCCACTGTGGTTTCCGCCCAACACCTGCTTTCCTCTTAGAAGTCAGGGCTTTTCGCTACGTACCCAGCAGAGGCCTATGTACCCGGCCCAATAGCAACCTTGGGCGCTGACGCTCTCATAGGCTCTTGGGCTTCCCGGGCAGGAACATCGGTCACGCGAAGGGCAGGGCATGGGGAGCCCGCACAAGTCCTCTGCGGTCTCTGCCGTGTGTCTCTACCCCGCCCCCCAGGCTGCGCATCCTTACGGCACCACTGCAGCCAGTGTTAGCTGTAAGAACCATCGCAGGCCAAGCCCAGTGGTCCTCAGGGGGAACTGCTGAATGTGGGTGGTCTTAGGACCCTGGCCCCGTATCTATCCAAGTTGCAAGACCCCCAAATTGAAGTTAGGGTCATTGACAGCTGCCTAAGCCCTACCAGCAGGCAGAGTGAGATGGAAAGAACCTAAGACTGGTACTTTGCGAACTGTGCTCTCCGGAGCATCTGAGAGAAGAAAGAATATGGGACCGAGCCAAAGTGGAGACCCAACTCAGAGGCATGAAACACCGGCTGGGTGACATAGGAGTTAAGGAACGTGTGATGGAGAGCTGCCAAAACTTTCGAGGGAGACCATGAAAATGGCCAGCTACATGCAGATCCAGGAAGAAAAAAAAAAGCCAACTAGTCCCATATCTTAATTTTACACGATAGTGCTCTAACTCTAAAGCTATGGAGCCTTCACACTTGAATTTTAAAATTAGCTTTAGATAATAAGAAAACAAAAATTCTCATCAAAGTAAAACTACGTATAAACAAAAGCTTTTAAAACTCTCTCCATTTTTTTGGGGCAATAGGGCGTACATATCAGTCCTTTAGCATCTGACCCTTGACTTCAGCTCAGGTCACGATCTCATGTTTTGGGAGTTCGAGCCCTGTGTTGGGCTGCGTGCAGATAGGATAGAGCCTGACTGGGATTCTCTGCCCCTCCCCTGCCCTCTATCTCTCAAAAATAAGTAAACTTTAAGAAAGAATAAAAAATTTTTAAAGATAAAAGTGATTAAAACACTAAAAACCCTAATTAAAAATTTCATACTCACTCTCTCTTTGGATCCTGAGGTCTTGACACTAATAACAGGCACCCCTTTAGACTTATCCATCACTACGGTCCGCTCGGTTCCTCGACTTCCTACAGGAAGAAAGGAGTCATGTAAGGTCAGAAACAAAAAACACCCAGATTAGGAAAAAAAAGAACTTCTCTCTGACTGCTAAGAGCAAACCACAAAGCACTCCAGCCAGGAACAGGACACAAGGTGACATCTCCAGTGACAATACCTGATTTTGTGGTTCGAGATCGCTCTGACGGGCCGGGTTTCTGATCGTCTTGATCTTTACTCTTTTCTCCACTTGCATCTTCACCCTTCTTAATGTCCTCTTTTCTATCAGCTTTATCTTCCCTCTTAAGGTTCGCAGATCTATAAATAACATCCCAGAACACATACGCAGGTCAGATCCAATGTTTAGGAAGCAGAGCAGCCACGACGAGACTCTTGCAGGGAGTGCCACGTGACCAGGAGGCTGCCGGGGAAGCATCAGTGGGACGAGGCTCGACGAGGCGAGCCACCTGCTCTCCCCAAGCACCCCTGCAAGAGGGGCTGAAGGAAGGAATCCTCTTGGAGAGCCACTGAAGGTGAAACACCGAACATAAAACCTGTCTATGGAAAACGAGCGGGATGCGCACTGGAGAAAAGGCCGTCGTGGCCACGATTCCCTCCGAGAAGAACAGTACCTGTCGCCGGTGCTGGACTTCTCCTTCTTCCCCTCAGTCTCTCTCTTCTCAGAAGTTTTCTTCCCAGTAGGTTCATTTTTTGCCTGAAAAAAAGAATCAAGTGCAAGTCTTATCTCATTTCCTAAAAGAGTCACATCCCGGTAAGAAAACCACCACTTACTTTTTCCACGGAGATCATCTTCCCATGGAGCTCTGTTTTGTGCAGGTGATTAATGCATTTTGTGGCCTCTTCTGCTGTGGACATTGTAACAAAGCCATAGCAGCGAGCTCCGGGACTCCGGGCATTGGTGACAACCTTAGCACCCACCACCTCAAAGGAAAGCACACGAACAGGGCTCAGTCACGAAGGACCCGCTCACAGACCCTGACACCCACCACGTGAAACACACAGGGCATCACTGTTTGCGCCGCTTTCCTCTGATGCACGAGTCCTGGCACCCGCCCTGGGATGAGGACTGTAGGGGACGCCCTGTCACCCGGTGCCTGACAAGAGGCACATGACAACCAGGGAGGACGGACGATGCTACTGTCTCACTGCAACGACCCTGCAGAGCCGCCCCAGTTCCCGCGTCCCCTCTGGGGATCGGACCCCAGGCAGCATTCCGTTAGCCGTGTGGGCAGTGAGGCAGGACCGCAGGTGTGCACGTGGACCCCCCTGACTCTGAGCAACGACAAAGTTCCGTACGAGAGCTTTCTGGCACCAGAGGCACATCTCGGCACACTACTTCCTCCTCCCAGTGACTCTGGCAGGCTGAAGGGAGGCGCTCTGGCTCAGGAGAGGTGGCACGTAAGCCAGCATTCACCCTGAGTAAGCCACACGGACACTCAGGGAGTTTCTGGGTGGGCTGCCCCCTGCTCAAGGACACTGAGCCGACAATGAGCCCAAGACACTGCAGGCTCCAAGGTGACATGTCCCTGTTGAGAGACGGGGACCCACGTGGGCCACACTGGGATCGTGAAAGGGCCTGCCCTGCATCCCGAGGCCCAGGGAATCAATCACTCGTTATTTCTACAACCCCGTCATATTTAATCTCATTCTTTTTAGATCTCAGACATCAATAACCAACGTAAACACTATTGTTTTCTTTGCTATAAACTGTTGAACCCTTACTGTAAACAGAGGCCTGTGCTAAGTCTCACTTTGGTTTGCCCCAAACGCTACTCTGAGCAAGCAGCCCTGGATGCAGCAGTTTCTTTGGGAGGGGACTCTAGAAAGCAAATGGGGAGGTGGTGAAAAAGAGAAGGAGAGAGAGCTAACACAGGTACTCTAATCAAACACGGAACTGCGGGGTGCATCTATCCATCACTGCCACAGTTCTGGGGCTGAGCAGGGAAGGAAGGAAGGCAGGCAGAGGAAGAGTGGTCGGAGCCGCCCTGGCTGCGGGTGAAACCAGGTGGGCTGAGGGTCACCAGCGGCTACACGGACCATCTTAAGGAGTCACCACCGCTGAGGGCCCACCAGCGAACAGGAGCCCACACAGGGGAAGTGACATGCCCCTGGCCACACGACTGAGCAGCAGAGCTGGGCCCACAGCCGCCCAGACCGGTCTGACCCTAAAGGCCCTGTTCACAACCCCCTCTACAGCCTCACTCACATCCTACAATCACCACCATCTCACAGGGGTGCTGACAGCATCTCCCCACCCCGCCCTTTGCTACCATCCCTGAAGTTGAAGACTCACTACCATAGAAACAGATTTAGAAAATCCTCTAAAATCTAAGTGGTGGCAGTGGGGCCAGAAAAACGGAGAAAAACTGCTAAGCAGGCGTGGGGTCTAGGAGCTTCCACCCCTCGCCCCCTAGCAGCGGAGGGACGCACCCTCCACAGACCCTGAAAAAGGGAACGGTGTCGTTCACAGCAGTCTCCGGGAGGGGACGGTAATCGGCGCGTGAAGGCCATACTACGTTGCCCTAAAAACATTTTCTCTCCTCCAGACGACCCCCGGTCTTACCTTCCCATATTTGCTGAAAAGATTCTTCAAATCTGTAGCTCTGGTGGTAGAAGAGAGTCCACTAACCCAGAAATTTCTACCACAACTGCTACGACCTATTTCAAAAGAAAAGTCTGGTCAAAACCAACACACTCACAAGATCCTGAGTTTTAAAGACCGAGGTCATTTCAAGGCAGACACTTTCCCCACGTCTCCCAGAAGCCAGCACAACCCAGGCCAGCTAAGGCAGGAGGGCCTGCCCCGTCCTCACACAACCCTGGGAAACGCACAGCAGGCTCACCAGGGCATGAGCAATGCCGCGAGATTTTTTTTTTTTTAAATAATGTTTTATGTATTTCTGAGACAGAGAGAGAAAGAGGATGAGCAGGGAGGGGCAGAGAGGGAGGGAGACACAGAATCTGAAACAGGCTCCAGGCTCTGAGCTGGCTGTTAGCACAGAGCCCCACGCACCATGAGATCATGACCTGAGGTGAAGTCGCACACTTAACCGACAGAGCCACCCAAGCGCCCCAGCGATGCCACTTTAATAACAGTGGGCCAGGGGCTTTTAGGAACATGGGAGGCAGGTTTACTCAAAAGTCACCAAATGGCAGTAGGCAGCCCAGTGGGGTGGCTTCTGAACATAAAATGGCTGCTATCAAGATGAACCCAATCCAGATAGATGCTTCTCCTTCTTACCACTTATGCCTCATCTGTATTCTTTCTAGGCTCTAAGAAGAAATCTGAACCAACAAAATGTCTTCTCCGCTAGCGATTTTAATAGAGAGCTAAGGTGTTGAAAAATCTGAAGTACCAGCCAACCCCAAGATATCTGAAACCAGAACACTTCTCCCCATTTACAAGTAGCACTGAGATTAAGGAATCTGCCAATCAGAGGGTCAGTCAGGACCGATGAGCTCAGAGTGCTCCCGCGAAAACCAGGGTCTGCTTGAAATTGATATGTCAACCCTGAGGACCTGGCCTGCTCCCTACAACCCAGAGGCTGCAGAACGAGTAGCAGAGGAGTGCAAAAGGCTTCACAAAAGGTTCGAAGGCACGTCTGGGAAAGAAACGCGGTGAGCAGTGAACCAGGACCAGACACCCCGCTGCGGCCAGGGCCCTGCATGCTCCACGAGACCGGTGTCACCCCAGTGACCTACCCTTTTCCTCTTTGGAAAGCCTTTTTGTATCCGAGTCATCTTCGACAGAACTAGAGACAAAAGATAATGTCACTCCAGAGGGAAGCAGCAGAGAGGAAACAAACTCAAAATTATAAACCACGTGCTGAGGTTGCATACCTACCCGAAATTTAGTTCTGAAAAAATGATACCCCGACAAACTTGTATTGGAAATCTGACCTAACCATAAGATTTCAGACCCATAGGAGTTAATTAATTCTGCTGGGCTAGAGATAATTAGGAAGAATTAAAGAAAACAACCATGATAGGTTGAGAAAAGAAAAAAAGATTATGTAATCAGTTTAAAATAAACAAAGAGAAATAAAACATTGCTTAGAAGTAAACTACAATTGCATCAGTCTGGCTGGCCAATTGCAGAAAAAACAGCTTATGTGTGTCATTAAATGACCAATGGAAAGGAGATAGCGTCTGGTCTAAAACTGAGAAAAAACAAACCTCATTTTCTGATCAGCGCCCTCACTGGCTGAGGACTCTTTAGGAGCCGGAGGGACTTCATTACAAGCTTCAAAAGCAAACTTCTTCACGTCTTCTTTGCTATCTCTGGGGTCTGGGCTTGAGGCTTCCGGGGGCGCTTCCGCGACCTCCTCGCTAGAGGCTTCCGCGTGCTCTGAGGCTTTACTACTCTGCTCAACTGGCTCCTCTAGCCCTACAGGCTCACAGTCCGGCCGCGCGCCATCGCCTGGCTGCTCCACGGGCTCCCTTTTCACTACCGCTAACAGGGTGTCTGCCCTGCTCGCCTGAGCTTGTGCCGTTGACTCGCTGGCCAAATCTAAATCACCCTCCTCCGGGTGGGCGCTGCCAAAAAGGTCCTCTTCCTCCGCAAGCTTTCTGTCTGGCCCCACGCTACTTGTATCCTGTGCAAAGGGCTGCTCCAGCTCGGAACCTTCTTCTTTTACTGGCTCAGATTTACAAGTTTCCCCCAAAATGTCGAGTATTTTCTCATTTTCTACGGATTTAACAGGAATAGAATGGCACAAGGTTTAATTACCAGGGAAATAAAGCAATCACAAATGCGGAACTGGCACGGCCGCCACACTAACACGAAGAGAACCGCTAGCTACACAGAGATTGGAAAACCCGCGGGTACACAAAGTGACACTCGTTACACTACCTGCGCTCCGACCGACTGCTACGGTAAGCCGCTACGCTACATGGGAGAGAAAAGCATCCCAGAGATTTAACCCCCAAAACCTTCTGGCTGATTCTTGACAGTCTTCATTCTGTCGTCGTTTACATAGAACTCTTCCAAATTTAGCTTCCAAAGTCCAAGTTGCATAACTGAATGTATCACCATTCACTGAACAGCTCAATTTCCAAATTTCTTTGAATTTCTTTTAACAGAACAGTCCAACATGAAAACCAGAATCTCTTCCATCGGTGCTCTGAGAGATTTGCAGTCCAGAAAGTGAACGGTATTTGTTTGGAATTCTCATGAAGAAACTCTTTCCTCTTCTGGAATCCAGTTATGTCTCAATGTTTTAAAATGCATCTCCCTACAGCTACCTGCACTGCCTGAATTAAAAACCACAAAGTTAAGACACTGCCCAATATCACAAGATCTGTTTTGTGGGGCGCAGAGGTCATTAGCCCTTGAGAGGCATGCAAACTCTTTCTACGTACATTTAAATGCCATTCACATTTAAAAAGGCAGGAGATAGTCTCATCTCACCAATAGTTTGTAAAATGAGAAGTTAGCCACTTTCACAGATCTGGTGATATGGCTGGGTTTCCAATCTCTATGATCCTGGTATGTTCTGGATCGTAAACCTTTAGAACAATGTACACTACAGTAAGGCAACTTTTCAAAATTAAAGAATTTAAATTAGAGAAGGTGGAAAGCTAGAATGGTTCCAAACCCCCGCTGGTAAGTTTTTCATTTAACAGTACCTGGCTCCAAGGATGGCTCTTCAATTTCCTGCAACAAAAAACATAAATAAGATTGTGCCAGATGAACGCAACCTAGTCCATTTACACTGGAAACTGTAACTAAGAGGGGATTTCTAAAGTACACGCTGGGAAACTGACACAGCAGGCGGAGAACCTGCTCACACCTTCAGGAAAGAGCCCGCACTCGGACACTCCACCTCCTTCACCTCCGCCCCCAGGCCCCCGTTCCAGGCTGCTCTCCAGGAGCCTGGGCCCTGGTGGCAGCTGCTGTCCTGTTGCCTGGTTTTCCCGGCGCCTGGCAACGTTATCCCCTTCAGTGGTGATGACCTCCTCACAGGCTTGTCTGAGGCCCTAGACTGAACTCTTAAAAGCCAAAAGAACAGTGTTTTTACCTAGTGGGTAATAGAATGCCTGACATTTCACTCAATGTAGCATTAATTTCTAAAAATTCAAGAGGGACGGAACACAGGTACAGGTGGTTTGCCCTCTGTTCTTAGTCCACATGTCCCTGCCACCTGCCTGTCACCTGAGTGCCCTCCAGGGTTACGCGCTACTCCTCCCCCCATATCTTTTCCAACCAACGCTGCCACTGGGCTACCTCTAATTCCTAAATATCCTCCAAGCCCTTCCCAGGCAGCCCCGTCCATCCAGACCACTGCTATTCCTCACCCACAGTAGCGTCTAGATTTCCTCTCCCTTCCCCACCCGCTGCGCTTCGCCGCCACGGGGAGCAGCACACGGTTCCTGTGTGGCCTAACGCCTTCAGCAATGGTCCCCCCCATCGCTCTCCCGACAGGTCCACGTGTACCCCCAGGTGAGTCCTACGGTCCCTCAGCACTTAGCCCAGGGCCCGTCCTCCTTGTAGAATGGCTCCTCCTAGCACCTTCAGAGGCTGCTCACTACAGAAGAGCCCTTCTCTCAATACGTGCTCCTCCTCACCAACATTCCCTCTGCGTAAGGCCCAGGATTCTGGAATTCCAGGCAATACGAAGCACTGACTAGGTTCCAGGCACAGGTGTAAGCCCCTTACACACACACGCGAATCATCAGATAGCCCTAACAGATTAGTACTATTAGTACCAGCCTTNAACATCTGAAATCAGACTGCAGAACGGATTCACAGATTTCTGGGGGCACCACTGCTCCAAGCCTGAATGCGACTGCTACCGCGCCTGCTGCCCACGGCCCCGAGGTGGCTCTGGCCCAGACTGGGATGGACCACTCGAGTACCTGACTTGGAGCCTCCTCGATCTCCATAGTGGAATGTGGGGACAGGAACAAAGGACCGCAGAGTCAGGTGGCCCAGAGGAGCCTCTGCTGAGGAAGAATGACTGGTGTGCTGACCTTCTATTCTAAAAGGNTCTGACCCTCCCCTGCTCACGCTGTCTCCTTTCTCTTCTCTAAAAAAAAAATAAAAAATAAAAAAAAATTAAAAAAAAAAAAGATACATTCATCCTTTCAGGCTTCTCCAAACCAATTATTTTCACAAGTGAGGTGCAGTGACGTTAGCCAACCTGCCAAAGGTCACGCAGTGGCAGATCTCTAATGAATGGTCTTAATTTTTAAGCTATACTACTTCCATTAATCATAATTATTTAACCATCACTGGCAGACATTTAGGATGTTTCCAGGCTTTTGTGACTGAATGATTTTCTAATCAGAGAGAAAAACCAACTTTAAGAAGCAGCAGCTAATAAGGAAGGATATGTACATCATGTCACTGCTCTAGCATTTGGGGTACTTCTGAGGAAAGCCAGTGAATGAGGCTCACACCAAAAACTAAAATTACACACCCTATTTGTATCAAAATGAGAGTCATTTCTCAGAATCACACTCTCCATTCAAAGAAGAGTCTGCTACCTCTAAGGATACTCAGAATCCGTTTCAAGAGAAAATGCAGAAACCTTCTGAGGAACGGCAGAAGCGGCTGCACGAGCAGAGAACAGGGGCTCCTCCCCTCAGGGTGGCTCGGGAAGCGCCCACCAGAAGAGATCTGAGAACCACTGTGGGAACAAAGTGCCTCCCAGGAACCCTCACATAAGGATTCCTACCGAGATGCCTAACAGCTTCTAATTTCTACCGCCTTTTCCGTCTACCCAACAAACATCCATCCTCACAGAAATAAAATAATCTAGAATAAATTTTTCGCACCAAGTCAACACGGTATAGGATTAAGTAAACGGACTCTGCAATCAGCCTGATCTTCTTATTCTCTTGGGGCTGTGTGTTTTCTGGAGATCTTTCTTTACCTCTTTACTCTTCAATTTCCTCAAGCAGAAAATAGGCAAAACATCATCTATGTATGTCCTAATCAAAAGGATTAAAGGACATCATGCCTAATGCTTGGCAGACAAAATTCAATAAAAATATCCATTACGACTGTATTGTAATTTGAATTGTTTCTAATGTGAAAAAAACTAAGGCTTAAAAAAGTCAAAACTTATAAAGGGTGACTAGAACGAGGGTACCAAGCGGTTCTTTACCTTCAACCTGTAGTTTGGAATTCTCAAGGCTTCCGAACCCTATCACCACAGACCAACCTCCTATAATAGGAAGGTCTTGAAGAGTGTCCCCGAAAGGGTACCACTGCATCATGCATGTACTGGCGTACCTCACCAAGACACTACTTCTCCAAGCAAAGTGTCTTCTCAGAACTGTCTGAATTTTACACGTGAACAGATGGACCAGCTCTAAAGAGACCCAATTCCAAACATAAACCTTATCATCATGCATCATGATATTTGAGGAACTGACGACTCGTGGTACATCCTAGAGAGAGACACTGCCGAGTTACCTACAGCATGTTCTTGAAGCTGCTCAGGAAGGTCTTTCATTTCGCCCTCGACTAGCTCTCTACTATCAGACAGGGACTCTGGGAGGTTATCCGCATCATCGTCTTCTACACAATCTGCAACACTTCCATTATCGATTTCTGCTTCATCCAACACACTGATATCCATCATGTCGATGTCCTGCAAGTTCTCCAAACTGGTCTCAACATCCTCCTGCAACAAAACAAAATAGAACCATCACATGACTGCCACAGGCCAATCCGCCAAAGCAATTCACTAGCAAGGTTGCACATACCTGTCCATCCCCAGAGTTTTCCTCCAGTCCATTGTCTTCCACACCCTCTTCTTCTGGTTTACGTCCTGGAGAGAAGGATTTACACCATGAGATCAGGGACATCTATATTCCAAAAGCAGTTAACTTTTATAGGCCCGAAGCACTGCAGAAGGAGACCCCAACACTGTGGCACTTGCCAACGTAGGGATGGTAATCCTGGAAGGTAACTAACACCATTTGGGCCTGGACAGCTTGCTCCCACCCAAAGCAGAAGAGATCTGTTCTCAACAAGTGGCTGTGCGAGTGTGAGGAGCTGGAAATGAGTGCATAGTAAGGTCGGGGCAGATCAGACCTGCTTTAAGGCCTGGCCTCCATGTCTAGTGGCTTTGGCTATGAGAAGAGTATTTTATATAGTGTGCTGCTTTTTAGTTAAAAAAAAAAAAAACACTGAGCGTATTTTCCTACAGAAACTGACACCAAACAATATAAATAAGCAAAAAGAAAAACCATACATAATTTTACCACCTGGAGTTAGTCCCCATGTTATCATACATTTACATACATAGACATCCTCCTCTATTGTTACCTACATACACGTATGATGTTTATAGAAATGGCACTGTATGGTCATTCTGTGATCTTGTCACTTAGTATCTGATGAACATATTTCTATATTCTTTAATGGCATCATCTAGAGATACCACCATTGATCTAATTAATACAGATAGAAATTCAAGAAAACGCTTATGAGGGTGCCTGGGTGGCTCAGTTGGTTGGGCGTCTGACTTTGACTCAGGTCATCATCTCATGGTCTGTGGGTTCAAGCCCCACATCAGGCTCTGTGCTGACAGCTCAGAGCCTGGAACCTGCTCCAGAATATGTCTCTCTCTCTCTCTCTCTCTCGCTCTCTCTCTCTCTCTCTCTCGCTCTCTCTCTCTCTCTCTCTCGCTCTCTCTCTCTCTCTCTCTCGCTCTCTCTCTCTCTCTCTCTCTGCTCCTCCGCCACTCATGCTGTCTCTCATAAACTTAAAAAAAAAAAAAATAAAAGCTTATAAAGATGAACACCCTGGCATTTAAAAAAAATATTTATTTTTGAGAGAAAGAGCACATGTGCGTGTGGGGGAGGGACAGAGAGAGGAGACACAGAATCGGAAGCAGGCTCCAGGCTCTGAGCTGTCAGCACAGAGCCCAACATGGGGCTTGAACACAAGAACTGTGTGACCATGACCTGAACTGAAGTCAGATACTTAAGCGACTGAGCCACCCAGGAACCTCCTGGCAATTCTTTTTGTCCACAATTACCATTTTAGAACATATTGCTAGAAAGGGCATTCCCAAGACAAAGGGTATTTTTAAGGCTTTTATTAAAAAGAAAAAAAGATTCTATTATCAAGACAGGTTGTTCCAATTCACACAGCTCCATCAACTATGAGAGGGCCAGTCTTTCCAAATCTTTGGAATTAAAAATTAATTTTCACCTTTGCCAACGAGCTAGGCCAAAAAGGAATACTTGTGAGGTGCCTGGGTGGCTCAGTCGGTTGGGTGTCTGACTTTGGCTCAGGTCATGATCTCACAGTTCGTGAGTTGAAGCCCTGCATCAGGATCTGTGCTGGCAGCTCAGAGCCTGGATCCTGCTTCATATTCTGTGTCTCCCTCTCTCTCTGCCCGTCGCGCCCCCACTCCCACATTCTATGTCTCCCTCTCTCAAAAATAAATACACATTAAAAAAAAAAAAGGAATACTTGTTTTAACTGGAATTTATCCTTAGGTTGAATTTTTTGTTCAGGGAGCTGGACTCATTTCTGACTGTTTTGGTTTTTAGATAAATTTGACTCTTCTCACTCAACCTCTTAATGTTTCTTATGAATAGATTACAACATTCACTGTTCTGAAGACAACAGTTCACAATGGGCAGCACGTTGGCACTTTCATCTAAATAGTATTTATATGGCCACTTGCCTTTAATTTTTACACAAATTATTAGATGATAAAAAAGAAACAGAAAAAGTGCAAATGGTAGTAGCGACAGATCTAAAGAGAAAAGGGAAATCATTAGCCATGGGAGTAATGAAAACTGTAGGGCAAAAGTGAAAGTTCTGGTCCGAAAACAGGCTTGCTACAATTAAACTGATGGACCTTTCTACCACGAAGAATGAAATCCCAGGTGTCAAGCGCACGGAATACACCGCGGAGACCAGGTCTCGAAGGCAGAGCAGTGAGCGCGGTGAGCTTACGTGCTCTGGAGCTCAGCTCCTAGTCCCGCGGCAGAGCTCAGCTTCGTGAAAGATGAAGGAAGGGCTGCTGATCAGCTACCTTTACTCGGTCACAAAACCTTAGAAACACTCACTTCTTTCAAGGCCTTTTCCCCCAAATGAAGACCAATTGTTTTTTCAAGTAACATAAGGGAAACAAACATTAAATTGCTTACATTTAATGATTTATCTTTTGAGTGTACAAAATGTGTAACATTTAGGGCAAAAAAGGGGGGAGGGGGAAAAACAAACATAATCATCGATACCGTAATTGGGTTAAAAAAAAAAACCTGTCAGGGATAAGAATTTCCTTATAACATCTGTAAACTGATTTTTTCCATATCCTAATTCCATTAAGCAATATCAGGAAATCTGAAAAGATTTTTAGGAAAACCTTCTTTAAAAAGCACAGAAGAATGTGGGGCGGCGCCTGGGTGGCTCAGTCAGTTAAGTGTCTGACTTCAGCTCGGGTCATGATCTCATAGCTTGTGAGTTTGAGCCCTGCGTCGGGCTCTGTGCTGACAGCTCAGACCCTGGAGCTGCTTCACATAACTGTGTCTCCCTCTTTCTCTCTGCCCCTACCCCCCGCCCTCTCTCTCTCTCAATAAATAATTTAAACACACACACACACACACACACACACACACACACACACAAGAACGTGTGGTACTTGGGTGGGTCAATTGGGTTAAACATAGGACTTTGGCTCAGGTCATGATCTCAACGATCGATTTTGAGTTTGAGCCCTGTGTCAGGCTCTGGGCCGACAGTTTGGAGCCTGGAGCCTGCTTCGGATTCTGTGTCTCCTCTCCTCCACCCACACTATGTCTCTCAAAAATAAACATTAAAACACATCCACACAAGAACACTAATAGCATCATTCAACACATTATGTGCAAATAGTCTTTAGTGGCTGGCTGGGAACACCGTTACCATTTTATAATTATCTCCATGGCAAAATACGTCTTGAACTTTAAAAAAAAATGTCTGGAATTCAACCCAGTGGTCTTTATATAAATATACCAGGAAGAAGCACTAGCAGCACGTCCACAGATTTATTATATTTGATAAAGCTGGTATGAAGCTATATATACATTGTCCATCCTAGTTATTAGGAAAACTCTTTACTTAGATTTTTTTCATCACCATGAACGTGTAACCCTTTATTGACCTCTCCCTTCCATAAGAGGCAGCAGGTTCCCACAAGCAAAAGCAGTTTTCCGCATTCAAAGCCACCTCTGCTCCAGAGCAGCTGCATGGGCTCACTGCAGCCCAGACCCTGACTGAGCCACCCAGGCGCCCAGGACCTCTCCCTTCCATAAGAGGCAGCAGGTTCCCACAAGCAAAAGCAGTTTTCCGCATTCAAAGCCACCTCTGCTCCAGAGCAGCTGCATGGGCTCACTGCAGCCCAGACCCTTTCAGGGGAGCTCTCTCAAGGATGAAATCATCTCAAGGATGAAGTCAAGAGGAATGTACCTGTGGTGCTTTGTTTTTGTTTTTATTTTTTATTTTTGAGAGACAGAGAAAGAGAGAGACAGACTGACAGAATCCAAAGCAGGTTCCAGGCTGTGAGCTGTCAGCACAGAGCCTGACCCGGGGCTCAAATTCACAAACCTTGAGACCATGACCTGAGCCGAAGTCAGACACTGAACCGACTGAGCCAACCAGGCGCTCCAAGAAAATGTGTGCTATTAAGAACAGTGCATCTTCAGTACAGAAAGCATAACATTGGCTGGGAAGCCTACTGAGAGTAACTATTTGGGAAAAGCCACTCTTCCAAAGAGAAGACAGGTGTTTAAGCCAATCCAAAATTGATGTGAATGAAAAATACAGCTCTCCAGAATAAATCAAAGTGCCATCTTTGTATCAAGAGAAAAGGATGCCCCTCAAATCCCTCCTCCACAGTACACAGCACCCATTTCCAGGCTCCACACTACAAGGTACTGCTCTGCTGCTCTGCCCTGCCGTTGATAACTGTTGATAGCCGGTAGAGCAGTAACCCGGCCCTCGCCCTCTTGCCCGGGACTCCACCTCCTCTTCCTCTGCTGAGCTGCTGCCTCAGGGCTCACCAGTGACAATGCCTCCCCCGACTCTGCCAGGGTTCCCCATGGCACCCGGAGTGGCCTGACGCATGCGGGCAGGTCATTCCTTTTAAAATGTATTTGATTAGGGGCTCCTGCCTGGCTCATGGTTCTCGAGTTTGAGCCTTGCCTCGGGATCACTGCTGTCAGCACAGAGCCTGCTTCGGTCTCTCCCTCTCTCTGCACCACCCCCCCCCAGCTCATTCTCTTACATAAATAACTTAATAAAATAAAATAAAATGTATTTGATTACACAAACATATTTATGCAATTATAAGCTCAAAAACAGCCACATTCTTTACTGTCATTTTTACTTCACTAATAAAAGATTCAGCCTCTTTTTCTTGCACTACACACTAATCCACTTCCATCTTTTATTTTGTACTGTGGATACTTCTTAGTTTAGGGACTCCCATGAAAAAAGACTTTTAAAAAAGTTCAAAAAAAATTTTAATGTTGTTTTATTAATTTCCGAGAGAGAGCGAGAGAGAGACACCCCGCGTGAGCGTGAGCAAAGGAAGGTCAGAGAGAGAGGGAGACACAGAATCAGAAGCAGGCTCCAGGCTCTGAGCTAGCTGTCAGCACAGAGCCCAACGAAGGGCCTGAACCCATGATCTGTGAGAGATCATGACCCGAGCCGAAGTCTGACGCTTAACCGACTGAGCTACCCAGGCGCCCCTTAAAACATTTTTTTACATTTATTTACTTTTGAGAGACAAAGAGATACAGCACAAGTGGGGGAGGGGAAGAGAGAAAATGAGACACAGAATTTGAAGCAGCTCCAGGCTCTGAGTTGTCAACACAGAGCCTGACATGGTGCTTGAACTTACAAATCGTGAGACCATGACCTGAGCCAAAGTTGGACACTTAAACAACGGAGCCACCCAGGAGCCCCCAAAGAGGCTATATTAAATCACCATGGCCACCAACTGCCCATCTCCTCACATCCTTGCTAACATGGATTATTAGGAATGGTATAAATTTTTGCCAGGGTGAGAGGCCAAAATAAGAACTCTATTTCTTTTTCTTTCCTTTCCTTCAATTAGTAGCAAAAGAATCTTTTGTTATATAGGTCAATGTTTCTTCTTTGACCTTTGAGATGCTTATTCATAATCTGTACTTCGTCAACTGGACTGTGTATTTTCCTTATTTTAAAAACATTTTTTAAAATATTTATTTTTGAAAGAGAGAGTAAGCAAGAGCAAGCAAGAGTGGGGGAGAAACAGAGAGGGAGGCAGGCACAGAATCCAAAGCAGGCTCCAGGCTCCAGGCTCCGAGCTGTCAGCACAGAGCCCGATGCAGGGCTTGAACTCACGAACTGTGAGATCATGACCTGAGCCAAAGTCAGATGTTTAACTGACTGAGCCACCCAGGCGCCCCTGTATTTTCCTTATTCTGTAACACTTGCTCTCAGTCTGTTGCATCTGAGTTATTTATGATGTCTTTTGCTGAGAGGATTAAACCTTTCATGCAGCTGAGTTTGTTAGCCTTCTTGTCTGTCAGTTTTAGTGTCATTCTAGGTCATCACCACGCTATCAGAGTACCATCCTAGCCAGAATTTTCTATTTGGCATGGAAGGAGGAAGAGCAGATCCTTTCTCACCAACAGCCAGCCAGCCAACTATTCCAGGATCATCTACTGAAAAATCCTCAGTGCCACTTTTAAGATGAACAAATCATCAAACTTCCCACTGTTTCTGATAGCCTATTAAAATTGAGCAACTCCGGGGGCGCCTGGGTGGCTCAGTCGATTAAACGTCTGACTTCGGCTCAGGTCATGATCACACAGTTTGTGGGTTTGAGCCCCGCGTTGGGCTCTGTGCCGACAGCCAGCTCGGAGCCTGGAGCCTGTTTCAGATTCTGTATCTCCCTCTCTCTGACCCTCCCCTGCTCGCTTGCTCGCTCTCTCTCAGAAATAAAACATTAAAAAAAAAAATTGAGCAACATCAGGGCGCCTGGGTGGCTCATTGGTTGGGCGGCCAACTTCAGCTCAGGTCATGATCTCATGGTCTGTGGGTTCGAGCCTCGCATCGGGCTTTGTGCTGATAGCTCAGAGCCTGGAGCCTGCTTCAGATTCTGTGTCTCCCCCTCTCTCTCTTCTCTCCTGCTTGTGTTCTACCAAAAATAAACAAACATTAAAAATTTTTTAAAATAAATATATAAAATAAAATTGAGCAACTCTACATCACCGGTTTGCCATATACTTTTTTATAATGTTTATTTCTTTTGAGAGAGCGAGCAAGAGTATGCATGCACACTGGAGGGGCAAGAAGGAGAGAGAATATCCCAAGTTGGTTCTATGCTGTCTGAGCAGAGTCCGATGCAGGGCTCAAACCTACAAACTGAGATCATGACCTGAGCTGAGATCAAGAGTCTAAAGCTTAACCGACCGCACCACCCAGGTGCCCAACGATTTAGTTATTCTTACATATTTTCTTTTTAGATCACTTTGGGGGTAGCTGACAACTTTCTAATATGAAATCATCACATCTAGGAAAATGTTCTCAAAATTAGTCATAAGTCTTGAATACTTCCTGTTAGCTTTGCTATTTAAGAACATTAAATATACTACCTTTTACATCCACCTTAAGTCTTTGACTTGCCAGTATTACTGCCACCTCCAAAATCCAAGAGACTCAATAAACAATTTTAACCAGCAAGTTCAGTTGGTGCACTGTTCCTATCACCCAGAGCTTTATTTTTTCACATTTTTTAAAATGTTTTATTTATTTCTGAGAGAGAGAGAGAGAGACAGCATGAGCAGGGGAGGGTCAGAGGAAGAGGAAGAGACAGAATCTGAAACAGGCTCCAGGCTCTGAACTAGCTGTCAGCACAGAGCCCGACGCGGGGCTCGAATCCACAAACAGTGTGATCATGACCTGAGCCGAAGTCGGACGCTAAACTGACTTGAGCCACCCAGGCGCCCCTATTTTTTCACATTTCTGAAGCTGCCACTGGCTAATTTGATTGCTTCAACAGTATTTAATTTCATGAGGCACATTCAGTCCAATAGACCTTACAAACCCAGCACTTAGAAACCACGAGGAATGGCCATCACAGTAGCAGAGTGCCACTCTCCACAAAGAAGAACATGGGTGCCTGGAAGAAATGGCTGATTCCCAAGGTGCAGCAGGAAAGTATGAGAGAGGAATACCTTCCTGTGCCAGAAAATAAGAAAGTGGTCAAAGAGTGATATGGACAGATCAAAAAGACACACAAGCCAGCCTGGAGGGCGCTCACTGGAACAATTTGAGCATCAAAATAATCACCATGAAGTTTAATAACTTACTGAACAAAGTAACAATCTCTAAGTTCACAGTAATAGGGGAGGAGAAGAGCAAGCCAATCTTTAGGGCAGAAAAGAAACGAATACATGTAGATTAGTACATTTAGAAACTCACCAACAAATACCCATCCAATGGATGCCAAAACTAATGAAGCAGGAACAAGATATTAACAAAAGTCTCAAAGTATCTTTCTCATAGATACAGTTACAAAGAGCAAGTAACTCCCCAGCAGAGAAAGCAGAGGAACACTACTTTAAGCAGCATGTACCTCCAGAGAGGATGCACTGAGAAGAGTAACACTTCTGTTGGTACTGCTGATCAGTGTCTAATTTGAACCTAATATGGGAAAAAAAAAATTTCCAATGAAGGAATAAACAAACCCCAATTAAAAAAAAACAGCCTTCATAATAAATGATCTACACTCTTCAAAAATGGCAGTATCAGGAATACAATGAAGTCTTTAAAACTGTGATAGATAGGACACCTGGGTGGCTCAGTTGGTTGAACGTCCAACTTTGGCTCAGGTCATGATCTCAGTTTGTGAGTTCCAGCCCTGTGTCAGGCTCTGTGCTGACAGCTCAAAGCCTGGAGTCCGCTTGAGTTCTGTCTCTGTCTCTCTCTCAAAAACAAACATTAAAAAAAAAAAACAAAAACGGTCACAGATAAAAGGAAACCAAACAGACATGGCAATTCAGCGCCACGCGTGACCCTGGATTTTTCTTCCTTTTGAGCTGTGAAAAAAACCTAAAGTCTAAATAAGGTCTGAGCTTAGACAACTTTATCAACATGAATGTCTTGATTTTGCTAACTATGGTTATGCAACACCCTCGGTTTTAGGCAATACTGGAGTATGCAGGACAAAAGCGCACATGCCAGAAATTCCTTCTCAAATAATTCAGGAACGAAACCAAACATACATACGCACACATACATACGAAGACTGGGGGGAGGATAAAGAAATTTAGTAAAACGCTAACATCTGGGGAATCTGGACAAAGGTTACACAAAAATTTCCCAGTCTTATGTCTTTTCTCTAATATTAACTTGTGTCAAACAAACCAGCATCACAGGATCAGGTATTGGCTAAAATGCAAACATATCAATTTTGCTTTTCCAGTTAAATTTACTTTTGTGACAATTACTCCTAATCATTCTGCTTAAGGGCACCTTGGGTGGCTCAGCTGATTAAGTGTCCAATTCTTGTTTTGGCTCAGGTCATGATCTCAGGGTCCAGAGATGGAGCCCCGCTGACAACCTGGAGCCCGCTTGGGCTTCTCACTCTCCCTCTCTCTGCCCCTCCCTCGCTCATGCACATGCACTAGATTAATCGTTGAAGAAATAGAAATAAACATTAAAAACAACAACAAAAAAAGATTCTGCCGAACAGATTACTGGTAGGACACTATGCTGGACAAGTGCTGAGATGATCTGAGATACACATTCTAGGATTCTGATTAAAATCATCAATATGCAGATTTCAAAGCATTTTGAGTTTGTTCACCACGCGGGCCAGAAAAAAGAACTTCATTTTCATTAAAATCTTGGTATAGTAGGGGCCCCTGGCTGGCTCAGTCAGGGAGCGTGTCCTACTCCTGAAGTCAGTTCAGGTCATGATCTCAAGACGGTGGCACAGGGCCCTGCACTGGGCACGCGCTGACAGCACACAGCCTGCCTGGGGTTCTCTCTCTCTCCCCTTCTCTCTGCCCCTACCCCACTTACGCGTGCCTGTGCAAGTGTGCAAGTTCTCTCTTAAAATACATGTTTTTTTTAAATGTTTTTATTTATTTCTAAGAGAGAGAGAGAAAGACCACGTGAGCAGGGGACGGTCAGAGAGAGAGGGAGACACAGAATCCGAAGCAGCTCCAGGCTCTGAGCTGTATTCACAGAGCCTGATGCGGGGCTCGAAACCACAAACCCGTGAGATCATGACCTGAACCGAAGTTGGACGCTTCACCAACCGAGCCACCCAGGCGCCCCTTAAAATACATGTTTTAAGAAAATCTTGCCAAAATGCAATAAAGTTACTGAACATAATTCAGTAGAACTTATATATTTGTCCTACCAAATATCAAAATGTACCGTAAAGCTCCAGAACAGAACAAATTATGCCAATCAAAGAATCTGGCGCAACGGAGTTTGTACTGAATGGTTCTATTTTACACCGAGTCCTAGAAGACGCGAAAGTAATCACAACAAACGTTTTTCAGGGAGCATGTGAGGGGGCTTAAGGGAATGTGACTGGGAAAGGACAAGAATTGGGTAACACTGTTCCATATACTCTGATCCCTACCTACCTCACACCACATGCAAAAGTCCAATGAATTGAACATCGAAATTAAAAACTAAAACCGTAAATATTACTTTATGATATAGAATATTTTTAATAATTTTAAAGGAGAAGAAGGCCTTTTAAAACACAACAGGAAATCCAGAAACCATATACAATTGATAGGTTGACAGTACAGCATATGTTAAAATTAAAACTTNCTATGATATAGAATATTTTTAATAATTTTAAAGGAAAAGGCCTTTTAAAACACAACAGAAAATCTAGAAACCATATACAATTGATAGGTTGACAGTACAGCATATGTTAAAATTAAAACTTTAATGACCTGAGGTGCCTAGGTGGCTCAGGCAGTAGAGTATCCAACTGTTGGTATCAGTTCAGGTCATAATCTCACAGTTTGTGGGTTCAAGTCCTGTGCTGGGCTCTGTGCTGACAGTAGAGAACTTGCTTGGGATTCTCTCTCTCCTCCTCTCTGCCCCTCCCTTGTTCATACTGTCTCTGTCCCTCTCAAAATAAACAAATAAAACTTAAAAAAAAATTTTTTAATAAAACTTGGACGATCTAAACATTACAAACAAGTTAAATGATAACGTAGGAAATGATAAAATAGGAAAAAACAACTACAATGTTTTTACACAGAGAAAGCCCTCAAAAGTCAGTAAGACAAACTCAGGAGAAAAGTGGGCAAAGGGCATGAAAAGGTAATTAAGAAAATACAGATGGCCAATTACCAGACGTTGTTTAATCCATGCAAAGAAATGTAAATGAAAACCACCTTGTGGAGAAATCCAGATAAATATACTTTTCTTCTACATAAGAGGCAACATTTAAAGTTACATAATATGCAACATCGAGGGAGAATTTAAATAGGCCCCCACCCCCACCCCAGGGTATTAACCAGTAAAGCCTGTTGAAGAGCCATTTGTCAGTAGCTATTTTAAAGTAAAAGGCACATATCCTTAACCCCATTATTCTTCTTCTATTAAAAGCTATCAAAAAATATATCCCCTTAGCTACATAAAGATATTCTTATTCATGGCAGCACTGAGAATTGAAATTGCCAAGTGAACACTGGAAAAAAATCTCAACAATCTCGTAATAAAGAAACTGATGAGCTAAATTATGGAACGGTGATATGAAACATTACTATTAACACGTTTAAGGAATCAGGTCTTTTTACTTGTAATCACTGGGAACGCCTGTAACATGCTAAGTGAAAGAAGCAAACTACAAAATATTTTGTAAATTAAGACCTAGTTTCTTTCTATTTTTTTTAAAGTTTATTTTTGTGAGAGAGAGAACACCAATGGGGGAGGGGCAGAGAGAGCGAGAGACCCAGAACCCGAAGCAGCTCCAGGCTCTGAGCTGCCAGCACAGAGCCTGACATAGGGCTTAACCCCACAAGTGGGGAGATCATGATCTGTGCCGAAGTCGGACATTTAACTAAGGCACCCCGGTGTCCCAGGCCTTTCTTATAAAGAAAAATATATTTGCACAGTTGTATACGCGTTTCTGTGCATTTATTTTAAAAAGACTGCATATACACATAAAAGTCCAGGAAAGTATCCACAACCTTCTAATAACCGGGAAAAAAGGAACTTCTACATTTTACTTAATATGCGTCTATGTTTAAAAACAAATACAAGGGGTGCCTGGGTGGCTCGCTCGGTTGGGTGGCCGACTTTGGCTCAGGTCATGATCTCATGGTTCGTGGGCTCGAGCCCTGCGTCGGGCTCTGTGCTGACAGCTCAGAGCCTGGAGCCTGTTTCAGATTCTGTGTCTCCCTCTCTCTCTGACCCTCCCCTGCTCACGCAGTTTCTTTCTCTCAGGAATAAATAAATCGTTAAAAAAATTAAAGAAAAACAAACACACACAAGATACCCACTTAGAACACTCGTTCTTTCCTCTTTAAAAAAAAGAAAAGGAGATCTAACAGGCTCGATTTTCCCCCAGTAGGACTGTCTTTCTGTGATTTTCCAGTACTCTTTGCCCTGGCAAAGACATTCACTTGGACAAAGCCAAAAATGCACAATGTACTATGGACCACAGAAGTGACTTCATTCCACAGTGAAGTCACCTGACTGCTTTTCTCCAAGAGCTCACACCACACAGTGGGACTGACATTGGTCCCTGTTTTTAGACATTTCGAACCCAATTCTTCACCGCTGGCCAGACAATATAAATAATTCATTATGTTTCCGGACTTGAGGAATAAAGCCACCAATTACCAACAGAATTTTCAGAACTGTTCAAATGCTCAGTTTTAGTAGACATTTCTTAAAACAGTAGCTGAATGTTACTTTATTAAATTACTGTATAAATACTGAAGAGGAGGAAAGACCAGGAAGGCAGAGCCCCTGACCTCAACAGTCTCACGGTCACTGACAGAGACATAAGCATTAAAGCGAAGTACAAGGAGCCAGCTCACCGCACTGCAGAAGATGTAAGTGGGAAGAGCTGTTGAGGAACAAGGACGGGAATGAAGACGGATGGGGAGGAGGGAGAGGCACAGCACAGAAGTTCAGGCAAAGAGGCTCAAGAGGGGAAACCACATGTTTGGGGCCTGACTACAGCCCACCATGTAGCAGAAGAAGGTGGCAGGGGAGAAGAGGGAAATAGAGATTCGGGTCAGACGGTGAAGATCACGAATGCCAAGTGGAATGTGGCATTTATGCAGTAGGCAACTTTGAAAGCAATGCTGTACGAGTCACAACTCTTGTTTGGGCCAGGTGGTATCTAAAAGGGAAGTTATATTTTGCAAGTCAGAGAAATAGGAGACCCAGGCAGTCCTAGACACTCCCTATGCAAAGAAAGCTAAGAGTCTGGACAAACCAAGAACGGCTGAAAACCCACAGAGTAAAATGGACAAATAAGCAAGTACCCTTCCCACTCTGTCTGAATTCCTAAACACAGAGAAACAAAGTATACCAGGAGGGTCTTAATGGAAATGCAAAGCTTCACTCCAGGCCCTGTGCAGTCACGGGGCAGACCACAGGCCCCAACCACGGCCACGTACGCAGGCAGGCAGATTAGCAAAAAAAATAAGTGTGAAAAAAGTTCTTAAAGTTAGCAGGGCTTGTAAAACCCTCGATACCTTTGCTGGATCTCTTTGATGTCTTCTTGTTTCCTTCAGAGGTAATTTCAATTTCATCAGGATTACCCCCTTCATCTTCAATTGCCTAAAGAGAAGATCAAAAAAAGTTAAGCAAAAAAGGCAACACGCAGACTTGACTTTCACAGAAACCTCAGGAAAGGGCTCCCCCTGACTCATTTGTGGTCCAGCTCTATGTTGGAACAATGATTCCGGAGTCAGACTCTACCAGTCCCTAGCCGTATGGGCTAAGGCAGATTTACTTACTCTGAAGAGCTCACTCTGGAACACGAAGCTAATAAAAGTACTCACCCCAGAAGGTTGTTCTGAGAACCCTATCATCTGTGTAAGTCAAGCGCTCAACAATCCGCTTTATTTTTTCTTCTTTTAATACTACCATCACTATAACCTACTGGACCGAGGGGAACTCCAAAAGGGAAAAGCCCACTCTTCCATTTCCTACCACTTCACCCAGGAATGTGACCCCTCCCCACACCATGCCTACACTTGGCCCTGTCTGGACAGAGTACTTACTAACGCTCACAGGCTGAGATCATACGGTGTGTGCCACAAGCCTGTGCTGACGTGTGTTACCTCATCAGGTCACCCACACCTATGACTGACTCCAAAGGTCTTGCTCTTAACCGCTTGGGGAGACACCTGAAAGGATGCAGAGTTACAAGGCTCTCTTGGCAAGCCGGGCCTGCCACCCTGAGAACCCATCACTCACACCCAGCCTAGCTCCGAGGAGGCACTCCGTACACTGCTACTGAGCTAGTCACTGACGACATCCCGGATGCTGGGCTTTCCTTTCAGGTTTTCCTAACACACNNNTCAACCCCCCCCCCCGCTCCCCACTCCACTGTCCCAGGAGCACAAGTTCTATTCAAACCCCCTTCAAGGAACATGTCTTGTTCGCAGACGGTTTCAGAAGTTCCCAATTCTAAGGAGCTTCCCAGCGTGGACGTCTGAATTTGAAGTGGGTCTTAGCTCCACGTCCAATCCATACCAGGAACAAAGAAATCTCTCCCTTCTCTAAAGCCAGAGCAAGGAGGAAGAATAGGAAGTTCTGCTCTGAGACCCAGGAAAGCACACCCGGAAAGCCCTCCCCCCCCCCCCCCCCCCCCCCNCCCCTTCAAGGAACATGTCTTGTTCGCAGACGGTTTCAGAAGTTCCCAATTCTAAGGAGCTTCCCAGCGTGGACGTCTGAATTTGAAGTGGGTCTTAGCTCCACGTCCAATCCACACCAGGAACAAAGAAAATCTCTCCCTTCTCTAAAGCCAGAGTAAGGAGGAAAAATAGGAAGTTCTGCTCTGGGACCCAGGAAAGCACACCCGGAAAGCCCTCCCCCCCCACTCTTGCTGGCAACAGAGGACTCTGGAATAGTGCAGGGGGAACAAAAGGTGTGCCGCTGTGCCCCTCCGTACGGCTCCCCTGGGTGCAGGGTTTACAGCACCATCCCTAGGGGCACTGTGGGCTCTGAGTCATCCTTTCAGGGCTCGGAAAAACTGCACTCTTTGTGCTCCTCCACCCTTTCCTCATTTCCTTCCTGGAAAAATGACTGGAAAAGGGACACTAGATGCTAAAAATGAGAAGGAGAGAGAAGATTAATAACTGCAGCCTTGCTACTGCAGGGTAGCAGACAAACATAAATGCTGACATTTATATACTTTCCCTGCACCCCTAAGAAAATGGAAGGGTAGAGAAGCAGGACACGGCTGGCAGAGGACAGTGCTGGGGGCCCCTGGAGCCGCACACCAGTCTCAGCCCCCCACTGGGCAGGAAGGCTCGATGCCATCCTAACAGCTCTGCGCCCCTGCGGCCTGTCGGGTGAAAAGAGGATAAAGGCTTTGCTGAGCGGGGGCCCTGGTGGCTGGGAACACACGGACTACCTCTCCCCAGTGCCAACCCTCATCCTCCCGGCATCTTTCTGGGTAAATATCTTGTTGACGAGCTTCGCCGTGTCTTGAACAAAGGAGGTTAGTCTCCATGGTGAAGAAAACACCAGCTCGAGTTGGAAAGGCCCCACTGGCTCTGGGCTAATCAACTCCCCTTCCCGAGTCCACGCTTCCTCATTCGGAGAATAGGAAACCCCTGCTTCCTCTTACTAGTGATCCGCAACAAATAAAACCCTAACACCCATTGTTCGGGGGCCAGGAGGGTGGAAAGAGTAAGTCACACAGTCCGCAGGGGCTGTGACTCCGGGCGGGGGGTCCCCAGACACTAACAGGTGGATCACAGGAATAGGGAAGAAGGGAGACGGGGGCCCAGGCACTTCACTAACTCCCCATACTTCTCACTTTTCACGCCGTCCCTCACAACGCCTGAGGTTGGGGTGACAGCCCTGGCTCGGCAAATAAACGGCACAGAGAACGCTGAGCTGTAACCCCATCAAACCTCGCTGTGCGAGGTTACATGCCAAGCCCGTTCGCGCGACCGTCCCTTCTTCCTACAGACTAACCCGGCTGCGGCGGCGCCAAGTGTCGTCCCTGCCCACGATCGGGCCACGGAGACCGGAGCCCAGACATAGGGACGGAGCCCCGAGGCCGCCTCCGCGCTCCTACCAACGTCTTTCACGTTTATGGTCGCTATGTAAACACTCCTTTCCTTTCCCCGTTATCTTCTGGACCTACGGCTGGCCAATCCACAAACCGCTTTTCCTTATTCCTTTCTCCTAAGCGCTCGAAAGCGCCCTTAGCCCGCCTGCTTTGGAAATGAACCCTCTACTCAAGCTCCGCTGGCCTTAACGGGTCAAGGAGCATCCACGTCTCCAGAGAATGCCCGGCGGCCAGCGCGGGCCCAGGAAACCCGCCGGCCCAGGTTCCGATCCCGACGCCTCGTCTCCACGGCCGTGTGACCTTGGCCGAGTCCCTCAACCTCGCTCAGGAAAGGAGAGTTTCCGCGCTTTCCGTCATTTTTGCCGGCCGCGATGGGGACAATGAGCGGAAGGCCCTGCACGCAGTGGCCGGTGCGGAAAAGAGGAGCCCGCGGCCTAGGTGCCCCGCNCCGCCGAGGCCTCGGAGGAGCCGGGAAGAAGCCCGGCGCGCCGGGCCAGGCGCAGGCCCCGAGAGGGACCGGAGGTGGACCCAGAGACCAGGGGACTCCCGTCGCGGCCGCGCCGACCACCCCCCCACCGCATGTCCGCCCCCCAGGGCCCCAGCTCCACCTTTTTGAGCCGCTCCATCAAAACGCTCTTATTGCCGCTCGAGTCCAGATTTCGTTTCCTCAGCTCCGCCCGCAGATCGATCACCCGCAGGTCGCTGAGGCGCCGCGTCCCGGTCTCGGACGAGGCAGAGCTCAGAGCCGCTGCGCTCGCCGCACCCGAATCGCCTAGGCCTGAGAGAGTCTCCGCCATTCCAGGGGCCCTGGCTCCGCCGCCCACTTCACACAGAACCGGGCCGGTTTTATCACGGCTTCCAGCACAAAATGGCGCCGCCTGCGAGGGAACCGCTCCAGCCGCCCTGGCGCGCCTCGCTTCTGCGCAAGCGCACCCGGCGCGGAGCCGACGCCGCCGGTCGCGTCTGCACATGCGTGGTGAGCGCTCAGAGGGATATGCGCAGGCGCGTTGCAGCTCGCCAGCCTCCCGCCGCGGACGGCGGTCACACATGCGTGCTGCAGTTTTGGCGCCTGCGCGTTGGGGTGGGGAACGTGCGGTTGGTCGACGCGCGAGCGCGCCTGGGGCTAATAAAGCTGGCGTGTGAGGCACGCATGCGCGGCCGGAAAGTGGGGCGGGAGAAAGCGAGTGCGTTTTCCTCTTAGGCGGCGCCATTTTGTGCTCAGAGCCGCTACAGCCGCCGGCGGTGTGGGGAGTAGGTGGCGGGGACGCGGAGCCTGGGATGGCGGAGACTCTGGCAGGCTCCGGTGAGTCGGGTTCTGGCACAGCCGCTGTGGGATCGGGTGCCTCGGAGACTGGGACGCGGCGCCTCAGCGACTTGCGGGTGATCGACCTGCGGGCGGAGCTGAAGAAGCGGAACCTGGACACGGGCGGCAACAAGAGCGTCCTGATGGAGCGGCTCAAGAAGGTAAGGCAGCTCGACGGCCTGGGGTGGTGCGGAAGGTCAGGGTACGCCCCCGCGCGGGCCTGTCACCCGCGATTCCCGGACCCGGCTCCCTTTCCTCCTCTCCTCCTTGTGACCGACCCCGGCCCGAGCTCGCGGGGACCAGGGGGCCGGCTGTGTGACCTTGGCCCGTCACCGCCCCTCTCTGTGTCTCGTCTTGGGTCCTCCTTCCAGCCGGTCCCCTCGAGTGCTGAAAGCGCGTCTCGATGGCCACCGACTGGCCCCTGGACTTGTCCCGGGGTCCGGTGGGAGACTCGGTTCTGTGACCTTGGGTGGGTGCCGCCTCCTCCCTGCGCCTCGGTTTCCGCTCCTGGAGAACGGAGGACTCTCGGAGATGTTACAGGAGAGCGAGTTGTGCCGGTTCCCATTCCGGGGTGTTTGCTCTCGACCGCCCTTTTTCCAGATCGTCTTCTGGCTGGTGCCGGGCAGTCACCTCTCGGCTTATCCGAGCTGGTTCCCCAACAGGCTTCCTAAAGCGCCGCCCCGTCTCCCCGCTGCTACATCGCACTCTTCTGTTTGTGCCCCTCCGGCCGCGCTCATCCCAGCCCTGGGCGGGGGGCGGCGGGTCGTTGCGGAACCGGACTTTACCTTCAGTGCCCAGTCCCGCCCAGTGGCATGTTGACCACCGCGCCGCCCGTTACGGAGGGTGGACCTGGTGCGGCGTCTCCGTGGTGGGGCGATTTTTAGGGGTCGTTTTGGAACTGGTCATTGACCCCTCCCCCGCACTCGGGAGCCCCCGTTCACCCATCCCTTTGTCTTCCGTGCTTCGGGCCCAGGGAGAACCAGGTTGTGCCGGTTTCATCCCCGGCCCCTTGGGCTCGCAGCCCAGGGAACAGAACCCGAGTCGCCCTTTGCAAGGAAGGCTCGGACTTCGTTCGCGGGGTGTTGGTAATGCCGTGTGCCCTGCAGCTCCGCAACTTTGTTACATTTTCTCTCCTCCAGGCGGTTAAGGAGGAAGGGCAGGATCCTGAAGAAATGGGGGTCACGCTGGAAGCCACCAGCAAGAAGACTGTGAAAAGATGTGTCAAAGGTATCGGCTTGTGCCTGTCGCTGCCTGAGGCCTGAGTGTGGGGCGACCTTGCTGACAGCACCAGGCCTTGAGCTCCGATTCTGTCCTCGGTCGGGAGGAGGAGGTTCTGATCCAACGGTGTGCTTGCCTTCTGTTTTCTCCGTCTAAGAGTCGTTCTGGGAGCGGTAAGATGCGCCATGCTAGGGATGCCTGGGCTCTGGCGCGGGGCTGGAGCTCTTGAACCTGCTGTGGCTGCTGCTTGGTTCAAAAATCAGGCTTGAAACCGAGGGAAATGATAACCAGCGTGAGACTAGAACCCGGCTTCTCTAGGGTCCAAAATAGATTGTTGGGAGCATTTACACCCTGCCTTTTTTTCACCAGTGAGTTGTTTCTTGCTTGTTTGTTTTTAAGACTTTATTTGTAAGCAATCTCTATGCCCAACTTAAAATCCCTGAGGTCAAGAGTTACATGACCAGCTGACTGAGCCTGCCAGGGGCTCTGCAGGGAAATGGTTTTTCTCTCCTTCCTTCCTTCCTTTCAGATCTCATTCAAATACTATAAAAATTCACCCGTGTACAATTTGTTGATGTTTAGTATATTCACAAGGCTGTGCCGCTGTCAACACTATGTAATTCTAGAACGTTTTCATCACCCGAACAGCAGTCGCTGTGCCTATTAGCATTTGCTCCCCATGTCACTGGTCCCTCCCCCCCCATTCCAGCCCCTGGAAGTATGTAATTGTTCCGTTTCATGCAAATCGAACCGTAGGATATGTGGCTTCTGTGCCTAGCTTCTTGCATTCAGTATGTTTTCAAGATTTTTCCAGTTTGCGACATCTGTCAAAGCTTCGTTTTTTTTCCTGGATGGGACCAGCTATTTCTGGAAGCATTTAATCCCATAAAACTATGAAACCTTGTTACTGTCTCCTCGGTCTTCCTCCTCTCAGATTTTGTACAGAGGACAGTCTGACTTGGAACTTGCACGTGATGTGGGTTATTTTCTTGAAAAGTGCCACCCCAGAGATTCTCCAAGCAGGACATAACCCTGTTCATCTGAAAAAGTTAAACGCAGACGCTTATAAGGGGAAAAGAAAGTGATTTGTAGCATTTTCAGTAACTCCAGTTTACTTTTTAGAAGAGCTGTTCTAGAAAGGCTTTCGCATGACTCATCTGTTTAAAACTGTGCATTTTGAAAGGTTAAACTTGTGAATTAGGTTGCGTTAGGGATTTACATTTAAGCTGATTTAATGTTTTAATACATTAATGTGTTCCTGCCACGCTCCTCCCGGTCTGGTGTGTGTGCTGACTGGTCCGGAGAATGCACAGTGAGAGCACTGTATCTGTTAGTTTAGAAGCTGTTTGTGAAAGTTCTTAATGTAGGTGCTCATTTAAAAAGCTTGGGAGGGAGCGCCTGGGTGGCTCAGTCGGTTGAGCGTCTGACTTCAGCTCAGGTCATGATCTCACAGTCCGTGGGTTCGAGCCCTGCGGCGGGCTCTGTGCTGACAGCTCAGAGCCTGGAGCCTGCTTCAGATTCTGTGTGTCCCTCTCTCTCTACCCTTCCCCTGCTCGTGCTGTTTCTATCTCTCTCTTGAAAATAAATAAAACATCAGAACTTTAAAAAAAAAAAAAGCTTGGGAGATTCAAGGCTTACTAGTCAAAATGTTTTTGGCTCTTCAAAGGGTTCTTTGCATCATTAGACAAACCGAATCATGGCAGGATGCTTCCAACACGGGTCTGAACGTGTGGGTTGCAGTTTTGGTGACATTAAAAGCACTTGGATTTAACCATTTTGTCCAAAAAAGCTTTGATGGTAGTTACTTCTACTGGTGTAAAGAAATGTTTATACTAGTACAGCCATAGCTGGAATTAGAGGGACACTAGTCCCTTCCCCCACCGTTTTTTTTTAACATTTTTATTTGTCATTGAGAGAGAGAGAGCGAGAGAGAATGAGCGGGGAAGGGGCAGAGAGAGGGAGACAGGACCTGAAGCAACTCTAGGCTCTGAGCTGTCAGCACAGAGTCGGACATGGGGCTCGAACTCACAGAGCACGAGGTGATGACCTGAGCCAAAGTCAGACACAACCGATTGAGCCACCCAGGCATCCCCCGCCTCCCCTTTCTTTTTCTGAAGAGTCACCGAAGCCCCAGAGAGGAAACAGGAGGCCAGGGTCCTGAGGCAGAGGACGGCTCCAGGTGGCATGCTCTTCGCAGGTGCTGGCCCACGTGGGCGGTCATGTAGGGTGCTAGACCCTCTTGTGTCCTGGCTGAAGTTAGATCTTCAGAGGTTACGTAAAAGTGAAAAGTAGCTAAACTTTGAACGGGTAGAGGAGCTTGTGGATGTGATTTTGAAAGGTTGCCGCTCTGATCTAGGTTTTAAAAGCTTTACTGTCCCCCACCCCTTCAGCTTGTAGCCTCCAGAACCAGGCCCTTGGAATTGGGGTGCGGCCTCCGCCCGGCTTGTGCCATTCCCATTCTCCTTTAGGCGCTTTTCGCTGAACCTTTTCGGTCTGCATCTCCCCTGTTTACATCCTCCGTGGGTACCGCAGGCGACTGTTTAGAGGTCCTGAGAGCAGGTGCAGCCGCCAAACATTTTCAGAGCGCGGGTTGCAAGAGGGCGTGTGGGGTTCCCGTGTGACAGGATGGCTGCACCTGAGTCTGAGAGCCATGCCAAGTTCGCGGCTGTCAGATGTAGCTAATAAACCCACTGGTGTAGTGGGAGCGTTAATATAAGGAGGACAGCGCCTGACAGGTGATAAAGCCACACGTCGTGAGTGAGTGTTAATGGTGGCACAAAAGGTGCGTCAGCGGGTACGTTCTATGTTTGGATCTGTGCTCAGAGACTGAGGTTTCTTCTGTTTCCTTTTCTCCTTTCAAAAAATTATAGAGGAGAGTTTTTGCTACTTTCGAACCTGCATTAGATACTTTTTAAGTTTATTTATTTTGACAGACAGTGCTAGGGGCGGAGGGGCAGAGAGCGGGGAAGAGAGAGAGAATCCCAAGCAGGCTACAGGCTGCCAGCCCAAAGCCTGACATGGGGCTTGAACCCACAGAACCGTGAGATCATGACCTGAGCAGAAACCAAGAGTCGAATACTTAACTGACTGAGCCCCCCAGACGCCCCCTGGACGTACTGTACCTGATTGGTGTTTTTTCGTAACTTTGTAGGCGTTTTCCCGTAACTTTGTAGGTGTTTTCCCATGTTGTTAAATATTCTTTAGAAGCGTGATTTTTTTTTTCTTTTTCAAGACCTTGTATGGTGTGCCACACTGTTTTGCGAACTTGGCACTGTTGGCAATTTGGGGTAAGCATTCTTTCTATCCTGTGCACGGTCTTAGGATGCAGAGCATCCCTGGTCACTAGCCACTTAGATGCCAGGAGCACCTCCCGGTTGTGACACCAAAAGTGTCTCCAGTTGTGGCCAAATTCCACCCGACTTCCCCTGTTGAGAGCACCTGGCGTCCCACATGTAAACAGACTGTCAGGATTTGTTTCCCCTTTGCTTGTTTGGACTGTGTAAGCTGTCCGAGAGGGTACTTTTGTTTTTCTTGCCTTGCCAGACATTTTAGTTTAAGCACTTGCTTCCAGAAGGGAATCTCTGCAATAAAAAGCACACACGATTTTAAGGCTTTTGGTCCACAATGGAGCCCAAAGATTTTACTTCCCTTCTAAGCTTGGAAGCTTCCACCCTTCTTCTCTAGCTCCTCTTGGGAGTACTTAGCACTAATCCTAAGTAGTTCTTCCACCTTTACAAGATCCAGGACGACCGTTGACTTTGTGGTAGTCTTTACCTTTGCACCTTGCAAAGAAAAGCTCCTGGTCCGGAGAATGAGGAACGGTGGTCGGCCTGCCCGACGTGGGGGAGCGTAGGGAGGAGAACAGGTTAATCTAGGCTTTCCGGGCGCAGCACTTTGATCAGCAGGTGGACGTTGCATTTGTAAATGTCTGTTAGTTGAAAAATGCCTCTTCAGCCTTTACTCGTCTTTCTTTTGGGGTGTTTTTTGTGGTTTGGGGTGGTTTTGGGGTATTTTGAAGCTTTTAGATATTTTATGCAAAATCAAAACGCTTTGATAATAGCATCCCGGTTGCAGCAGAATTGCACACGGTGGGAGAACGGGTACTTCTTTCGTTTACTTGTAGCGTGTTGGCGCCCAGATTGAAATCTGTTAGTCTGTGTGAACCAGTTAGGCCAGAGCCCGAGCGTTAATCTGACTAAAAATTATTTTGTAATTAGGACAAAAGATGGAGGAAGAAGGCGCAGAAGACAACGGCCTGGAAGAAGATTCCAGAGATGGGCAGGTACGTGACAGCAGCAGCAGAGACGCCGGCAGGGGCTCCAACGCCAGCTCTCCGGTCAGTGGCGCCTCTCGTTCTCTTCCCAGGAGGAGGCGGAGGCGGGTTTGGAGAGCCTGCGGAGCGTGGACATGGTGGAGGTCGGGGTGTTGGAGGAGAGCGAGGCTGAGAACAGCGCCGCTCCCGACTTTGGGGAGGACGGCGCCGCCGGCGTCCTGGGTTCCCTGTGCGACGGCCCGGACTACGCGGCGGCCCGGCTGCGGGAGCCCCCCGCGCAGCTCGCAGAGCACGCTGTAGGTAACTTGAAGACGCGGTGGAATGTGCCAGCGGCCCCCGGCGCCCGCGGGCTGCTCACGTGCGCCAGGACGGGCGCCCTGCTGGCTGGTTAGCCCGTGTCCAGCTCTGTCGCCATCACCACGGACACTGGGTTTGGTGTCTAAACCTCTGTGGCAAGTTCCGTCCATTGAAACTGCTCAGAAGACTGATATCAGCTACTGGAGAGCATCCCTGCGGTTCTGGGGAACGTTTTCAGCAGTTGGTGGGAGGCACTTCTACGCCTAAGTCTGAAAAGGCTGATTACTTAAAGTATTTTCCTTTGGAAAACAGATTCCAAAACTATGTAGAAAGATAAGAAAACAGTTCATGATCTCGTTGCTTGGATTATCCTGTTGGGTTTTTTGTTTGTTTGTTTGTTTGTTTGTTTTAAGAGTAACTTGGGGTTTTGGGCGCCTGGGTGGCTTAGTCGGTTAGGCGTCCGACTTTCGCTTGGGTCATGATCTCGCAGTTCGTGGGTTCGGGCCCCGCGTCGGGCTCTGTGCTGACTGCCAGCTCAGAGCCTGGAGCCTGTTTCAGAGTCTGTATATCCCTCTCTTTCTGACCCTTCCCTGCTCGCGCTGTCTCTCTCTCTCTCTCTCCTAGAAATAAATAAAAACCTTAAAAAAAATTAAAAAAAAAAAAAGAGTAACTTGGGGCACCTGGGTGGCTCAGTCAGTTAAGCATCTGACTTCAGCTCAGGCCATGGTCTTACAGATCATGGATTCAAGCCCCACGTCAGGCTCTGAGCTGACAGTCCAGAGCCTGGAACCTGCTTTGGATTCTGTGTCTTCCTCTCTCTCTGCCCTTTCCCCACTTACTCTCTGTCTCTTAAAAATGAGTAAACAATGGGGCGCCTGGGTGGCTTAGTCGGTTAAGCGTCCAACTCTCGCTTAGGTCATGATCTCACAGTTCGTGGGTTCGAGCCCCGCGTCGGGCTCTGTGCTGACTGCCAGCTCAGAGCCTGGAGCCTGTTTCAGAGTCTGTGATTCCCTCTCTCTCTGACCCTCCCCTGCTCATGCTGTCTCTCTCTCCTAGAAATAAATAAAAAACATTAAAAAAAAAAGAATGCATGTACCAGGCTAAAGTTATACAGCAAAGAAAAGTACTTGTGCCCTCAGATGAATCCCCTCCTGTTAAAGGAAAACCACTTTTAAAGTTTGATGGTTGTTTTTTTTTTCTTACTGATTTTGAGAGAAAGAATCCCAAGCAGGCCCTGCCTGCGGGGCTCCATCTCACGAACTGGGAGATCATGACCTGAGCCAAAACCAAGAGTCCTCCACTTAACCAACTGAGCCACCAAGGCACCCCAGGAAGACCACTTTTAACGTTAATGTCTTTGTACGTAAAGGAGGGCTTTGATCCCGTTACCAGTGTTGCTTTCTCAGGCCTTCACGTCTAGGGTTTGGTGGAAACCTGGGTGGCCTTGCTAAAACTGATTGCCATTTTTGTCTTACCTCCTTGGCAAACTCAGCCCTCTTAGTTTAGTTGGTATTTTTGGCTTGTGTTTTGTTTTGTTTTCCTTGACTGGTCTAGCTTTAAACTGGGGAAAAAAGCACCCTCGTGGGAGTGAACTTTAAACCTTAAAGGTCAAAAATCAACAACTCCAAACATCACTGCATCCCTGCCTAGGGTGCCGTTGAGCAATGGGCTTGCTGTCCTCCCGCAGTGCGATCCTGGTGTATGTTATTTCCAAGCATGAACTTGGTTTCTCACTTTTTGGTTAATCAGATCATGCAGGTCATAAGCTGCAAACCTAGGGGCGCCTGGGGGGCTCAGTCGTTTGAGCGTCTGACTTTAGCTTGGGTCACAGTCTCATGGTTTGTGAGCTCGAGCCCCGTGTCAGGCTCTGTGCTGACAGCTCAGAGCCTGGAGCTGCTTCAGATTCTGTGTCTCCCCTTCTCTCTACCCCTCCCATGTTCATGCTCTGTCTCTCTTGTCTCTCCATGATAAACCTAAAAAAAATTATTTTTTAAAGATGCAAATCTGGAAAAGGAAACACATTTGGAAAGGTATATTTTTGTATTTCACTTAAGAAGGTAAAAAGCTTTCAAACTGAGTAAAGTATAAGATACCAATTTTGTTAAATGTTTAAGTAAAGCCTCCTAGGAGAAAGTGCCCTGTTGGTGGTGGTTTTAAAAGTATTGTTACCAAGTGAAATCAGAGAAGTGTGATGTTTTCATTTTTCTTTTGAGTTCTGCTCTGCCAGTCACGTCTGGGTCACGTATGTGGACCACCAGGAAATAGAAACTGCCTGGGAAATAACTTTGTATGGTCGTGGGGGACCCTGTCAGGGGCCAGCACCGCCCAGTCCTGGGGCAGGTGGGGAGGCCGGCGATAAACCGAACAATCCAATAGTGAGCTTGCAGGTGGCAGTGGGCACTGTGAGGGAAATGCGCACGTAAGTTGCTTAGAAACCAACAAGGTATGTAGGCCTTGGCCTTTATAACTCTGTCTCCATTAGATGGTCTTCCATTTTGTCTTTCAGGTGGACGGGGAGGCCTTCGAGAACACTTTGGATGCTTCATCATTGGACTTCAAGGTACCTACGGTGAGTTCCCACCTGGTTGTGCATGGTGGGAAACGTTAGGCAAGTGGTTAATATTCTTTAGTGAAAGAGGATGTGCGTCTGTGTAAAAAAAGATTCTTTTGAGCACTGATTCTTAGCTAAGGTCCTGGGGTAAAGGGTGAAGCAAACAAGTTACAGTGTGACTGTACTCCAGTGGGGGCAGCCTTAATACCGAACAAGAAAGTAACTAGAAGGGGAAAGAAGGTCATTGAGGGAGAGGGCTAGGTGGCTGTACAACGAAAACTTGTGAGAGGCTTCAGGGAGGAAGCCCTACCCAGATCGAGGTCGGACACGTCCGTCAGGAATTAATCCAGCAAAGGGGGAAAGAGGACTTTGGGCCCAAAGGCAGAGTGGCTGGTTGTAGGGATGGAGGGTGCAGGGGTGAGATGGCAGGTGGCGGTGGGCCTGACTCCTCACATCTGGAGGCCAGGGGAGAGGTCTGGCCCGCTCTCTTAAGTACAGTGGGAAGTCAGGGAGGGGCTTTGAGAAGAGCAAGCAGTTTGGTTGTCAGGTTCCAGTTATAAATAACAGCTTCTCTGCGGAGAGCTGGATTTTACTGAGACCTGGTGCGATGTGTAAAGCAGTAGTCGTCTGTGTGACCTTTCCCTCTGGCTGCTGCCTCTGCCCTATCCCGGGGACCTTAGCTCAGGCTTGGGACAGGGTGGCCAGACCCTCACGGGCCGAGCGTCACTGCCGCCTCCCGGGCTTCGCAGGGGGGAAGCCGGCACAGCGGGCTTGTCCTCGGGGCAGTCATCCCAGAACGCACTGAGCTGTCTGGACTGGAGAGCGCCCTTCAAAACGCACTTGTGCACACTTGACCAAAGCGGTGTCTGCCGGGGAAGGGTGTAGCCCTGTCTAAGCGCCTTGTGGATTTTTTTTCTCTTTTCTGTTTTAAAACAGGACGTTGAAGACCCTCTGCTGGAGCCAGGTACTGATAAGAGAGACACGAAGTTAATGGTTTGAAAGTTTCCCCACTCTTGTTTTTCAAGCTTTCTGTATATCCTAAGCTGTGTATGGTCGTGTAAACTATTTTAATGGTGGACAATCCAGATCGTACCAGGATCAGAGATTGGAAACCCACTAGTATCACCAGATCTGTGGAAGTGCCGTTCTGGTTTCTGGAGGTCAAATACATTTGGTGAGATGTAGTGATTATTGTCATCTCTCTAACCACGTAGAGTGGCATTTAAGTAATTTCCCCCCGTGATTCTTCCATGTGTTTCTACACATGAAACAGATCTTGTGATATTTTGCCGCAGTCTTTCTGAGTGATACAGTTAAGGCAGGATAAAAAGCGGTTGTCAGGGCACTTTTAACCTGAGAAGTGACTGGAATCTAGAAGAGGAAACCAGATCTTCTTCAGGAAGATTTCTAACGTGTCACTCCCCTTCCGGACTGCGTGCGTATCGCCTACCGTTGGAAGAGATTCTGGGTTTCATGTCGGACTGTCCCGTTAAAAGACATTTGAAGACATTTGGAAATTGAGCTGTCGTCGAATGGTGACCACACTCGGTTCCGCACCTCAGACTCTGGGAAGATAAGTCGAAGACCCACATTTGAACTAAAATCCAAAGAAGACTGTCGAGAAGCAGCCACGCGGTTGTAGGTGTTTAAATCTGTGGGGGCCTTTTCTCTCCCATGTAGCGTAGCGGCTTACCGTAGCAGTCGGTCGGAGCGCAGGTAGTGTAACGAGTGTCACTTTGTGTACCCGCGGGTTTTCCAATCTCTGTGTAGCTAGCGGTTCTCTTCGTGTTAGTGTGGCGGCCGTGCCAGTTCCGCATTTGTGATTGCTTTATTTCCCTGGTAATTAAACCTTGTGCCATTCTATTCCTGTTAAATCCGTAGAAAATGAGAAAATACTCGACATTTTGGGGGAAACTTGTAAATCTGAGCCAGTAAAAGAAGAAGGTTCCGAGCTGGAGCAGCCCTTTGCACAGGATACAAGTAGCGTGGGGCCAGACAGAAAGCTTGCGGAGGAAGAGGACCTTTTTGGCAGCGCCCACCCGGAGGAGGGTGATTTAGATTTGGCCAGCGAGTCAACGGCACAAGCTCAGGCGAGCAGGGCAGACACCCTGTTAGCGGTAGTGAAAAGGGAGCCCGTGGAGCAGCCAGGCGATGGCGCGCGGCCGGACTGTGAGCCTGTAGGGCTAGAGGAGCCAGTTGAGCAGAGTAGTAAAGCCTCAGAGCACGCGGAAGCCTCTAGCGAGGAGGTCGCGGAAGCGCCCCTGGAAGCCTCAAGCCCAGACCCCAGAGATAGCAAAGAAGACGTGAAGAAGTTTGCTTTTGAAGCTTGTAATGAAGTCCCTCCGGCTCCTAAAGAGTCCTCAGCCAGTGAGGGCGCTGATCAGAAAATGAGGTTTGTTTTTTCTCAGTTTTAGACCAGACGCTATCTCCTTTCCATTGGTCATTTAATGACACACATAAGCTGTTTTTTCTGCAATTGGCCAGCCAGACTGATGCAATTGTAGTTTACTTCTAAGCAATGTTTTATTTCTCTCTGTGTATTTTTAATGGGTGAATCTATTTCTTTTCTTTTTCTCAACCTATTACGGTTGTGTTCTTAAATTGTTAACTCTTATCTTCAGCTAAATCCAATTGACTTTTAAGAATCTGACGTTGTATTTTGGGGGTCAGATTTCCCATAAAAGCTTGCAAAGGTGTCTTAAGATTTTGTTTCAGACTAATTTTCTGGTAGGTATTCAGTTTTAGCACATACCATACTTTTAATTTAGTTCTCTATCGTTTTTTTCCTGTGTGAGTAACATTAACTTTTGTCTCTAGCTCTTTTAAGGAAGAAAAAGATATAAAGCCAATCATTAAAGATGAAAAAGGTATGATTTAACTTACGGAACAGGGAGCCACCGGTGGGTCCCTTATTTGGGGAGGGAGGGGCCTGCGGGCACCCACGCTGGGGATGCCATCATTGGTTTGATTGAGGATTACCGGAAGTTCCGTCTAACAGTTACTCTGCGAGACTAGACTTAAATGTTGGTGAGCCTCCGTGGCTTCTGTCTCGTGGGTGTCATTTATGAGCCCATGAGAGTCCTGCTGCCCTGCGTCCCATTCTCGTCCTGTTCGGGCCATTATAATAATGGAACGAGATCATACTAACTGCCGTCTTGGTTGAGAATCGGGCATCAGGATTCATTTCCGTTCGCAAGTGACCAGAGCTGATGATTCCTTAAGTAAGGAAACGGTTGCTGCAGCCCGTATTTTTGGTCTTTGGGTTGTCGGCACCAATTGAATTCTTAAACCAGAAGAGTAGGATTGGGATGCGGCTGGGGTTTAAGAGACGGCTACGTCCTGAGACGTCGCACCTCCTGTTAGGCCTGGAGCCAAAGCTTGGTCCTTTCCCCCCTGCCCCAGGTCGTACCGGCAGCGGCTCTGGCAGGAACCTGTGGGTCAGCGGACTGTCCTCCACGACTCGCGCCACCGATCTGAAGAATCTGTTTAACAAGTACGGAAAGGTGCGTGCTCCCTGACGGCTTGCCGCCTGGCCTGTTGGACATTTAAAAATAAATGCAGGAATTTGAGGGGGTCTTTTTTCTATTGTTAATCTGGTCGGTGGTCTTTTCTGTTTTGGGGGCTCGTGTGTACATAAGTACGTGCACACGTACATACGTGCGAAAAACGAAACTGCAAGGGAGAAAAGGCCCACCCGGTTTTGGGTAGTGGGCCCTGTTTCCCGGTGAGGGCGGGTAACAGCCGACAGGTAGTTGGTCGTATCACAGGAAACGTGTGCAGATAGTTTGTTCTAACTTCTCTTAAAGAAACTGCTGGGTTTTGGCCTTTACAAAAGGCCTTTACTTGCAAGCTGGCCTGTTGGATTTTTTTCCTGAACAGTTAAGTGAAGAGTTAACTTTAAATGTTCCAACATTTTTAAACACGTAGTTCAAGAACTGGAACACGATAGTGGTTTAAAAATAAATCAACTAATACGCCGTCCACAGGGGCAGGAAGAAAATAATACAATTCAGAAGCCTTCCAAGGACTCGACGTTTAAAACCGATTTTCATTGTCCTGGATTTAGAAAATGAAGCAGTTTCATTTTAGGCCCGGGGGGAGTGCCCTGGTCTCCTGGGGGCCTGTGGAGAGCGGCCCTCCAAGGGGGTAGCAGGCGTGGGGTACCCCCCTCCCTCACCCCGCCCCTGGCATGGAGAAGCTGCCGGGGGTCTGGGCAGAGCCTCCCAGATGTGCATGCCCACAGCACCCATTCGCCCACATCTGTCCCTGACGAGGAGTCGGCAGAAGTGCCAGTGACTTAAGTGGACGGGCCACGGGAGCAGCGGTTGTAAGATGAGTTTTACTTCACAGTGAGTGTTTTAGGAGGAGCTATAGCCTGGTCCTTAGTCATTTCCTTGAGTTAGCCCCCAGTTGTGACGAATAGTGGCAGATGTCAGGTCGCTGTCCTCATAGATCTTAAAGTTCGTGGAGAAATGGTGTGAGCTGTCAGTGCGACATGGGCGCCTGGGGGCCCTCGGCTCAGGTCGGGATCTCACGGCGTGGAACTCGAGCTCGCATGAGGCTCTCTGCTGTTAGCACAGAACCCGCTTCAGATCCTCGGTCTGCCTCTCTCTGCCCCTCCCCTGCTTGCTCTCTCTGTCTCTCTCAAAAATAAACCAGCATTGGTGAAAAAAGTAAATCCGAACATCCGAGGGATTTATTAGGGAAAGTACAGCACACCTTCAGCGTTTGGGGGAGGGGGGAGACCAGGTTAGATGTGGGTCTGGGGCTCGACGCACCTTGCCGAGTAGGTGCTACTTAGGCGAAGCCCAGGTTATTCTTGCTCTGGCCTTACCCGCGGGTCTCGTCTGTGGACTAGAGCCGCGGCTCGGAGGCCCCAGGGTAGGACAAGTCTGCATTGTGGATGAACTAGTCAAAGGCCGCTGTGGGGGCAGAGGGCAAGGCCAGGGAGACAGGGACCGGTGAGTGTGTCTTGGATTCTGCTCTCTCTTTGCCATCAGAAGTGATGTCCTCGCAAGGGTAATTAGTTTGGTGGGAAGGTCATGTGACCCCACAATTGGCTCAGCCTCTTGACCTTGAGAGTGAAGAATAGAAGAGATGTGACATCTGAGAGAAGTGACATCTCTGTCCCCTTCAGGAAAGTCCATCACCTTTGGCCCTGTGTGAGGTGCTCTGGACAGAGGGGGGCTCTCCTGTACTGGGAGAGCAGGGTTCCCCCGTACCCGCGAGCGGGAACACGGCCCCTGGGGTCTGCCGGGAATCGGAGATGCCGGGAGGGCCCCCCCACCCCTCCCCCACCATCAGCGCTCAGGAGGGGACCCAGAGCTGCAGAGACAAGAGGACTTGCTCACGTTGACCCGACCCAGGGCTCTTGCATGCCGGCCTGAGTGCAGGCTGTGCCCTCAGCTCTCTAGTGCGTCCTGCGGGAACATCGACGTGTAACGCGGGCACTCGCATGGTCAGGTTCAAATCTGCTCTGGCTCCGTGTCTTCTCTCTGTCTGATCCGTTTCTCGGCTTCCTTCTCTTTATTTGCTGCGTTTTGCCTTGACTCTTCTTTATGATTTTGTTACTCCTTAGCTATACCTAGTGTATGTAACTATGTTATCATGGTCCGGTTTCTGGAGGTTGTAAAATTCGGTTGCTTCTTTGAGTTTTTCCTTGTGTCTTGATGCAGGCATCTGTCACTGTGAGCTTGCTCTTCACTGCTTTTGCTGCATCCCGTAATTTGTGTGTTGTTGAATTTACTTTTCATTAGTGTCCAGGTATTTTATTTCAGCTCTGATTTTTTTCTTTCACCCGCTGGTTGAATTGTAACATTTTTTCTTTAGTGGCCGCATTTAGAAATTCTATTAAAGGTTCAGCTCGGGGCGCCTGGGTGGCTCAGTCAGTTAAGCGTCCAACTCCTGATTTCGGCTCAGGTCATGATCTCACGGTTTGTACGATCAAGCCCCACTTTGGGCTTTGTGCTGACAGTGAGGAGTCTGCTTAGGATTCTCTCTCTCTCTGTGTGCATACCCCGCCCCCCCATTCCTCTCAAAATAAAAGACTCAATTTAGCACAGTATGTCCTTCGGTGATACTCCAGTCCCAGAGGCGTGCGAGCCTTGTCACAGTGCACCGCCCTTCTTCCCTCCCTGACACTGTGGTTCCTGCCCTCAGGGTCTCTTTTCTGTTCAGTAAACAATATAGTGTATTGTTGGCCTATTTACATGGCCATAGTGCCCGCTGGGCATCACTTCACTCCATCTTTAAACCTTTCTTAAGGTACAGGCTTGCCAGTGATGAATTCCTGCTGCCCTTGTGTGTCTGGGAACGTCATTCTTTTGCTTTCGTTTTGAAAGCTGTGTTCACTGGGTGCCAAATCCCAGGTTGGTTGATTTTTCTTCCAGACAGCAAAGCTGCCCCTTCCTTCTGGCACATGTCGAGTCTGACCTGTGGCTGTCAGTCTCGCCTTCGTTCCGTAGGGCACAGGTGTCTTTTTTTGCTGGCTTACCTGTAAGAGTCTCTTGATCACTGGCTTGAAGCGATTCGCCGCCACGAATGTGCTGGCGTTTCATCCACCAGGTCTTTCCTGTTCTTCTTGCCCTTGACGACCCATGCACTGTCCTGAAGCCCGCTGTTGCTCTGGTTTGTTTTCGCATGTTTCGTCTCTTTTCTTCCATTTTATTTTGAGTAGTTTCTGTTATGTCTTCAAGTTCCCTTAACGTTTTTCTCTGCCGGGTCTGCTGTCCATCCCCTCTAAGGTATTTTCCAGCGCCAGAATTCCGGGTTGGGTATTTTCAAATACCTTTTGAGTGCTTACCCAGCGTGCTGAGTGTTTTCTCCAGCATCTTGAAGGTTTAGGATATAGCTAAAATAATTTTAATATTGTTGTCCACTAATCGTGTTACCGAGTCAGTCCTGAGTCTTTTGGTTGGTTTGCTTTCTTTGTTAGAGTCCTTTTCTGCTTCTGGGCCTGCCTGGTTATTTTTGATCAGACATCAGACATCGTGATTTACATGTATTCTAGTTAATTCGTGTGTCCCTGTAAATGTTCTTGAGGTTTTGCTGGGACGCAGTTCACTTGTTGCTCAGATTTGCTGTCCGGCTTCATTAGCGTAGGTTAGTCAGGTCAGTTCGGCTCTTGGGGCAGCACCCTTCTGCCTTCTCAACCTCATGCCTCATGAATTGTGAGCTTTTCCATTCCAGCTATTGGGTTCACTCTGGATAAAGTGAGTCGTTGGAGCCCCAGAGCAACCCCTAGGGACCATTTGCTCTGCTCTTACAGGTGGTTCTCTCTGTAGCCTCGCGTGGGCTCCTCACATGTGTGCGGCTCCCCGCGGCTGTCTTTAAGCACCACTCCTCTTCGGCACTGAGTTCTTGCTGCCTTGATTTCTTCAGACCTTGACTTGTGCCCAGCTCCGGGATGCCACCCCTCACCCCTCCTCTGGCCCTCCTCCCTCCCTGGCCCTGGCCTGGTACTTCTAGGAAGTGAGCCCAGGCAGCCATACAGCTTGGCTTGCGTGTGTCCCCTCTTGCAGGTCTCCATCCCGCGTGGCCTGGTGTGCGGCGTCCAAAACCCCTTGTTGCCTACTTTTCCTCTAGTTTTCTAGTTCCAGGCAGCAGGAGGGCAAACACTTGGTGTGCCAGCCTGTCTGGAAGTTGAAGTCCAGTTGGAGACAGTGATCCAAGTAGAATGGACTTTTGATTAATTACTGAGTTGTGGTTGGTGAAGTTTAAATGTCTTTAGCTTTCCTTGTTTGTTTTGTGTCCCTCCGAGGGCCGAGCTTGTATCAAAAGCAGTTGTATTTTCAAAGGATGAATTAGAACCACGTGAGTAGCTAGTCATGGAGAACTGCCAATTTGTGGAGAAGTAAACACTAGCGGATGTAATTCTGGTGATCAGTTAACCGCTCAGCAGTTTTGACAAATTGTGTGGTGACCTGTACGGGAGAATAAGCGTGCCCTTTCTCGTGAAGGTTGTCGGGGCCAAAGTGGTGACCAACGCCCGCAGTCCTGGAGCTCGGTGCTACGGGTTTGTCACCATGTCGACATCTGATGAGGCTACAAAGTGCATCAGCCACCTGCACAGAACTGAGCTTCACGGAAGAATGATCTCCGTTGAGAAGGTGAGGCCGCTCCCGCCTGCCGTAACCCTCGGAGCTCACAAGCAAGAAGGCCTGGACGTGAGCCATTTCTGTCCGTCTTGTGTTTTAGGCCAAAAATGAACCGGCTGGGAAAAAGCTGTCCGACAGAAAAGAGTGTGAAGTGAAGAAGGAAAAATTATCTAGTGTTGACAGACATCATCCCGTGGAGATCAAAATTGAAAAGTAAAGTGATTTAAAACCTTTCTCGGGGCGCCTGGGGGGCTCAGGCAGTTGGGCGTCCGACTCTTGATCTCAGTTCAGGTCTTGATCTCACGGTTTTGAGTTGAAGCCCTGCACTGGGCTCTGCGCTGGGCATGAAGCTTACTTTAAAAAAGAAATTAAGACTTTCCTCTTTACCTTTCTCTTGGGAGTGGTCGGGAAGAGGGCAGGCCACAGGGTCATTCCTCCTCTCCAAGGACAGCCTGCCTTGCCAGCTTCTCATTGAAGTGTCCCAATTTGTGCATCCTGCTGCCACTTGAGTATTTAAAGTTGTCGAGTGAAGTAACACGTAACTCTAAAAAATGTGTTCAGAGGATCCTTAATAAGCATTTGTGTTCAAAACTTTGTTGGGGAAAAAAAAAACACAAAACGGAAGAAAAATAATTTTGTAACTTTAAGTTTATTTTGAGAAACCGAGAGTGCCAGTGGGGGAGGGGCAGAGAGAGGGAGAGAGAATCCCAAGCAGACCCCACACTGCCAGCGCAGAGCCTGATGCCACCCGTGAACCTACAAAGCCTATCTGAGCCAAAACCAAGAGTCAGACACAAAACCGACTGAGCCACCCAGGCAGCCCGAGAGAGTAAGAATTTTACTTCACTCTTAACGTTCTGGGTCCTTGCACAGTCTCTCAAACCGTGGAATCGTTTCCTGATCCAGACTGGTTCCTGCTTTTTATCACAGCGTCATCCAAAGGAACGTAACCTGATCTAATATTGAGAAGAATAGCTTCAAGCTAGTAGGTTGTGCGGAATCTGACAGTTGTCAGGTGTTACGGTGTGTCCCTCAGAAACATCAGGAACCTCTGGATACCTGTGACTTCACTGTGGCACCCTACTGGGTACCTTGGCACAGAAGTTTGGGAACTGTGGGCCTGAGACACCATCTATAAAGATGGTGATTTATGTCTTTAACCAACACGGAAATAGGGACAGACGGGTCATTCGGAGTAGGCATTGCTTACTTACACATTTTCGCAAAGTCATAGGTTTATCTTCTGGAGACGGTAGGTTTTGGTGGTTTTGGTACAGAGCACAGCGCATTCATATTGTCTGTGCAACCTACTTGCACACCTAAGGCCATTCTCGCTGCAAAGGTTAAAGCCATTGCTGAGAACCAATCTCAGTGATTCAGTTTTGCCTTTGTGTTTCATGTTAAGAAAATTTGTCGTTGACTGAAGATGTGGGCATCACGAATACTCATAAATTCAACTCCGTTTTTAACGGTTTAATTGCCAATCTTCATTCCAAATTAGAATCTGTGGGCCGTTGAGTACTGGGGGTAAGAGTAGCCTTCAGTATCTACAGGCAAGACCAGTCATTCTATCAACGACTTCTCCAAAGAGACACGTTCTGTCAGCAATTCTGAACCTCTGTGTGTCAATCATCAGTAGCTGTTCAGAATTTTCAGGATTCTTGGTGTTTGGGAATCCGTTTCCTTCCTTGACTTTCTGACCACACAGCGAGCTGTGTCCGAACGAGAGGAAGTGAGGATAATTAGCTTACGTGCTTCGGGTGCACCTTGGTCCCTGGAAAAGTTTGGTGTCACAGAGGGAGCAGGCTCCAGGCTGGAACCGCCTGGCTAGGAAGTGACGAGGCCAGGGCTCGGTCCCGGCCGGTCCCCCCCGCGCTGCAGCGCTAACCAGGCAGTGAACTTGGGGTGCTCGCACCAGACTGCCTTGAAGTGATATGACCAGGAGACTGAGAAGTTCACAGTATGTTTGGAGCTTATCTTTGTCTTCCAGTAAACACTTTCACTAACCTTTCCTTTCGTGTTAAGACTTTCTAGGTTTGGTAGGCAGCCTGAGCAAAAGAGAAACCTTTCCAAAGAGGGGGCTTGTCTTCGCGCTCCTGGATGAGCAGTGCGTTCGGTGTGGTTGCCGTCGGGGCGGCGCATGCGCGTGTCCAGCACAAGCTCGCTGCCCGACGGCATCCCCTTTTTGTGTCTTTCCAGCCTTTTTGTGTCCGTATACGTTTGTATTTTAGAAAGTACTTTTTTGACTTGTGTTAGCAAGGGGTCCCTCTGCATCCAGGAGGTGCCGTGTGAGTGCAGGACGAGTGGGAAGGGTCTCCTCGGAGAGAGAGGCACCACCGCAGAATGGTGAGGGACGCGCATCACAGGTCATTCATCATGGCTTTATCTGCAGCCACATGGTCACCTGAAGCGCTCTCTGTCCCTGTTAGAAAGGAAGGGACGTGGGCTGTGTCGCCGTGGATCTGTGTGTATTGGCCGGCACGGACCTGAGGCGAGACGGGTGGTGGTGCGGTCCCGTCCTGGTGATGCTGGGCTGTGGGGCCACCCACGCGCCGCTCGTCGTTCGCCCGGGTGCTGGAGCCCAGTGCTCGTCAGGAAGGGCCCCGTGGGGCCGGCACAGGGAAGTTCCTTGAGTAAGTCGACATGCACACAGTGTTTGGGGTTTTGGTTTTGTTGGTTTTAGCGAAACCAGTATGCTAAAAAATACCGTTATTTTTTAACGTTTACTTTTGAGAGAGTGACAGTGTGAGCAGGGGAGGGGCAGAGAGAGGGAGACGCAGAATTCGCAGCAGGTTCCAGGCTCCGAGCTGTCAGCACAGAGCCCGACGCGGGGCTCAAACCCACAAACCGTGAGATCATGACCTGAGCCGAAGTGGGATGCTTAACTGAGCCACCCAGGCAGCCCCAAAAAACAGGTCTTGATTCTGGTACACACTGTCAATTGTTGTGTGTGTTTACATTTTAAAAATATTTGAAAAGGGGCAGCTTGTGTGGGTGAGTAGGTTGAGTGTTGGACTTTTTCCTTGAAAGTATTTTGAGCAAGGTTGTGAGTGGGAGAGGGGCAGAGGGAGTGAGAATCCCAGCAGGCTCCTCACCGAGCATGGAGCCTGCTTAAGATTCTCTCTTTATCTCTCAGCCCCTCAGGTCACGCAGTTAAGCTCACTCGTTTGCTCTCAGAAATAAAAATTAACAAATTTTAAACGAGGTTTTTCTCAAAGTGTGAATAAAATTAAGAGGTACTGTGGAAGTTGAGGCGGGAGGAAGAGTGACTTAGGAGAGGTGTCTGTGACAGGCTGAGCCCTGTAGCTTGTAGGGGAGAGGGGCGGGGAGCCCTGGGTAAGGACCCTGAGGGGCCTCACTTTCCCGTCCTGGACTCTGCCCAGCACACAGCGGGCATTTAACGTGTGAGATTTAATTACCCAAGATGACCGCATTCGGAACATGGGGAGCAGGTTTGGGTGGCGGCAAGGATTTCTTTCGCTGCTAGAATAAAGCTGCCTTCGGGGTGAGATGTCACAACAGTCTCCAGCCAAGCCAGGATGGAGCCTGCCATTTTCACTCCCCCAGAACACACAGAAGCGGCCAGGTGTGGTGGTCCGGGCCGGTGGCCTGCCTCCTGTGTCACGGAGCCACCACCTCCTGTCCTCAGCCTGTGCTTCCATTCCGTTTTATTTTTTAAAGTTTTTTGTTAATGCTTATTATTTAGAGAGAGACCAAGCATGAGCAGGGCAGGGGCAGAGAGAGGGAGACACAGAATCTGAAGCAGACTCCACGCTGTCAGCATAGAGCCAGAAGTGGAGCTCAAACCCACGGACCTTGAGATCATGACCTGAGGGACACTCAGCTGACTGAGCCACCCAGTGCCCCTCCATTCTATTTTGTACTGTATTTATTTGGAAAAGGATGTTTTTCCCGCACACACAGTGAAACACTTGAAGGTAGTTTTTAACGTGCATTTGTACGTAGCTGCAGCGTTTCTCGTGTGTGTGTCTGCTTGCTGGTCTCCCGTCCCAGTGCGTCAAGCAGTCAGGACAAAATGCTACCAGCCTGCAGTTCAGTCCTGCGTGGTTCTAGACACAGCAGAGACCCCCCAGGGGGGAGAAGGGCTCTGTCTCCCAAGGCGACATGGTCACCCAGTCTCTGAGAGCTACACACGCCCACTGGCCGCCAGGCCGGTGGGTTTCACGTGTAAGCCTGCGGGTGTGTGTGCTGCCATCCGAGTCCCGGGCACTCACGTGGGACAACTGTGTTTCTAAACAGAACCGTGATTAAGAAGGAAGAGAAAGTGGAGAAAAAGGAGGAAAAAAAGCCAGAAGACATAAAGAAGGAAGAAAAGGACGAGGAGGAGCCGAAACCAGGACCTCCGAATCGGTCCAGAGTCACCAAATCAGGTGAGCGGGGCCTGGTGGGCACGCAGAGGTGTCCAGGATGGAGTGAGCGCGGTGTGCCAGGCTGGGGGTGGGGGGGCTGTGACAGCAACGCAGTCTCAGGGTGACGTGGCCTGAAGGAGTGTCCGGGGCGCTCTGCCCGATGACCTGCGCTCACTGGCAGTTTGGCAGAAGCACTTTCGGCTGCGCGCGGAGGTGTCCTGGTTCCCGTAGGGGACGCGACGCCGGTCCGCAGCCGTGTGGCCGGTGTCTCCTGTGCGTGCGTGCAGCCGGATAGAGTGAAAACCAGGGTGAAAGCGCGGACCTCAGAACATCTGTAGCCTTTGTCATAGCTGGACGTGGGGCGTGCCACCTCTTGGCGTTTCATAAAAGTTCATTGTGTTCTGCGCCTTCAGATTTGCATGAGGCTCCACGGAACGTTTTCTGGAAAAAATAAAATCAATTCTCTCCTCTCCTCGGGCCTCCTCCCCC
>NW_027527386.1:1189553-1194258 GCF_008692635.1 Crocuta crocuta
CCCCCCGCGCCCCCCCCCCCCCCCCCCCCCATAAAACAAAACTCAGCCATCTGGAGCATTGGAACTGGGTACGGCGCATTGCAAATTAGATCTCAGCGTTTGGTGTAATTCACCGGCGGTCTCGTGAGGAACACGTTTTTAAACTGTTGCTCACGTATTGCAAATCTCCCCAAATCGGTGATAGTCCTGGTGGTTAGAGGCTGGTTATTGTGTTGTTGAGGGGAAGGACTCTGGAGGCCTTTATTGCTGTGGCTGAATGACGGGAAGCCCCACATCCGATTGGGAGCACGAGGGCCTGAATTCTGCTGAGCGTTCCAGGATGTGGAGGAGGGATAAAAATCGAAATCAGTTACCCTGGAGCCGCTGGCATTTAGCGCGAGGGTAAAGGCAGCTTGGGGGTTGGAAGTGTTTGCACGGCAGAACGCACCTTAGCTGAGGTTTATGTTGCCAGATGTGAGGAAATCCCAGCCTCTTCATTCCAGGTGAGCAGAGACCATCGAGGTGCGCCAGCTGCCTCGTGTTGGTGGCGCGTGCTTCGTGTCACAACAGGCAGGAGGAGGGGGCACAGGGGTTCCAGAGGTTCGTGTCAGTCCCTCGAGGGGGCCTGGAGGACCGCCAGTTAGCCCGCGTGCTGCCTGCTCCTTGGAAGCAGGGACCTCAGCAGGGTGTCATAGACGGCTGTTTTTTTCCTGAAGGAAGCAGAGGAATGGAGCGGACTGTCGTGATGGATAAATCGAAAGGAGAGCCTGTCATTAGCGTGAAAACCACAAGCAGGTCAAAAGAGAGAGTAAGTATTGCTTCCGCCATCTCAGGTCCGAGTGATTTGAGTCGAGAGTATTTAACAACCACTTTGGTTTACGTAACGAAAACAGCATTGTTTCGCCTTTAACATTGTAAGAGTCCTTTGATGTGTTCCGAAGGCGTGTTATTAGCTGTTGGATGGTCTGTACAGACACAAAGTGAGGTTCTAGAGCTAGTTTCAGAAGAACACTGAAGGCTTTTACTTCCCATCATGTGTTCACTGTTGGCCAATTCTTTGTCGGGTTACACCACCTTCTAGAAGAAGAACTGATTCCCAGAAAGCTGGCCACTGGGTAGATGGGCAGGACCCAGGCTGTTGAAGTCAGAAGGCAGGTTCTGCTCTTTGGTTAGCCTAGTGGGAGTTGATTCATCTCTTCAGGCCATTGCTTCATCTTCTGTGACGTTAACGGAGAGAAGAGGGTCCACTGGAAAATGACTCCCACTGTCAGAGGGCAGACCTCCATCTCCGTGGCGCACACGGCTGGACAAGCTAGTGACTCCTGTTTCGTTTTTTCCACTCTGAAAAGCAAACTCCTCTGCCACCCAGCTGAAGGTTCTAGCTACACCGTTCCTGAGGAGGGCCGGCCTCCTCCTGAATTCCAAGCTTGCGGTATTCATCTGAGAACACTTTGTGGTGCTGAGGCGAATAAACCATAACCGCACCACGTAGATCACTCTGAGGCTAGAAAAATAAATAGTAACCTACGCATGATGAGAACGTTCAGGTGGTTCAGGGAGTGACAACACATGTAGAACAGAAGCCTCTTTGCTTTCACACGGACTCCTCACACTTCCTTTCTTGTCTTTTTGAGAGAGAGAGTGCGAGTGGGGAAAGGACAAAGAGACTCTCAAGCTGGCTCCGTGCTCAGCGCAGAGCCTGATGCGGGGCTCGATCTCATAACCGAGAGGATATTGAGAGTCAGACACTCACCAGCTAAGTACCCGGCATGTATGCTGGATTTCGAAATAATTGTAGCTTCGTAGGAAGTTGCACAAATAGTATAGTGGTCCTGTGTGCCCTTCCCCCAGCAATTTCCTTTTGTGTCCCTGTAGCACAGAATCGAAGCCAGGGTGGTGACATTGGTATCCAGCGTGGTTGTGTATAGTACTAGGACTTTTCTGTTCCTGGTGTGGACCCCCGGGGAATACCGCCACTGTCCGTACGCGACTAGCCCTCCATACATGACTAGCCCGTCACCACGGAGATCTCCTCACGGCCACACCCCCAGCCCGGGGAAAAGCAGCTGTTTTCCATCTCTAGAATGTATACAAACAGGATCGTGCAACACGTGACCGCTGCGTGGCGCCCTTGAGAGCCATCCAGGGTACACAGTGTCCTTTTTCTTTTCAGAGCTGTGTTTACGGCCACGCTATGATCGTTTTGGCCAGGCCCGTGGTTACAGACACTTGGCTGTCTCTGGTCCCCTGCTGAGCACGGCTGTGGCAGGACGTGTGTGTGCACACCCCTTGGCAGACTGGGGGCTTCTAGGTGCAGATGGGCACGGACGTCATTCGTGATGGCTGTTGGCAGAGCAGTCTTCCGGAAGGCAGCAGGACACGCTACAGCCAGTCCATGGTGGCATCCCGTGCCCCGGCTGCTTGTACGTGGGAGGGGTGAGCGCAGGGCTCCGACTCTGAGACACCAGCGCCACGCCGGCCTCTGCCCAAGGTTGCCCTCACCTGGACAGTTGGGGTGTCTGTCCTGCTGCCGTCCTGCAGTGCCCGTGATCAGACCCTGCTCACTTTGCCGATCATCTGGAGGAAAGGGATCATCATGGTGTTTTGAGCTGTGGGTCTTTCTGTGATGAGATTGTCCTGTGTTCCCCCCTCCTTGTTTTTTGTCTTTTGGTTTTGTTTATGTTTTGTAAAATTTCTATTCAAAACTTCTGCTTGCCTGTCTTTCGGGTTGCTCCCCCACTCCCACCACCCACGAGGTAATTAAGAAAATAAGCCAAGGAAAATCCTTTTAAATGTCTCCCAGGCCCCTTCCCTAGAGACTGGGAGCTGTGGGTCTGCAGGAGGCCCCGCGTTCCGAGCCATAAAAGCCTCCTGGGACAGTGATCGTGGCCAGCACGGGCGTCCCAGCCCCTGAGGGCCTCAGGAGGGAATGGGGGTGGGGGATTTGTGTTCTGAGCCCTGTCTGGACATGAGAGTGGCATGGAAGCTGCCCATGAATACTCTGGAGCCAACTAGGAGTGCTCTTCTATGGGAAAGCACCCTCAGCCTGTTCTGTTCAAAGGCCGCCTGCCCAAGTCAGCGGCTGAGAAGTGTGGCCCGTCACACAGCTGTGTGTGCAGCGTGCACGTGCCCCGTGGCTCCCGAGGCCTCGTCCCAGACTACCCCGCATCCTGGGCTCTGCCTCTAGGGTCTGTGGGCTGTCTTCCCCCTTCCTTCCGTGACACCCCGTGTTGGCGGCGTGTGAAAGCCGCACTCTGGAGTGAGCAGCGGCGCCTATGGGTGAACCGAGCTGCCTGCCGGTCCTTCCCGGAAACCATGTGGAAGAGAAGCTTTTTCGTCTGCCCCAGATATGTAACTAGAACTTTCACTGTGCGTTTGCTGCATTTTTCTCATGTTAACAAACCGATTTTGGTAAACAGAGCTCCAAGAGTCAGGATCGCAAGTCGGAAAGCAAAGAGAAGAGAGACATCTTGTCATTTGATAAAATCAAAGAGCAAAGGGAGCGCGAGCGCCAGAGGCAGCGGGAACGGGAGATCCGAGAGACGGAGAGGCGGCGGTGAGTGGGACCTGGCGGGCTCGCGGTCCCCTCGGGGGCGCTCGGCCTTTCTGCCTGAGCGAGTCTCCTGCCCGGCCCGGGCTTGACTCCTGCCTCGTGCTTCCCCGGAGATGAGGGCCAGGGGCGGCTTCGGCCTCGGCAGGACGGTCAGTGGAGCTGGTGTCTGGCCAGCAGCACCGCCCCTGGCGCCCAGTGACCCCGGCCTGTGTAGGCAGCGCACCCGCGGGCGGCTTTGGTGCGAGGGGCTCCAGCGTTGAGGCCACGGTCTTCGCTGCTGAACCCCCGCAAGTAAGATCGAAGATGCGACCAGGGATGGGGCGCTTTAGTCGCAGACGTTACCCCGAGGAGTGGCGTTCTCAGGCGGCCTCGTCCACGAGACCTCCTTTGCCACGCACCCCTCTTTTCGTTAAGGGGACAGTGCACAGAAGTAGGCCTGTCGTTCCCGGTTTCGCTTTCTGCCATTTTCCGCCCAGAGGTCCCTTGTCATTTTCCCTCATGCACTGCTCGGCAGAACGAGAGCCTCACGTCGTGGTGTTGGGAGAACACGTAGCAACTGCTCCCATCCGTCGTGCTGTATTTGCTTCCCTGACACGTGTGGTTCTGGTGTCTGCACGTGTAGCTTCGGAAAGTAAAAACCCCGTTTCGGGGTCTTTTGTTTCCGACTGGCTCCCGCTGGCTTCGGAGCCTGGCTGAGGACGGGCAGGAGTGGCAGCGGCTCCTTTCGGGATGCAGGGGCGCATACCCTGTCCCTTCCTCCCCGCCCTCGGCTTCCGGGAGACAGGGACTGGTGACATGAGAGCTGGTGGCAGGCCGAGTACCGTGGGCCCTCTGCCCGTGCCTGGCCTTCTGGCCCGCAGCTCCCTGGCTCTGCCCAGGAGGACCCTGTCCTTGGTAAACGCGGCCTCCTCGGAGGGAAGGGGTGAGGAAGGAAGGCTCGCTCTGGGGCGTCTGCGGTTACTTGTTCCTCCAGGGTTTTCTCTGTGCCCAGCGGCCTTCGTGGTAGCAGTTCTCCGCTTTTCTCACTCTTCTCCCCTTAACGTGTGGCTTCACTTTGGGGCCTGGCAGCCGAGTCCTCCTGGCTGCGCCCCCTGCCCTCTCGCCCTCTCCCTCCCTGTGCTCCCTTGTCTTGGCTTTTGTGAGAATCGGGGCGGGGGGGGGTCTGGCCTGGCC
>NW_027527386.1:1194402-1194573 GCF_008692635.1 Crocuta crocuta
TGGCGCGGGGTCCCTGGGGTGCGATGGCGGGGACTCAGGCGGCCCCACCGTGTCCCCACAGGGAGCGCGAGCAGCGCGAGCGGGAGCAGCGCCTCGAGGCCTTCCACGAGCGGAAGGAGAAGGCGCGGCTGCAGCGGGAGCGCCTGCAGCTCGAGTGCCAGCGGCAGCGTC
>NW_027527386.1:1194771-1206565 GCF_008692635.1 Crocuta crocuta
GCCTGTGAGGACCCCGCCCCCGCCCCATCCGGGCCTCCGGGCGCCACCCCCATCTGGGTTGACCTTGTTTCTACTCGGCACTGCGGTGTTTGCCGAGTGGCTCATAGGGAGTCTGATGGTCACCGCTTGAGGAAGGGCGCGTGGTGCTGTCTCTTAGCGGGGCCCATTATAGTCACCCCGCGGTTCCGGGGGAGGGTTCCCCGCCGATCCCCCCCACACACACACGCAGGCGTCTGTCACCACTCTGCTGGGGCTAGCTCCCCCCTTCCCCGCCCCCACCGGCCAGGGCGAGGGAGAGGCACCAGGCTGCGCTTGGAAAAGAAAATTGCCTTCCTGTTCTCAAAGTAGGTTTATTGGTCTCCAGCTCCTTTGAGCTGCTTAATTGACGGTCACCCATCACCCCACCACCCATGAGCCTAGTTTTCTGGTAAAAATCAGGAGGAAGATAATTGGATGCCATCCTGAGCCCCATGCAGTTCACTGTCACCCAATCTAATCCCTTTGCTTTTGCAAAAAACTCAGAGGGAGGTTCAGGTTACCATAGAAGACAGGAAGGTGAAAATGTGGCAACTCGGAATGCCATTCCAGAAGAATCAAACATTTCATTTCACTTGCATCTGAGCTCACGCGGGGATCAGGGTATTAACAGCCTTGTGATACAATTAGCTCCCAGCAGCCCTCCTTTCAGGACCGTCAGCTGAGAATACCGGCATGCCTTTTGGCAGTTTGGAGGATTTTAATTTATCAAATCAAAGCGATAATGATTGAATGTTTAGAGATTAGCCCTGCAGGACATTTTAAATGATACTGGCTCTGGAGAGAGCTCCCCTCCCCACCTCCACCCCCTTCCCTGTTTCCCTCATTCTCGCTCACAAATGTAATTCATGTCCTTTTAAAAATGAAAAATAGGCGAGATGATGCTTATTGGCCGGAAGCAAAGCGTGTGGCCTTGGAGGACAGGTACCGCCCAGACTTCCCTCGGCCCGATCACCGCTTCCACGACTTTGACCATCGAGACCGGGGCCAGTACCAGGACCACGTGGCTGACAGGTCAGCACCCACCCTCTCCTGAAGCCACGGACGGAGCCAGCTGAGCCTGATGCAGGGATAGGTCTCTGTTCGTTCTCAGATGTCTCTCTCACCTGGGAGGCTCCGCATGGCTGCTGAGCCGTGGTGCGGGGGGCTTAGCAGCACAGGCCTTGGGCAGGGCGTTGGACTTGGGGCTCACTTAGGGTGTCCTCCACTTGTGTGGCAGGAGAGCCCTCCTCTTACTCGTTGCCCCCTTCACAGATCGGGGGCTTGGGGTGATCTGCATCTCAGCACCCCCGCATTCCGCTCTCCGTGGTCCACCCTCGGGCCTCGCGGCTCCCTGGGGCTCTCTCCCAGCCTTGCTCCTCCGCCTTGTCCCCCTCCTCGTTTTTACAGTGAGGAGGCATTTAGAGAAGCTTTCAGAAAGGCACCCGAGCCTTTGCAGGCAGGGCAGGCTGGTGTCCACGTCCCTGGGGATCCCTGACCGACACAGGCTCCTGCACCGGCGTGGGGTGCAGGGACCAGCCGGACGACGGGGGGAGCGCTTACTCGGCCGGCTGCATCCGAGAAGGGTTTTTAGTCGGTCCCTTTGTCTGTCTTCTTAAACGAGGACTATATATATAGTTTATTAGAAAGGCAGCCCTCAATTTTCCAGTTTCAGGATTCCCTCTGGGCTTCTCCGTGTGGTCCCCTGGGCTGCATATCCCTAAGCCATTTCACCGTCCATTAGCTCCTTCGCAAGCGAAGGGAGAGCAGGGGAGAGACAGGCTGAGAAGCCACTCATTTAATGGATCGTGGCTGCAGTTGGTTTGAGAATGCTGTGAATCGTGTATGGGGCCAGACCAGAGCTCAGGGACCCTCTAAGGCTTCCTGTTAGGCTCTGGATTTTGTCACCAGGCCACAGGTGCATTAGTCTTTGGCTTCGTGGTGTGGGTCTCTATATCTGAGATCCCTCCAAGGGACTTTAGTTCAGTAAAATTTTTATTCCCACCTTCTTAGGATCCAGTTCCGCTCCTACTCCGCGGAAGAAGGCTTTAGATGCAAGCCGGCTTTTTTTCACAGGCCAGCACTTTACAGTTGTTACTTGTGAAATAGAATAAGCACCCGAATTGTGGAGTTCTTGTGTGTGGCCTGCAGAAATGTTGTTTAGTGCAGTCAGCAGCCGTTGGAATGAGATGTTTCCCTTTTGCAGGAGGGAAGGTTCAAGGTCAGTGATGGGAGAGCGAGATGGGCAAGTAAGTAAACCCGGACGCCGAGCCTGGGGCGCACCTGCTTCTGTGTGGGGGCGGGCGAGGGTGAGTGGAAGTGCGCATAACTGCTTTCCAGTGGGGAGTTGTGTGTGTGTGCGAATGCGCAGGGTGTGTTCGGTTCGATCGGGCCCTAGCAGATGGCTGGCCTGGCTGGGCTGCGCACTGGCCTAGAGCGTCCTCGGGCTGGCGCTGTGAGCTGCCCCACAGTGCCCCAGACGGGCTTAGCCCGTCAGGCATTTTGCCCATGTTGGGGGAGGTCCCATGTCCGTGGTTACAGGTGCCCTGAGAGGGATGCTCAGAGAGGGTCAGGGGTGGGCATTGGTGTCGTGCCTTCTCAATATCGCGGTGTGGTTTTTGCGGGAACGTCCTGTGAATCTCTCGCTACAAAGACGTGCTGGGTCTTTGAGCACAGGGTGGGTTGGTCAGAGGCGCTGAGCTGCTCCCATCGTGGCCCCTACCCCCTGGGGTCACATAGCAAGAGAGGCCGCTGCTGCCGCCCAAGGAGGGGACGCACAGCGGTCTGAGGGCGCTGCCTGTCCCAGGGCTGTGGGAGGGGCCCACCTGGCGTCAGCAAGGAGGTGTCCTAAGTGACTCTTCTTGGGGACCCTCAGCAGAGCCCTCAGGCACCAGCAGGAGCAGGGCTCTCTGCACTCACGGGGCCGAGGCCTCTGCTGCCACTTGTGTGGCACTGGAGATGGGGCCCCAGGGGCACTCGAGCGTTCTCTTGCGGGGCGGGGGTAGGGAGCATAGGGCCCCGCCAGGAGCTCCTGTGGCCTCGCCAGCGACCCGGGCAGTCCCCTCAGGGCCACACCCCGGCCGGCTGCGGCAGCGGCTGTGGCTGCAGGTTCATGGGCCTGTTGAAAAATGGTGTGGCTAGCGTCACCCTGTCCCCTTGTGCTTTCCAGCACTATGACGAACGCCACGGCCACGGAGGACCACCAGAGCGCCACAGCCGAGAGTCCCGAGATGGCTGGGGGGGCTACGGCTCCGACAAGAGGATGAGCGAGGGCCGGGGGCCGCCGCCCCCCCCCAGGTAAGCAGCGGGCAGCCCCTGGGGTCCGTGCCTGGCGAAGGAGGCTGCCCCGGAGCCTTTCGTAGACTCGGCCCAGGACACTGCCACCTGTCCCCCAGGGGCCTACAGGTGTTTCTGAGGCAGGGGTCGAGCCTGCCACCTCCAGGTGGTTTCTAGGTGTCAAGTGAAGGGAGCGCCCCTCCGATAGAGGAACGAGGAGACATCATCTTTCTCGGGCGACCCACTTATTAGCTCTCAGTCCTTGAATATTGTTTCAGCCATTTTGCCTTAAATACCCTTGGGAAACCCAACAGGGAGCTCCTCTGCAGACGAGGGGACGCCGAGCACCGTTGCTGTAGGGCTGGGTGGCTGTCCCCCAGCGCAGGGCGGCGCTCTGGTGCGCTCCTCACCCACGGCTCTGGGCACTGGCCGCCCCGGCAGCCAGTGCTCTGGCCCTTCCAGACTCGGCCCCCACTGGCGGCCGCTGGTGCCCGCACTTTGGACTTTGTTTGGACTTTCACTGTGAAACTTTTTTTTTAAACAGCTTTTGAGCTTTGTTCACGTGCCACACAGTTCACCCATTTGAAGCGTGTGATGCGACGGTTTCCAGCATATTCATGAGCTGTGTGCGCATCACCGCGGTCCACCCCCAGGGGAAGCCCCGTAACAGTCCCGCCCCGGCCCCTGTGCCCACTGATGCCCCGTCTGTCTCTGGGCCGGCCTGTTCTGGGCATTTCACACAAGGGAAGTCAAGTGTCACGGCCCTTTGTGTCCGGCTTCTCTCAGTATGGTGTTTTCCAGGTCCGGTCACACAGTCCTCTGGGGCAGAGCTGCATTCCTTTTTATGGCTCAGTAACTGGGCCACTTGTGGAGAGACCACGTTTTGTGTCTCCCGCCCATCAGCTGCTGTACATCGGGGTGGTCCCACCGTGGGGCTGTCAGAGCCCCGCTGCTGAGAACAGGCACCCGCACATCTTCCTGACAGCGTTTCCCGTCGCCTGGGGTGGGTCATGGGGACGGACTCGCTCGGTCCTGCGGTCAGCCTGTCGCACCGATGTCCGTCCTCACCAGGAAGCACCTAGCGTCTGTCAGTGTGCCCCCAGCCAGCAGCGCGTGTGTGGGGGTCTCATCCCGTGCGCGTGGTTGCGACGGTCACTGTGCTTCCTGGCCACGGGGGTCTCTGTGGGGGCGTGTCTGTTCTCGTGCTCTGCCCTTTTCTCTCCGAAGTCCTTGACTGTGCTAGGGCCTCCCCTCAGAGGCACGTGGGACCCTCCCAGAGTGGCTTTTTGTTCTGACGCAGGGGTGGGCGTGACTGGACGGAGCACCACGGCCAGAGGCTAGAAGAGCATCAGGAGCGCGTGTGGCCGGGCTCGGTGGACGCAGGCACGGCGGGCCGGGAGCACGCACGGTGGCAAGGTACAGGCTGGCTCACGCCCAGGGGTGGAGGGGTTCCCAGGACCCTCCCGGGGGCCGGTCCCTCCTGCGGTTTCAAGAGGCATCCGGGCACTTCCCCGAAGGGAGTTTGTGCAAACTCTTTCCTTTCTTCCAGGCGGTGAGAGGGGCCTCTCGGGGCCCTCAGGGCCAGGACACATGGCAACTCGGGGCGGGATGTCAGGGTAAGTTTAGGGCACAGATAAAATTGATTTGTTCCCACCCCTCATTTCTCCTCCTTTCTTTGCATTTTGGTCAACTTGCTGGGTTGAGTGTTTTAAAAACAACCCCGAAAAGCTACTCTTGGCAGCTTAAGCAAGCCCCATTCTCTGCTTGCCCGGCGTGCGGCCTGTGACTCTGATCGTCCGCACCCGGAAAAGCCAACGGACTCGAAAGGCTGCACAGCTGTGGGCTGCACCACGTACCGATGAAACGTCAGGCACTTCAGGGGGACCAAACGTGTGCCTTTGTTTCTAGGCGAGGCGGCTTTGCACAAGGCGGGCATTCCCAGGGTCACCTGGTGCCCGGCGGCGGACTGGAGGGCGGACTGGCCGGCCAGGACCGGGGCAGCAGAGTCCCGCACCCACACCCCCATCCCCACCCATACCCCCACTTCACCCGCCGCTACTAAACCCGACCACTCTGAGTTTCCAGGTAGGCAGAGACACTGTTGACTCTCAGCCACGGTTCCCTTGAACTTGTGGAGTCTTTTAAGAAACAAAAGCAAATCCTGCCACCATGTTGTAGCTCAATACGATGTGAATTCGCTTTTTTTTTTTTTTTTAATAAACGGGGTGTTCTCTGACATTTTTAAGACAAGATTTCTGTTAACGAGACATTCCATTTTCCATTAATAAAAGTTTATGGTTCGCACTGGTGTGTCCGCAGTGATTCCAGAGCAGAGAAAACGGCCAGCCTCAGCGGCACCATCGTGTGTTTGCGTGGAGGCCCCCGTACTGGGTCCTCCTAGCCTCCCTTCCTTACAGAGGAGGGACAGTCACAGAGCTGGTAGTAGGTGGAAGGGCTGAGATCCGAATTAGGGTTTCTTTTTACTTTTTAAATACTTGTTTTTGAGACAGGGAGACAGTGCGAGCAGGGAACGAGCAGAGAGAGGGAGACACAGAATCTGAAGCAGTTCAGGTTCCAGGCTCTGAGCTGTCAGCACAGAGCCCGACGCAAGGCTCGAACTCCCTAACCGTGGGATCATGATTTGCCTGAGCTGAAGTCGGACACTTAACCTGAGGCACCCAGGTGCCCCAGAACTAGGATTTCTTGAGGGAGGGGGGCGTGCACCGGGGGCCCCACAGACCAGTGGCTTCACCCCCTCGCGCCGGCGGGCCTGGGGTAGGGGGCGTCCAGTGAGGTGTGCGGGGCTGGTATCTGGCTGCGGGCAGGCCCAGCGTTTCATATGTAATTTCCTCACTTGTGATGATAAACAATTCTGACTTTCTTCACCAAAGCCTGCGCGACACGGGCCCTGGCTGCTGCAAGTGCCGGGCTCGAGCCCTCCGATCCGGGCCCCTCACTCAGGACTCGGCGGGAAGAGCTGCTCCCAGAGAACAGCTGAGCCCGTGCCAGCCTGGGGCGTCCAGGAGCCAAGCCTGTCCTCTCATGAACGGGGGAGGCCTAGTGGCCGCAAGCCTGGACAGGGGACCTGTGGGGGAGGCCTGGGGGTAAGCAGGAGCGCCCGCTTCCCACAGGTCGTGGCCCTGATCCGGCGTGGTGAGAGTTAAGCCCCGCGCCACCTGCTGGGAACCTGGATTCCGTCCGTAACTAGGACAGCCGCTCCACGGGCGACGGAGCGCCTCCTGTTCTCGGGGGGGCCTGTGTTCCCACCCCACTGCCCTGTTTAGTTGCAAAAGAGCAATCTGGAAACCCTGCCTGGCCTGCTGCCGAGCCCGGCCGTTGGAGGCGGGTCGGCGCTGGCCTTTGGCATCTCGCTCGCCTGGATCGCAGCGAGTAAGTCCCTTGTGAGCTTCCCCCGCCCGGGGGGCCCTCAGAGTCATTTTCCAATGGCAGGTGGGCACAACGCCGTCTCTGCGTCACCTGCGAGGGGCCCCAGCTCATGAGTCTAGACACGGATCTGAGCCTCCTGTGTGGGGTGACAGAACCACGCTCCGCCTGGGAGTGTGGGTGAGATCTTGTCACCCAGCTGTAGTGGAGCAGCCGCCCTGCAGGGGGTCAGGGTGACCATTGACGTGACCAATGGCCGTCAGCTGGGGCGCCTCAGGGAGCTGCAGAGGTGACAGCCCCTAGGGCTGTGGTGACATGGTGCCGGAGACGGGGGCCTGAAACCCATCCATTCTCATGGCTCCGGAGGCCGGAAGTCCACGTGTCTCAGCCGGTCCCTTCTGAGGCTGTGGGAGAGTCTGTTCCACGCTCTCCCAGCTTTTAGGGGGTCACTGATGGTCTCTGGCGTCCCTTGGCTTGTTGGCACGTCTGTCACCCGGAAGTCCGCTTGCTGATCAGGTGGGTGGGGGCCCACCCGAATGCCCTCATTTTAACTTGATCACCCACAAAAGGGCTTTGTCTCCAAATACAGTCCCCTTCCAAGGTCCCGGGGGCCAGCACTTCAGCACAGGAACGGGGCGGGGGCACAGTCGATCCCTGTAAGTGCTTTTCGCGGTTTTTGTACGTACAGATCTTTCCAGATTGAAGTTTAATTATTTTGAGAGAAAGAGCACAAGCAGAGGAGGGGCAGAGAGGGAGAGAGAGGATCCCAAGCGGGCTCCACACTCGCACAGAGCCCAACCCGGGGCTTGATCTCCCTAACCGTGAGGTCATGATCTGATCTGGAATCACGAGGCGAACACTTAAAGCCACTGAGCCACCCAGGCGCCCATCCAGGACACAACTCCTGGGTAAATGCATGGAGAATTGTCCATCAGTGAGTCTGGGGCCTTAGCAAGAGTCCCCCATTTCTGGGAACAGAGCTGCTGGGGGGCTGCCAGGGTCCAGGATCCTCCCAGCTGCCTCCTTCCTGGGTTGGAACTGTATGTGCACTTGTGTGACTGAGCGCTCGGTCAGGTTCGCGCCATGACCAGGCCCTGCGCCTGAGCATTTATGGGCCGAAGGACACCATATCTGTCAGATGCTATTTTCTAACTTCTGTTTTTGTCTGAAATGCGTCGTATTTTTCTTTATTCTGCGTAGTTAGTTAATTTTGTGTATCTGGTCTGATTTTTATTTTGGGAGGAGAGGGAAGGAACCAAGCGTCTGTTCTAGAAGGGGACTGCTAGTGCGTATGGGGATCATTGGCACCTCTGGCTCGAGTAACGTTGCTTGCAGTGAAGGTGGGTGTATGCGTATTTGCTCACGCACCTGTCGCCCAGCCTGGGTGAGGCCGAGGACGAAATTGTGGGCCCCTGCGGTGATCCTGTGTTTAACTTTTGAGGAGCCACCCGTTTTCCACAGTGTGGAAAAGTTGCCACGTCCTCACCAACACTAGCTTTGTGGCGTTAGAATAGCCGTCCTACTGGGCGCGTGGGGATACGGATAAAGTGTCCGTACGCTAACTCCTGCCACCATGTGGATGGACCCGGGGGTCACTGCGCAGTGACAGAAGCCAGACACAGAAGGACAAAAGGTCCTGCGTGACCCCACTCACAGGGGGTCCCCAGAGGCGTCCCGTCCGCGGAGACAGAGTGGATGGTGGGGCAGGGGGTGGGGGACAGTCTCGGTTTGGGGAGAAGAGAAAGTTCTGCACACAGGTGGGGAGGTGACCGCACGACAGTGTGAGTGTGCTTGACTCTGCTGACCTGTGTATTTTATCACACAAGAAAATTTATTTTGAGAGCGAGAGAGACAGAGCATGAGCAGGGAGGGGGGGCAGAGAGCGAGGGAGACACAGAATCTGAAGCAGCTCCAGGCTCCGAGCTGTCAGCACAGAGCCCAGTGCGGGGCTTGAACTTGTGAACCGCGAGATCATGACCTGAGCCGAAGCTGGACCCTTAACTGACTGAGCCACCCAGGTGCCCCTAAAAATATTTTTTTAAAAATGGGGGTTCTGCGGGGCATCTGCTTCGGAGCAGGAAGCACTGGGTGGAGGCCAGAAGGGCCGGCTCAGGATGCACCCGTCTGCCTGTCTTCCCGCAGGGAGTTCATGGTCCCTCCGCCTCGTCTTCCTTAGGTGGAAGAAGAAAACAATAATAGTATTTACCATAAAAAGTCTTGATGAAGAATAAGTGGGTCAAATACATGAAAACCTCAGAACTGCCCTGGCATACAGTAAGTGCTTAATATTGGGAGGCCCTGCGGGAAGAGCTCCCGGGGTTCTCCCTCGTGCTGTTTGGAGAAGCTGAAAGCTGTTTCAAGGCCTGGAGAGAAGGAAGGGAGAAATGATCGGCTCCCAAAATAAAACCAAAATCAGAATTAATACGTTATCAAATGTCTCCGCGTCAACAGGAATGCGTCAGCCTCATCAGCCACTACATTTTGTTCTCGTACAGATTTCCTTGCGTTTCACAACAGGTGCTGGGTTACGTTTTCTCTCTCTGCAGGAATTCCCAAGCCTGCGTCATGATCGCCAGGCTTTAGTTATGTGTGTTATACTCCTAGTCAAAAAGCCTCAGACACAAAGGTATAAAAAGCCTTTTTGGGGGGCGCGCCTGGGTGGCTCAGGTCATGATCTCCGTGGTTGTGAGTTCGAGTCCCGTGTCAGGCTCTGTGCTGACAGCTCAGAACCTGTAGCTGCTTCGGATTCTGTCTCCCTCTCTGCCCCTCCCCTGCTCACGCTCTTATGTCTCTCTGTCTCTCTCAAAAATAAACATTAAAAAAAATTAAAGTAGAGGCGCCTGGGTGGCTCAGTCGGTTGAGCGTCGGACATCAGCTCAGGTCATGATCTCGCGGTTCGTGGGTTCGAGCCCCGCGTCGGGCTCTGTGCTGACAGCTCGGAGCCTGGAGCTGCTTCGGATTCTGCATCTCCCTCTCTCTCTGACCCTCCCCTGCTCACACTGTCTCTCTCTCTCAGAAATAAATAAAAAACATTTAAGAAATTTAAATTTTATTAAAAAAATTTTTTTTGAAGATTTTCTTTAAGAAAATTCTGGGGGTGAGGGGGGCGCCTCCTCTGATCCTCCTGGTGTTGCACCCCCGCCCCCCCATCCCCACTCCACCAGGTAAGATCACCCCTCTGAGTCACTGGGTCACAAGGTGATGGTGACTCACCGTGACTGGTTTGGACCCGGGCCGTCTGTCACCGGTCAGGTGGGTCCACCGCTCAGCTCCACCTCTTGAGCTGTGTGTCCTTGGGAAAGTGACTCAGCCCCTCTGGAGCCCACCGCTTGCCCATTTCTTGAAGGGGCGTGCTGCCGTCAGCAGGGCAGGGTTTGGTGGGTGAGCCCAGCAGGCCCGTGTGCTGGGTGATTCCCTCCTGTCCCCAGAGCGCTCTGCTCATTTTTACGGCTGGAGCGTTTCACGCGCTTGCAGCGTGACTGGGTGTGTGCCTTTCCTGCGGCCGCCCTAACACATTAAGACAAACTTAGCAACTCAAAACAAACACAAACTTTTATCGTGCGGTTTTGGAGGCCAGACGTCCTACCGTTCACTGTCTGCAGGGCCCGTTCCTCGCGGAGGCCACGGGACATGAACAGGTTCCCTGCCCTTCTAGGTCCTCCCGAGCCCCGCGCCCCCTTCCATCTGCGGAGCCTGGCCTTTCCGGGTCCCTTCTCCGACCACAGGCAGGAAGGAGCCTGTGGAATCGAGGACCTTCTCCCCGTCTCAGGATCCGCGATCTCAATGGCTCCTGAGGAAGTCCCTTTTGCCCCGTCTGGGTAGCATGGTCCCAGGTGCCAGAGATGAGGATGTGGGCGTCCTTGGGTGGCGGGGGCGCCTCCAAGCCCAGACGTGCTCAGTCACTGCTGCTCTGAGAACCTGACTCCTCTCCTGGGAGGCTCGCGGCCCAACCGCTCCCAACACTTGCTGGTGGGTCCCTGCCACCCTGGGGTGCAGGGGCCACGTACCGAGGCCGCATGGTGCTGAACTGACGGTTCCCGCGAGCGCCACTGAGCAGGCGGGGCTCGAAGGTGACCAGTTACTCCGCATGTGCAACTGACCTCAAGGGTGACTCCCTGTGTGCTTGATGCCGCCGGGGCTGGAAGCGGCCCCAGCGAAGGCCCAAGCAGTGCCGAGGCCCCCACATTGCTCCCCGGAAGGGCAGGCGGCCCGTGGACGGCCCAGAACCGCCCCGCGGCCGCAGGTGTCACCCCCGGCACCCGAGCCTGGCTCAGCAGGGCCCCCGTCCTGCTCTGCAGGGAGCTCTCCACCCAAGCTGCTCCCCCTCTTCATGGAACTCCCCGGACGCCGCAGGGTTCAGTGACGAAAGGGCCGTGGGTGACACTGGCCGCGCCGACCGACCCTCCCACCTTGCAGGGCAGGGCTCAGATTCCACCGGCTCTGAGGTCTCCCCTCCCACCCGGTCACGGTCCCACCCGCCTATCATTGCAGGTCGCCCACACGGGCAGCAGGATGTCAACATCCACGGGCATCTGCTCTCTCGTGTTTTCAGCTGTCTCTTCAGCGCCCGCGTTTCAAGGTTTCATTCTGATGGGGGCGCCAGCCTGGGGGCTCAGTCGGTGGAGCATCCCCCTTCGGCTCAGGTCATGATCTCACGGTTCGTGGGTTCCAGCCCCTGTCGGGCTCTGTGCTGACAGCTCAGCTGCTTCGGATCCTCTGTCTCCAAAAGTAAAATGTTAAAAAAAAAAAAAAAATGTTCATTATTCACTGATCCCAAGGCAGGAGCGGGGGCGGGGCGTGCAGGGCCACACGGGGAAGCACCAGGGGGAGGCAGGGGGAGGGGGCACAGGCCGGACAAGGACTAGCTAGCTCAGGACTGCTAGTCTGAGTAAGGCCAGAGGGCTCTGGGGTGTAGGGAATGGCCTACTTGTCTGGTCCTGGGCCCTGGGGAGATGGGGGCAGGGGCTTGGTGGCCCTGAGTGTGACAGCCCCAGAGGAGAAGTTGGGGTGCGGCTGTGCGGTGCTTAGTTTGCACGTGAGAGGCAGCCTAGGGTGAGTCGTTAGCCACCTGGGAATTAGCTGGCCCCGGGTGGGGGGAGGGGCTGGACCTCCAGGGTGG
>NW_027527386.1:1206773-1208721 GCF_008692635.1 Crocuta crocuta
GGGGGCGGGGGGGCCCCCGATGCCAGAGCATCACACACCAGAAAACAGAGACGCGGCCAACACAGCTGGGCCGTCGCAGACACACGCGAAACATTCCTCAAATCTCAGAGACGAGGAAGAAGCGACATGCTCATCTTGTATTTTCGAGTTTTCAGAATGCTTTACCCCTTGTTTGGCCTCTGGTGTCTTCCAAGGACTCGTGGAAAATTCCCCTAGTTTAGTGCCCGATGGGGGCCATCAAACCCTCGCGTCCCGTGGGGTCTTTGGTAACCAGCAGGTGGCATCTCTCCTGCAACGGAGGGAACGTGTTCGGACGGAAGCAGCAGTAAGGCTGCCATTTCCGGGAAGAGGCTCCAGCGAGAGGTACCTGGGGCGGAGTCAGAGGCCAGCAGAGGAGGCAGGTTCCCAGGCCCCAGCTCAGAGCTGCCGGCCCAATTCAGGCCTCCCCGCCAGTCACCGCTGGGACCCCGACCCTTGAGAAGCGCCGTGGTGCCCAGGGCATCTGGACAGTGGCCCTGCTGTGGGGGGGTGGCGGGGAGGCCTCCCTGAGGGCTGGGTGACGTATGTGAGGCCGAGCCAGGCTGGAAGGTTAGACTGGACAGCTCTGCCCCTCGCCGGCTGGATGACCTTAGTCCGTCGCCTTGAACCCCTCTGACTTGTGCCCTTGTAAACTGGGTTGGGGGATTTCTTTTTCTTTTTTTTTTTAAAGTTTATTTTTGAGAGAGAGAGAGACAGAGAGACAGAGCATGAGCAGGGCAGGGGCAGAAAGAGAGGGAGATAAAGAATCTGAAGCAGGTTTCAAGCTCTGAGCTGTCAGTACAGAGCCCGACGCGGGGCTCGTACCCACGAACCGTGAGATCATGACCTGAGCCGAAGTCGGACGCTTAACCGACGGAGGCCCCCTGGCGCCCCTGAGCTGGGTGATTTCTGCGAACACAAGGAGGCAGTGCATTTAAACTGCACCTTACCCCGCACACAGCAGGTGCTAAGCCAGTTGTCAAGAGTGGCCTTTCATTCTTGGAGAAGAGCTGCGTGCATGCCCGAGCCTTCCACCTCCTTGCTGGAAATATCTCCTCACCAGGATTCAGGGTGTCCTTCGGACTTGGGCAGGGCGCCTGCGCAGTCTCCCTCCCACCCGCGGCTGCAGTCTATAATGTTGCATTAGCGATCTTTAAAACAAGAAGCCCGGGTCTGGCCTGTTGGTGCCGCGCGGCGGGGTTAAGTGCCGGAAGTCTCCGGTGGCATCTTTCGGCTTTCCCGCCTGGTGGCAGCTGGCTGTGAAACTGCCTGGGCGCCCCACATACGCAGCCACAGACACCTCGCGATAGGCCCCCGCGGGGAGGCTCATAAAAGGCACTGAAGCTTCCCCCTGCGTAGATGCTGCTGGCCACAGCAGACCAAATATTTACAGACTCGGCTGAAATGAAACCCAGCGGGGTAGATTTCACCAGTGGCCCAGAAAACATCCCCGCACTCCCCATCCCGGGAAATAGGGCGCAAAGAGGGAAGCAGCCCGCTTGGCCAGGCTTCCCCGCCCCCNGCAAACGCTTCCTGGACGCTTCCTGTGTGCCGGGCTCTGTGCCAGGGACGCAGCCATGACCATGACCCAGACAGACCTGCTTTCTGATGCTCAGCGGATGGCTTCAAGCAGGGAGTGGGGTGAGGCCGGCTTCCCGGAGGAGGTGACCGGAAGGGCATCTGGAGAGGGAACAGAATGCGCAGAAACCCCCAGGAAGGAAAGGGCGCGGCGCCTCAAAGGAACAGAGCAAGCGGAAGCGTGGGGGACTTGGGGTCAGACGGGGCTCTGAGGCTTGGGCCGGTCAGGGACCTGTGGGCGACGCGCGCGTTCAGCATGTGAGCCTCTCGTCGTCCTCGCAGGGGTCGAGGGTGACCATCGCTGTCTCTCTCTGGGCCCTTCCCGGCTTGGGCATCCAAACCCTCACTGTCT
>NW_027527386.1:1209633-1212560 GCF_008692635.1 Crocuta crocuta
AAGCCTTCCCCCTCGACCTTTCTGGAAGCCAGCCCCAGCCCCAGGGAAAGGGTGAGCCAAGGTGGGCTCCTGCCCCGGGCTGTCTGGACAAGGACGCAGATGTAGGATGAGGTTTGGCCTCCCGGCATGGGGTCCCCTCCCCAAAGGCCAAGCTGATGAGGTCACCACACCCCACCTGGACTGAGTCGTGCTGGAGGCCCATGGGTGTCAGGAAGCTCCATCAGAGAGCCGGGGACAGGAGATGCTGCTGATAAGAAGGGGTGGGTGGATGGGCGCCTGGGTGGCTTAGTCGGTTAAGCGTCTGACTTTCGCTTAGGTCATGATCTCGCGGTTCGTGGGTTCGAGCCCCGCGTCGGGCTCTGTGCTGACTGCCAGCTCAGAGCCTGGAGCCTGTTTCAGTCTGTGACTCCCTCTCTCTCTGACCCTCCCCTGCTCACGCTGTCTCTCTCTCTCTCCTAGAAATAAATAAGGCATTAAAAAAAATTAAAACAAAAAAAAAAGAAGGGGTGGGTGGGGAGGGGTCATTGGAGGCACTCACGCTCCTCTGTGGAAGAGGTCTGGGGCTCCAGAGGTAGGGGGAGGCGTGGGGAAGAGGGAGCAAAAGACAGAGAGAGACAGAGACTTAGAGAGAAGGGAGGCAGAGGCTGAGACAGACAGAGAGACAGGAGCACAGACTCAGAGACCAAGGCCCCCCCCTCACACGTGGACCCAGAGACGCCCACAGACCTGCAAAAACGTGGAGCTGAGGGGGCCGTGTGCCCCCCGCTCCCCATGCCCACCGGGTGGCGCCCAAGAGCCACGCTCTGTGTCCTCAGCCGCCTGCCTGCCCCGCATGCTCCTTTCAGTCCAAGAGGCGCCTGCACCGTACCCGCTCCGCCCTTCCCCTCCCCCATGCCGGGGGCGGGGGGGCTCTGGGCCCCAGGGTGAAGGGGCAGAGGTGGGGGCTGAGGCCAGGCTGGGATCCGGGCTGTGCAGAGCCTCCCTAACCCGGCCAGGCCAGGCCAATCCTAGGGTTGCGTGTGTGTCTTGTGTGTGCAAGTGTGTGCTGGGGCGTGAGTCTGCCTCGGTCGGTCGGGGGAGGTGTGCGTCTCCGTGTCTGTGCCGATGTGGGGGTGTGTGCGTGCGCTCAGCTGGGGTCCGTCCCCGGCAGGCCTCTGCCTGTGTCTTGTGGGGCCCCAGGGGCTGTTTGTCGTGGGGTGAGTTCAGGCGTGTCCCCAGCTGTGCGTCTGGGGAGACGCCGTGACCGTACATCGCGTGGGACCTGCTACGACCGCCTCTGTTTGAGTCACACAGGGAGTCTGAGCCCTGAAACGAGGGAGCATGTGCCCCAGGGGACCCCAGTCCCTCAGAGACCCCGAGAAGAAGGGCTTCCTGGAGCGAGAGGAACTGGTGTTCACGCGCTGACTAAGTTTTCTCTCTACTAACCCTAAGCACTTACTCTGCACCAGGCCCTAGCTAGGATACCGCTTTCATGCCGGGGACTCAGTGTCCTCACCTATAAAATGGGCCTAATGTATAGCTTTGCTATTAAGCGATTGAGCTGAGATTTGTAAGGCTGTTTGAACACTGTCCGGCACGGCCTAAGGACTAGGAAGCATCAGAAATCATCTCACTTAATCCTTAGAATTATGAGCACATCCATTAAGCTATGGGTCAGTGGGAAGCCCTGAGAACCCTCCCTGCCACTCCTAGGGTTTCGCCGGTGTCTAAAGACCTAATTAGGGCGGATGCTCAGATATCTGTCCGCACCAAAACATCTTTCTTGCTCCAGTCTAGCTCAGTGGTCGTCGAACTCCAGTGGACAGAAAACTGAGTGGTCTAGACCGTGCTGGGGATAGAAACCAGACCCAGGTGCTGTTCCTGGCCCAGGGACTCAGCAGTGAGCAAAACACACAAATCCCTGCCCTTGGGGAGCTTCTGTTCAAGTGGGGAGGACATAAGAAGGGCAGGCGATCGGTTACTCAACGAAAGTGAGTTATTGTAATTGGTTATTATCCATCATCAAGGGCTTTCAATGCACTCAACCCTTCTGCCTTCCAGAGAGATGGTACTAAGTCACACTAGCAGGGGACATGCGTACGCATTGCCTTGCCTCCTCGAAAAATTGAATATTATCAGGGATCAGATATCTTTCTCAGATATAAGAGTGGGAGACCTCTAGAAGATTAGACACTTTTGCATGGGAGCCTTCTTTTTATAATCTTTTGTGCATCCAAAATAATATCCATGTAAAAAAACAACAACAAAACAAAATAACATCCATGTTCTTTGCATGTGTCTCTCTATTCTTATTTATTTCTAGCAACTCTTTACATATGAAGGACGCCACAAGAGAGATAGAATTCCACAATTTACCAATAGGCATGAGCCCTCATTTGCCAGATCTCCTACCAATGAAATTTTATTGGAGGGGCCAGAAGTCCAAGAAGTAGTAGCTATGAAGAGGTTCTCACCTGAGTGAGGCAAGGCCTTGCCTAGCTAAGGATCAATGCAGGACTCAGCACCGTCAGGGTGTTTTCTTTTTTCTTTTTATTTCTTTTTTTTTAATATTTTATTTCTGAGAGTGAGAGAGGCAGCATGACCAGGAGAGGGTCAGAGAGAGAGGGAGACACACAATCTGAAACAGGCTCCAGGCTCTGAGCTGTCAGCACAGAGCCCGACGCGGGGCTCGAACCCATGAACCCCGAAGAGAGAGATCATGACCTGAGCCGAAGTCGGACGCTTAACTGACTGAGCCACCCAGGTGCCCCTCGCCAATTCTTTTTTCAACAGCATTACGCAGTCAAACAATCCAGATTCAGCCTCTGGGGTTCCAGGTTGCGGGGTCCTCTGACCCAAGGGATAAAAACCACATGAGAAATCTCTTCCGCACACAAGAGCGTCGGGGATTCCAGAATTCTGTGAGGCCACGTTCAGCGGACGTCGTG
>NW_027527386.1:1212738-1216209 GCF_008692635.1 Crocuta crocuta
TGGCCTGGGGGTGGGATCCAGGCCCCTCCCACTCACGCTGCCTCTGCCTCTGCCCACCCATCCTTCCTCTTCCCCCAGAAGTTTCTCCCAAGACAGCCAGAAGCCATGTGTGCTGATTGGCGCTCGGAACCCTGGCTCTCCCATTCTAGAATGTTCCGGGTCTAGAATCCCAGGCATTCCAAGATTCTGGGAGTCCACAATCTCAGCGGTCGCACGGCTCTGAGCTTCCCAGGTCCCGGAACTCAGGGATTCTCTGAGCTTGTCACTGTCCGCCTGGGTCTCCGATAATTGCCCGTGACAGATGATACAGTGTCTCGAGGCACAAACCATGATCCCTGTAATCCGGCGGCCCAGGCACAGGGCTACTTGAAGCCACCCGGCTTTCCTCCCGGCTTAATGAGAAAGTCAGAAGTGATTGGAGCTGGCACTCCACAGCCACAGGGCTCGGCGTGGCCGGCGTGGCCGGCGTGGCCTCCGTGTGCTCCCAGCGTCCCCGGGCCCAGCTCGGATCTGCTCCAGGCGCCAGCGGGTGTGAGGCGGGTGGCCTGAAGCTCAGCCCGACGAGGGGGGTGGCCGGGGCGGGGTGACCTGGTCATGCAGGCAGAGCCGGCCGGTCCACCTGCCCTGGAGAGAGCACAGCAGCCCGGGTCCTCATTCCGCCATTTCTGCTTTCGGGGGCCCTAGTTTCTCCCCTTCGATCTGTGAGCTCAGCCTCAGAGTTCACTGCGGATTACACGCAAGTGGCTCAACACTTGTGCCGTAATCTGTCGTCGGGCTTAAGGACAGACTAGCAGAAGGGGCATACGGCTGCTTTATCGTTTCACTAGCTGTTGCTAGAGAGGTTATGCCATTCCACACGCTGAACCCCAATGCGTGAGCCCCCCCTTTTCCCAAAGCTGGGCCCAGCAACAGGGCCCATTATCAAATTTTTTCATCTCTAGCAACTCGATAGACTTAGTTTTTTTTTAAAAAGGGAATTTCGTGGTAGTTTTATTTTACAGTTAGCTTACTGCGAGTGAAAATGAGCTCCTTTCACAGGCTTAGAAGACGTGCATATTGGGGCGCCTGGGGGGCTCAGCCGGCTCAGGTCATGATCTCACGGTTCATGGGTTCGAGCCCCGTGTCAGGCTCTGTGCTGACAGCAAACTCAAAGCCTGGAGCTGCTTCAGATTCTGTGTCTCTCTCTCTCTCTGACCCTCCCCTGCTCATGCTGTCTCTCTCTCTCTCAGAAATAAATAAAAACACGAAAAAAAAAGATGTGCATATTTGCTATTCAGAAACTGTCCATCTTTTGCTGCTTTTTCTATCGGCTCGTTGGTCCTTATTGATTTCTGGAAGCTTTTTACATATTACGGAATCAACTTTTCATCCATCATGCCTTGGAAAAGTTTTCCTAACTTTGTCTATTGACCTTCTAGGGTGTGTGTGTGTGTGTGCGCGCACGCGCACATGCACAGGAATTTTATATTTGTATGCAATCAATTACTAATCTTTTAATTAAAGGCTTCAGGGCTTAATGTCACGCTTCAACACACTGGGATTGTTATTATTTTGAACTCCCATGTTCCCTTCTAGTAGTCTTATAGCTTCTCTTTGTCTTTTTTGGGGGGTGGGGGGAGGCACATTCAGCGGATGGGGACCCACCTGAAACGTATTGTGCTTTTAGTCACTTCTCAAGTCTGCATCTGAAATCTGACGAGTGTAACACAAGCCGTGACATGAGTGTATAATAGCGTGATTCCTGACGCCAGGTGACTAGCTTGCATTTGGCGAGGGTTCTGTTTCTGCCATTTTTCACGGTGTATCCTTAGGGAGGTCATTTATCCTCTCTATGCCTCACTTTACTCATCTGTAAAATGGGAGATTATTGCAACAGGTGAGAATTAAGAGCAGCTTTTTTTTTTTTAATCGAATACCTGGATCGCCACCTGTCACTGATCAGATGCTTTTGTTTGCTATTTTTGTTTTTATCTGCTTCTCTTGGAGGACTCAAATTGCACTTCTCTGTGACCACTCCCTCAGCATAGCCAATTAGTGAGTGATGACGGCACTTCAGGAACATTCTAAGCACTTCACCCGCAGCAATCTATCCTCATAACGATCGCACTGGACAGATAGGGCCCTCCAGGACCAGGGAGGGGACGTTCCTTCCTCAGGAACTTCCAAGGGGCAGGGTTGGGACTGGAGTCCACTCCATCTTGTTCTGGCCTCAGCCTTTCTCCCTCCCGCCTCCTCCCTCCTCCTCCCTCCCGCCCTCCCAGCCTCAGCTGAAGCAGGACCTCCCAGGGGGCCCCAGTGAAACTGGCTTCCAAGTACAGACCTAGAGTCATTGAGTTCAAGCCAAGGTCCTGGATACCAGAACCGGTCAGTTCTGTCCTGGGAGGCGTGGCAGTGGGTAGGGACAGGCAGCAATCAGGGAAGGCTTTTGGGAAGAGGGAGCTTGGATAAGTATGACTGCAGAGGCCTGAGAGAGGGACTGCAAGGTGGGGAGAGGAAAGCAGGGAATTGGGGGTGGGCGATCCCCTGCTCACAGCCTCCTGTGGCTGATACTGGCCATAAGTCTCGACTCCTGCTTCTCCCCACTAGGCACACACTGAACTAATAGTTGGTGACCATGGGCAGGTGACTCCTCGGAGGGAGTGTTGAACTCCTACTCCTCTGCCAAAGCCCAAGCTCCAATGCCCACCCGCCTGGGAAGACGTCCCCACCTCCTTGCCTTTCCCAGCCTGGGATCTCCTACTTCTCCAGCCCGGACCACATAGGGCTGGGAGTGTCTGTGTCCTGCTCTGTGTCCCCACCTCTCCAACTGGGACCCTTTGAGGGCGGGGCCCTAGGCTGAGATTTCTCCGGTGCCCAGCATTGCCCAGCCCAGCCCAGGCACAGAGGAGCACAGAGTAGGTGCCTGTTGAATGTGTCTTGAAGGAAACAAGGCAATAAATGAGTAATGAGTATAAACGTCAGTCACTTCCTTCCAATGCGCACAGCCATCCAGGGCTCCCATCTCCCTGAGAGTAAAAGCCCAAGCCCTCATCCCCTCACCCTCCTCCTGCCTGCCCCCCCCCCACTCTGCTCCAGCCAGAAGCCCCTCCTCACTGTTCCTCCAATGGGCCAGGCAGGGCCCTGCCGCAGGGCCTTTGCACTGGCCGCCCCCTCCTCCACCTGCAGTAGGACCCTTTCCAGGGCTGGCGCAGTCCTCGTCCTTCGTCCTTCGCAACTCCACCCAAACGCCACCTCCTCGGAGAGACCTCGGTTGGCCCTCGTCTCTGTCTAAAATAGCCCGCCAGGCTCCTCTCTTGCTCCCCTCCCTCCCCGCCAGCCGCTGCACTGCGTGTGTCCAGATTTAGCCTCATTACGCGGCTCCTTTCTGTGCGCTTCGGCCGCAGGTGTCCGGGGCGCGTCTCCGCCGGAGCGCGGGGGCGCCTCCGCGTCCCGCCCTCCGGGGTCCCCGCCCGCCCTCCGGGGTCCCCGCCC
>NW_027527386.1:1216343-1221963 GCF_008692635.1 Crocuta crocuta
GGAAGGTGGCCGCAGGCCTGTGCTGGGCCTGGGCTCAGGCTTCTGTGGGAAGCGGCCCGGAGAAGGCAGGAGCGCCACGGAGCAGCCCGGGGTGCCTGCTCCCCCCTCCCGACGCCTCTTCCCCGGCCTGCCCCTCTCTCTGACCTGCGCCCTCTTTCTTACCCCCCCCCAACCTCCGTTCCAGTCTCTTCCTCCCTCAGTGGCGCTGGCCCTGTTTATTTCACTTCCGGTCATTCTTCCTGTCTCTGTACCTCCGTCCATCGCTGTCTCTGCTGCTTTCGTCTGTGTGTCCCTCCGTCTGTGTGAGTCTCTCTGCCCACCCCATGCCTCTTGCCCCCACTCTGGCCTGGCCGTCTGCGGTTTCCAGAGGTCCCCTGGCCGAGGTGACCCGTGAGGGGCGTCTCTGGGCCGGAGGAGGGTCTGCAGAGAAGGGTGTCTGGGAAGGTGGGCACGGCCGGTCCCAGGCCAGATGCCACCTCGGAAGGGCAGGCGTTGGACTGGAGCCAGATGCCTAACATAGTTTATGGGGGTGACGCTTGCCAGGTTCGGTCCTTACGGGTTGATCTGCAAGCCCTGGGTGATGCTTTGAGAGCAGGCGCCTCGGAAACTCGTCCTGGAGGCTCAAGGGTCGGGGGAGAGCCAGCCTCCCAGGTCCTCTGGAAGGGGGGTCTCGGGGGATGGGGTGATTCGAGAGTGGAGCAAGGAGGCTGTCATTTTACATGTCTATTTTATTTATTTGGGGGGGAGGGGTGCCTGGGTGGCTCAGTCGGTTGAGCATCCGACTTTGGCTCAGGTCATGATCTTGTGGTTGGTGGGTTCGACCCCCACGTTGGGCTCTGTCCTGACAGCTCAGGGCCTGGAGCCTGTTTCGGATTCTGTGTCTTCCTCTCTCTTTGACCCTCCCCTGCTCACGCTGCCTCTCTCTCTCTCTCTCTCAGAAATTAAATATATACATTTATTTATTTACTTGGGGGGGTTAGGGGCAGAGAGAGAGCTAGAAAGAGAGAGAGAGAATCTCCGTGCTGATAGCGTGGAGCCCAATGCGGGATTTGAACTCATGAACCATGAGATCACAACCTGAACCAAAATCAAGAGTCAGACGCTCAACTGACTGAGGCACCCAGGTGCCCCGAGAGTTGTCATTTTTTTAAAAAAATATTTTCATTTATTTCTAGGAGAGAGAGAGAGACAGCATGAGCAGGGGTGGGTCGGAGAGAGAGGGAGATACAGACTCCGAAATAGGCTCCAGGCTCTGAGCTGGCAGCCAGCACAGAGCCCGACGTGGGGCTCGAACCCACGAACTGCAAGATCATGACCTAAGCGAAAGTCAGACACTTAACCAACTAAGCCACCCAGGCGCCCCACTGAGAGTTGTCATTTTATTTTATTTTGTTTTATTTTATTTTACTTTGTTTTGTTTTGTTTTTAAATTTATTTATTTTTGAGAGAGAAAGTACACGTAGGGGAGGGGCAGAGAGAAAGGGAGAGAGAGAGAATCCCAAGGAGGCTCCACACTGTCAGTGCAGAGCTCGACATGAGGCTTAAACCCGCCAACTGTGAGACCATGACCTCAGCGGAAGTCTGACACTTAACCCGCTGAGCCACCCAGGGACCTCCTGTGTGTTGTCATTTTAAACAGAGTTGTAGGGACAGCTTCAATGAGGAGGTGGCAGTTTGAATAAAGTCTTGATGAAGGAGAGGGAGGGAACCAAGTGGATATGCGGGCAAAGAATAGTTTGGGCAGAGGCCACAGTTTGTGCAAAGGCCCTGGGGCAGGACCAGGCTTGGCATGTTGGAGGCACATTGAGGAGGCCTGTGTGACTGGAGCAGAGTGAGCAAGGGAGAGAGAGGGAGGGGGGGTGGGCACGGAGGGATGGAGGCAGGTCGTGGAGGACCTTAGGGGACCTCAAGGATGACTTGGGTTTTTACCCTAAGGGAAGTGGCAGCCCCAGAGGGCTGTGGGCAGAGCAAAGGAGGCCCTATTCAGGTGCTCACAGGCGCCCTCTGTGGCCACTTCAGGGAGGACAGACTGTGGGGGGTTGAGGGCAGAAACCTGGGGATCAGGGCAGAGTAAGTGGTGGTGGAGACTGAACTAGGAAAGAGCCAACTCGCTGCTTTTCCAACACTCTAGGCAGAGTCCCGCCTCAGGACCTTTGCACTGGCTGTTCCAGCTGCCTGGAATGCTTTTCACTTGCCTCTTAGTGCTTTAGTCCTTTGTTCAGATATCCTCACAGTGCAGTCTGCCGTGAAGACCCTGTTTAAAATTGCGTCCCGCTGGGGCGCCTGGGTGGCTTAGTCGGTTAAGCATCCGACTTTCGCTTGGGTCGTGATCTCGCGGTTCGTGGGTTCGAGCCCCGCGTCGGGCTCTGTGCTGACTGCCAGCTCAGAGCCTGGAGCCTGTTTCAGTCTGTGACTCCCTCTCTCTCTGACCCTCCTCTGCTCACGCTCTCTCTCTCTCTCCCCTAGAAATAAATAAAAAATATTAAAAAAAAAAATTGCATCCCGCTGAAAGGGGGACGTCCCATCCCCCACGCCTACTTTAACTTTCTCAACAGCACTTAGCAGCTGACTTCTCATGCGTCATCCATTTTGTCCCCTCGTCTCCTCCCCTGGACTGTAAACCCTATGAGCACTCTACTGTCCCTCCTACGCAGTGCTGTAGTTCCCGGTTCAGTGCCTGGCACACAGTAGGTTCTTAATAACCATGGGGCGCCTGGGTGGCTTAGTCGGTTAGGCGTCCGACTTTCGCTTGGGTCATGATCTCGCGGTTCGTGGGTTCGAGCCCNTAGCAGTGCCTGGAAGTGGGGGCGGGGAGGGTCTCAAGCCGGGAGGCGGGTCCTGGGCGGGTGCTTGAAGATGCATTGGCGGGACATGGAGCAGATCACGGCCTTGAGTGGCAAGGTGAGGCTGCATTTGGTCTGCGACATGTGTCTTTCTGTCCCCATCTTTCAGGTAGTTGGAGGAGTTGGAGCCATGACCGAGGGGCCTGGAGGTGCGGTTGAGGGAGCAGGCTGGGGTTCGGGCACCTTCTGGAGGCACCTCTCAGGAGCCCTGCCTTCATTTTGGGCAAGTCTCCCACTATGTTTTTTAAAAAGATTTATTTATTTGTTTATTTTGAGAGAGACATAGACAGCATGAGCAAGGGAAGGGCAGAGAAAGAAGGAGAGAGAGAATCCCAAGCAGGCCCCGGGCTGTCAGTGCAGAGCCGGACGCGGGGCTTGAACTCAAAACCGCAAGATCATGACTGAGTCAAACCAAGAGTCGGATGCCTAACTGATGGAGCCACCCAGGCGCCCAAAAGATTTTTAAAAAATTTTTTTTAATGTTTTATTTATTTCTAGGAGAGAGAGAGAGAGGCAGCGTGAGCAGGGGAGGGTCAGAGAGAGAGGGAGTGACAGACTGAAACAGGCTCCAGGCTCTGAGCTGGCAGTCAGCACAGAGCCCGACGTGGGGCTCGAACCCACGAACCGCGAGATCATGACCTAAGCGAAAGTCGGACGCTTAACCGACGAAGCCACCCAGGCGCCCTTTTTTTCATTGTTAAGTAACCTGTACACCCAATGTGGGACTCAAACTCACAACTCTGAGATTACGAGTTGCATGCTCTCCCGACTGAGCCGGCCAGATGCCTCTGTCGCTAGTATTTCTAATGTGGAAAGGGCATTACAGATTGTAGAGGCCACAGTTGTGGAAACTGAGGCCCAGAGAGGAGAAGAGACTCACTTCTGTTGCCTGTCACCCCATGCCACAGTCTCATGATCTTCCCCCCTGGGTAAGGACATGGGCCTTATTTCTCACTTACTTTAGACCAACATTTGTTGCCCCTCACTAACAGGAATGACGTTGCCCCGACTTGCTGTGTGACCTTGGCCGAAGCTCTCCTCTCTGGGCTTCTTACATGGAAAGAGTGGGCTTTGGCTGAGGGGGTCTGTTGAACTGCACTTTGCCTGCAATTCCTGAGACGGTCACCAGGGGGCTCCAAAGAGCCAGGCTCCTGCCATCTGTCCTGTCCCCCCACCCCAGGGCACCCGGCCCAGCGGGAAGGAAGAGATGGCTGCATGTGTCACCGGCCAAGTCAGGGATGTTAGGGAAAGGGAAGAAAAAACTGGCCAGACAGCTGGTGTCGCCTTTTCCACGGCCTGGATTGACATTGTTTGATTCCCTCCTCGCTGCTGTTCCCAGCTGTGGGCTCCTGGGGGCCTGACCAGCTGACGCCTGCTGCCCCGGACACGCCTGACGGAGGCCCAGTCCCCGACGCCGACCTGGGATGCTGCTGCTCCAGCCCAGGCAGCAGGGAGGAGCCCGTGGCATCCCCCCTCCCACCAGGGGGCCTCAGGTGCACAGTCTGCAGTGGAGACCACGCTGCCATCTTGGAAGGCTCCCGCGGGCAGCAGAGGAGAAGATACGAAGAGACGCACAGAGGGGAGAGGAGAGGCTCTTGAGGGCGTCATCCCTCCTCCTGGACATCCTCTCCGCCACGCCTCTGCCCCAGGGGCCCCTGCCTGAAGCACCCTTCATGGACGTCTCTGCTACTCCAGCTCACCAGAGATTGCCGCCTCCTCCAGGAAGCCTTCTCGGATTCCCTCCTCACCAGCCAGTGAGCACTTTGTCTTCCGTGGGCCCCCCCTAAGCCCCCTGTACTGTGAACAGCCTTGGCGTGGGGGCGGGAGGGTGCGGCCAGTTACTGATCAAATCTCAAATGACTACAGGCGGAGACGGGGGGGGTCCCCCTCATCTCCTTCTCCCAAGTCCCACTGCCTCGCCCCCTACACGGGGTCTCCCTGTTGGGTCTGAAGCGCTCTGGTTGAAGGGGTGAGGTTGAGGGGGTCAGGGGAGGGTAGAGCCTGAGGCACAGGCGGTGATCGCGGGGGTGTTCCAGGCCATGTGTTGTGGGGACTCTGGGGACAGGACCCTCCGGGTAGAAGGCTGGGCGCCACCGCCGCGTATTGCCGGGTTCTCTGTGCAGACGCCTCGCGGGGTCACGCGGTCCCGGCCCTGGGGTGGCTCAGGGCAGGGCGCCGAAGCCTGGGAAGAAATCATGTCTTAATTAAGGGCAGTGTTGGCTGCAGGGCCCGGAGCGTGGCCACCGGGGTCCCAGGCCTGTCTGGCTCTGCTCCCCTGTGCTGAAGGCGCGAGGCAGGGGGAGTGACCCGTGTGTCACCTGCCGCTCTGACCCCTTTGCACCCAGTCCGAGATCGGGCACCTAGAAGCCCCACTGCCTGTTCCTCGGGGCTCTTCCCAGGGCCAGACCCCTGCTCCTGCCTGGTTTGGGTGCGCCCATCACTGAGCCACACTCACCTGCCGGGCAGGACACCCCTGCGCACACTCAGAGCCCCGCCGCACAGGGCCTGGAAGGAAGGGGGGACTTTTGGTGACCGCGCAGCGCCATTCCTCAGCCCCCACCGCGTGCCCCAGTCTGTGCCTCATCCTTGTCACACCTTGACCTACTGGTGACTGATAACTGTCACATGGTGGTGGCTGGGATTATGGCCCATTTTACAGATGGGGTGTCCAAGGTCATTGTTCTCTGGGCTGCTGCCCCAGCAGCCCCTGAACTGAGGGGTCCCTGCCCAAGCGGAGTCCCTGATGGAGGAAGGGGAGCGTTTCCTGCGTCTTGACT
>NW_027527386.1:1222268-1228081 GCF_008692635.1 Crocuta crocuta
ACTGAAGGGGGAGGGGGGGAGGGGGAGGGGAGAGCATTTCAGGCAGTTTTGACATTTAACAAACACTATGCAAATCACATGCAAATTACCACCCATTTCTTAAGCCTCGACAGCTCAGGCGTGTTCTGAAATAGTAATGTTGGACCTGTCCGTTTGCCTGGGGAAGTTCACAGCCTCCCCTCCCCCTTCCTCCCTTCCCTTCCCTTCCCTCCTCCCCCCTTCCTTCCTTCCTTTCTTTCCCTTCTCCCCCTCCTTCCCTTTCCTCCGGTCACCACTTTTCTTCTCTTGCCACCTGTTTGTGGGAGGCCCCCAGGCCTGGGGTGAACACGAAGAACAACAAAAGTAGCTCCCGGCGTTCCCGTTTTCCAGCTGGGGATACAGCTACACGGTGGCAGGATCCTGGCCTGGGGTCCCAGAGCCACATGCAGAAAGTGGTGCCCCCACCACGTGTCGTCATGGACTGAAACAGACAGAGCCTGTGACCCAAGATGGAGAGAGGACAGTGGCCGGCGCAGCCGGGACTTTGAGGAGGCTGCGGGCAGGGCCCAGGGAAACCTTCCTGGGGTTTTCTGGCCTTGAGTGGCAGACCACCGCGACCCTGGACCTGGAGAGACCTGACGTTGACTGATTCTGCCCTCCAGTCCCCCTTTCTCCTGCTTCGCCATCAACATGGTCTTTGAATTCCCGCCACCCCCAGTTCGCATGCTCTACCGTCTCTGTTCGGCAAACTCCTATTCATCCTGCAAAGCCCAGCGACAATGCCCCCTTGTCCACGCAGGCATTTCTGATCCTCCGAGAAGGGCCTCCACTTCCCCCTGGGCTTCTGTTACCCTAGGTCTCTCTTCGGTCCAGCCCTGAGCCCTGGAAGCCTGTAGGGTCACTGCCCACTCGGGCTCGGTTCTGGCACCTGCGTGGGAATGACACACCTCCAGACCTCGGCACGTGCACATTCTCTACCCAGAATGCCCTTTCTGGCCTATCCCGCCTGGCAGACGCCTACATTTTCAAGGTCATGGCACTAATGCTAGGGGCTCTGTGCGGGCCCCAGTGCCCCTGGGATTGGCTCGATGGGAACGAGGGAACGAGGGGGTGCGTCCCTCCCGGCCGCCTGCGGACTCATGCCTGGGGCCCCAGGCGCACGTCACCAGGTTAGAGAAGGGCCGCCTTTGCGTGTGTGTGAATAAAAGATTAAGAGAAAACAGTCAAGTTCACGTCCCCTAACTTGCTCTCTGGGCTTCGCTCTGCCCAGGTGAGTGCCTGTTTCGGGCTCCCCACACCCATCCCCGGGGACTTTGTGCAAGCTCTGTCCTCCCCAGGAACACCGTTTCCCCGGACCCCTGTTCTGGCTGACCCCAACCTCGTCACCTGGTCACCCCTCTCTGGGCTGTGAACACAGGGGAAGCCGGCCCCGCCCCTCCCCACCCCCCACGCCTCTCAGGCTCCTGGCTCCGCCCAGGGAGCAAGTCTGGGCTGCTAGGAGTTTCGAGTGAGACTGGCAGCCAGTCTGGGGCCCCAGGCATCCCGGGGAGGGGCCGTCCCGCCTTGGCCGCCCGCTGGCTTTGTGCTCCCAGAATTCTGGGCCGGGGAGGGGCTTCCTGGGTGGCAAAAAAACTCAGGCGGTTCCCAGAGGAGGCATCGGTCGCCCCTCCAGAGACTGCCAGCGCCCAGACTCCCTGAGTCCGTTCTCTGCCTCACTCTCTCCCTCTGTGACTCCAAGCCAGGTCTTGGCATTCTCTGACTCTGCTCATTTGTTCACTGGGCACGTATTGAGTGCCCTCTGTGTGCCTGGCCCCATGCTGGCTGCTGGAGATACCAGGACAGACCCTGCTCCAGCCGCAGCCACAGACAGTGGGCCAGGTTGTTCACTGCACAAAAGCACCCAGCTGAGGGGTGAAGAGGGCCCCAGGAAGGGAAAACTTTTTGTAATTCACACAGCGTCTCCTGTTCAGGTTAGTGGTGGTCCTGACACACACGCAGGCGCACACACACACTATATCTCCCTCCCTCCCTCCATCTCTGCGTCTCAGTTCACTGCTCTTTCTCCCTGTGTCTCATCTCTGCCTCCCTCCAATATCTCTATCTGGGTCTCTCTGCTCATCTCCATCTTTGTCTCTCTGTCCCTCTGTTTCTCTCCTGGCTGTTTCTCTCTCTCTGTCTCTCATATCCCCTACCAGAAAGGACCCTCTCTCATGCCCTACACATGACCTCGGGGGCACTTTCCACAGCTGTTGGGGTGGTGAATTGCAAGCAGTGACCAAGCACTTGCGATCTTCGGCGCCCTGGGGACAGCGCGGTGAGCAAACACCACCTGCCGCTCTCAGGACACTGGAGGTTCAGCAGAAGCTACGGGCCGGGAGTCTGTCTGCTCCTGGGGTCCTGGAACCCCCCCCCCCCCGCCCCTGGGCTAAGCCCACAGTCCTCCACTGAAAGGCCTTGGGGATCCTTGTCCTCCTCTGGGCCTCAGTTTCCCCACCTGGCCGAGGAAGCATTACAGACTGTGACTCATCTCCACCCCCAAATGGGTTTGAAAGGCTCCTCCAAGGGGAAAACAGTTGTAAGAAGAAACAAAACAAAAACATTGCAGACCCACCTGCCCAGCCTCCACCTGACTCACTTGGGGTGGAAGCAGCCTTCAGCCCCCAGAACATTAGAGAAACTTGCCTGTCTCTTCCACTCATGGCCCCTGATACCTACTGAAGGCTGCTGGCCTCACCATGAGGGCTCCAGGCCTGGCTCTAGAGGGCTCCTGACTTGGCACTGACCTCACCCTCGTGCTCTGAGCTCCAGACCCACTCGGCCTCTCGCTGTTGCTGGGTCCCACATGGGAGAAACTCTTCCTAGCCACAGGGCCTTTGCACGTGCCGTTTCTCCGTATGCAGCACCCTCTCGCCACCTTTCCTCTTCTGATTTGCAGGTTCGTGTCACCTCCTTGAGGAAGCCCTACACAAGTCATGTCCCCCCCAGTTTTGCATTCCCCTCACCATCCCGTTCTTTTTCCTTTGTAGCATTAACTATTTATATTATTACTTATTCAGTATGTATTTTTCCCACTAGCCTGTGACGACTGTGAGGCTGGGATGGGGTCTCATCTGGTCACTGCTGGATCGCACAACATTTAGGAAGGGAGTGGGGCGCCAGGAACACCCTCCCTCCCCAGGCTCAGTGAGGGACCCCTGCCCCAGTTGCGTCAGCACCGTGTCCGGCTCCAGGTGGCTAAGGGGCCCAGTGCCTTGGGATTAGGATTCCAAGCACTCCGGCTCCTGCCACTGTGATAAATGGGAACAATTCAGAATTAATTATTGACCGCCCCGCTGAGCTGGGCCGACAGGGACAGATAGAGTGTCCTCGCCATCGTCTCTGTCCAACGTTTCTCAGGAGTTTCTAAAAGGTTGAGAGGCAGCTGGCTAGGGGTGGGTGGGGGGCTCAGAAGACACCGGAGCCCGATGCAGCTGGGCGTGAAGCCTGGCTCTGCTGGGCTCTTTTGGGCAACTCACTTTCCCTCTCTGAACCTCAGTTTTCTCATTGGGAAAAAGGGGAATAAAATCACCAGTTGGATGGATTCATTGCAGGAATCACCTTGAGACAGAGCGGGGCACACGGCAGTTTTACATACATGCTGCAGAATCTGGGAGTTGACTCTGGGGGCCTAATTCTTCCCCCTGAGCCTGGCAGAATAAAATGGGGTCACGGTGGGCAGCAGAATCCTTACCTATGGGTGGCTCTGCCCCCCTTCGATGGTGAGCCATGGCAGACGGCAAACGTAGGTCTGAGTTGTAAGAACTGATCCTAGACGACGACCACAAAGGAGCAACTGTGTGAACTACTACTTCCTTCTTTAGATTCCAATGGCCTCACCCCACTCTAAGGACACAGGGTCCCCTGGTGAGGACACAGCGTCCCCTGGTGGGCAGTGAGTGAAAAGGCCGCAGCATTAGAATTTAAATGCCTAGTGTGTCTGGTAGAAAGATCATGGAAGCCACAGATGTAATTTATTTTATTTTTTTATTTTAAATTTTTTTTAACGTTTTATTTATTTCCAGGAGAGAGAGAGACAGCGTGAGCAGGGGAGGGTCAGAGAGAGAGGGAGACACAGACTGAAACAGGCTCCAGGCTCTGAGCTGGCAGTCAGCACAGAGTCCGACGCGGGGCTCGAACCCACGAACGCGAGATCATGACCTAAGTGAAAGTCAGACGCTCAACCAAATAAGCCACCCAGGCGCCCCTCGTTTATTTATTTTTGAGAGGGGGGGGAGGGGCACAGAGAGGGAGACACAGAATCCCAAGCAGGTTCCAGGCTCTGAGCTGTCAGCTCAGGTTACATCACCCGCATGGACCACCTCGGTCCTCTCTGCTCCGATCCCGCATCCTCCACCCCTGCAAGGTGGGGGCCTCTTCCCCGAAGCAGCCACTAGAGGGCGGCCGCGAGCACTCGAGTCAGGTCCCCGACCTTCTTTGATCTCACTGCCCTTGGAGGTAGGTCCTGAAGGGCCCCCGGGGGGGGGGGCACAGGATTTGGGCTTTTACCCCAAGGAAGGTCCGAGCTCTGGAAGGCTGTCAAGGATTCTGCGTTCTTTTAGCCAAGTGACCGGAGGCCCATGACTTGCCCTTCCGGGCCTCGGTTTCCCAGCTATAAAATCGGTCCAGTAACGGACCATCCATCCTCTGACACTGGTGAGGCTCAAACGAGCTCCAGCCTCTCCGCAGCTATCAGGACTGGGAGTAGGAGAGGCCAGAGAAATCTGGATAAACACTGTTTTGGTAGTACATTTAAAAAGCACAACGAAAAAAATAAAAAACAAAAAAATGCAATGAATGCAAAAACATCTACAATGAACGAAGTATCAAAGTGTTAAATACTGACAGGAGCTGACCCGGCGCCAGCCCCACCCAGCCTCGCTCGCCTATTCCGGGTCCTTCCGCACCTGGGAAGCCCTTCCTCCGCACAGCCGCCCCTCCAGCCTAAAGGCTTCTGATTAAACCTTAATTCTCCATGATTAAGCCCTGGGATCTGGGGCCCGGCAGCACCGCAGGAGGGCGGCCCTGGCCGGGGCAGGCCAGGCCTCCCTGGGGGAGAGGGAAGACCGGAAGGGAGGCCGCTGAGTGGCTGGAGCGGAAGCCGGAACTTAATGAGCCCCTCAGGATTAATTACCAGGCCCGGGAGCAGGCTGAGAAATCTATTACTCGAGGCGTTTCCAGACTCCGGCCTTCCCTCTTTCGCTCCATCATTTTCTCCCCCTAAACCTCCTTCCCATTCTTTTCCAACAAAAGATATTTATTTTAAAAATGCACCTTTATATCCTACCGTGGAAACCCAGATATATATTTTTTCGAGCGGAGTAGATGGTGTACATAAATTTGGGAGGATATACATTGAAATGAATATATAACTGTAAAACAATGATCTGCGCGGTCCTGGATGGAACCGGAGTAACAGCAGCCGCCCTGTGAGTACTTGAGTATGCGCTGGGTGTTTACACGGTTCGCTCAGCTCATCTTCTCACGATAGCTCTGGGGGTGCGAGCTCTTACACCCCCACTTTGCGAGTGCTTTTCTGACCCCCCCGCGCCCCCCAGAGCTCTGTCCCGGGAAGCTTCTCATGCCCGTGCAGGTGTGAGTGGCTCGGCCGGCAGCTTTGCTGAGCCGGGCTGCCCGGCTTCACCCCTGCTGAGCCGGGGCTGCAGGCTTCTCTCCTACGGCTGGGCTGCGTCGTCTGAGCCTTCAGCCTTCTCCAAGCCCCAAGGGCCAAGGCTGCTCCCCTGCCTCGCGCACCTCGTGGGCCCCTCCCTCCTCCTCCAGCCCCCCCCCCCCCCCCC
>NW_027527386.1:1228095-1231586 GCF_008692635.1 Crocuta crocuta
GGCGGGGGGAGGGGCCTGGTAACCTCGGCCTCCCCTCCCCCGCCCTTCCTGCCGCCGGGGTGACTGGGGAGCGGTGGGGGTCAGCCCAGGGGGCTCTGTGTCCCCCGCTTCCCCTCCCCCCCCAGCCCAAGCACGGGAGCCGGCGTCCCAGCGCCTCCTCCCAGGGACCATCCTTGGAGACGGCGCTCAGGGCCCCGCAGGGTGGCGGCGAAGAGGCGCGGGATTCCCAGCTCCGGCCACTGCGCTCCAGCTTCAGGACGCTCCGTCTGTCCCTCCCTCACTTGCACGGATCGGGACTGATGAGGTGCCCCCGCCGTCTCCGGGTGGGCCCGCCCAGGCCCGATGTCCCAGGGCGCGGGGGCATCAGGAGGGCGTAACCACCAGCGCCCAGGATCGCGTGGGATTCCGCGTGGCGTGTGGCATTCGGCTCTCCGAGTGTTAGCCACGGGGACAGCGGCCCGGAGCCCCGGGCGCGGGCTGAGCAAGCTTCGCGGTGGCCGCCAGCCCAGGGTCAGAGGAAGAGACACTTCACGAGGCGCCCACAAGCCCAGTCAGCAAGAGAAATACTATTTCAAGTCTAATCTCAAAACTTCAAACAGATGCAAAAAAAAAAAAAAAAGTCCACATGGAACAAAATATCCAACTTTTTTTTTTTAATGTTTATTATTTTTGAGAGACAGAGCGTGAGCAGGGGAGGGGCAGAGAGGGAGACGCAGAATCCGAAGCAGCTCCAGGCTCCGAGCTGTCAGCACAGAGCCCGACGCGGGGCTTGAACTTGTGAACCGCGAGATCATGACCTGAGCCGAAGTCGGACGCAGGAGGGGAGGAGCCAGGGGGCTGCTCTGGTCCACTCTGACCGCCCGCCCGGCCACCCCACATCGTGGCCCAGGTGGGATTTTGTTCTCCCCCCACCCCACGGGCTCCCAGCTTGCCCCCGTCTACTGGCCTGAGCGACCCGTGACATCGGCCCTCCTGCAGCGCTCTCCCGAGGGTGAGGACCCTGCCTCAGGATCAGCATCTGCAACGTGGTACACGAGGCCTCCCATTTGTCCCCTGAAGGGGCCCGGCCCCTCCCTCACCCCTGCTTCCCCACCAAGCAAGGTGGGTGGTAAAGACCAGGCCCGCCCCGGCCTCCGAGGCCACCGTCCAGGAGGCCCTCCTTAGGGGACAAACACAAACCCCGCACATCCCGGGTTGGAGGGACAGCCTACGCCACTCACGGGCTAGAGCTCGGTTTCCGCGGCCAGGGTCCGGGTGCAAGTCCCGGCTCTGCCGCGTGCAAGCTGTGTGACTTCAGGCAGACCATTTACCCTCTCTGTAGCGAAGACCTCCGCAAAAATGCCTCTGGATTAGCCGAGTGCAATTAACGCACGCCAAGCTCAGGGCACTGGCTGGCATACAGTAGGCGCCGATGAGTTGCTGCAATCACTCGGGGCCAGGCGCGGGGCTTGCTTGGTGCTCGGGGCACCCGGGTCCCTGCCGGGGTGCGAGGTGGGCCCCGCGGCAGAGCGGAGAAGCCGCGGCTCCCGNTGATGCAGGGATTTCCCGGGGGTGTAGGGTGGCCGCCCCGACTGTGCGTCCCCACAGCCCCCTGGGGACCAGGCTCCGCGATCTGCGTCCTTTGCACATCTGCGTGACCTGGCGGAGGCTCCTCGCTCTCTCTGCTCTGCTTTTGGGGAACCAGCGGGCAGCCTCGGGCAGGATTTCCCGAGGGCCGGGGACACTTCCCCGGCCGGCCACACGGGGGCACATTTGGCGTGTTACAGCTTGGTTGCAGCGAGTTTGGGAGGCGTGCAGCGAGCTTGGGGGGGGGAATCAAAAGGCGGAGATGGGGTGACGGGCGGCTTGCAGCAGGGAGGTGTCAGCAGGACAGAGAGGAAGGCTGGGGTCTGCAACATGGGTGGTGGCGGCGCTCAAAACTGTCACTTATTTGAGATCTATTGTTGCCATGATTCCGTGACCATGTCTGCAGAACTGTTAAGACCGTGGCTTAATTGAAAGAGAAGTCCGTCGTTCTGTCCTCACTGTCCCGGCACCATCCCAGGCTGCCACAGTGACTCCACAGTCACCGGGGACCACTGCTTTCACCTTGTCGCTCCAGCCCCTCAGCTGAACTTCCATCTGTGGGCCATAGTGGCTGCTGCAGCGCCTGCTGTCACAGCCACCTCCCAGCCGAGAGGGTGGAGGCGGGAGGGGAGAAGGCTTAGAGGAGGGCCTGTCTGTATGTGCTGAGGTTACAACCTGGAAGTTATGTGCACAATTTATGGTCACATCCTGTCATGCGCTCTGTAGCCATATGGTTACACAGAGCTCACAGCCCCCTCAGCAAGGGGGCTGAGAAGTGTAGTCTTTAGCTGCGCAGGTTCGATTCCTAAAGGAGAAAACAGAATGAACATCAAGGGCCAGCCCACAGCCTCTGCCACCGAATGGGCTGGTAAGGAAGAGTGGACCTTTGTCACTGTGATCCTAGCAGAGGGTGCCCTTTCTGCTTGATCTTTGGACAAGGAGTCCTTGTCCNGCCTCCTTGCTGGTCCCCCAGCGTGCCAGACTCAGTCCTGCCCAACAACGGCCTTTGCACAGGCTTCCCTCTGCCTGGGATGCTCTTCCTCCACATCTCTCCATGGCTCCCTCCTTCCCGTCCTTCAGATCTCTGCTCAGCTGTCGCCTTCTCCGAGACCTTCCCTGAATGCCCCGCGTAAAATGGCAGCGGGCCCTCCCTCCCCACGTCCTGCCCCTGTCTGAAGCCCTCCCTGCCCTAAGATTCTTCCAAGCGCTTTGCACTCTTTAAAGCCCTACAGATTTATTTGCTCACCGCCTGTCTCCCCAACCAGGCTGTGAGCTCGACCAGGGGACAGCGTTTTGCCGGTTACGTTCGCTGTCGCGGTCCCAGTGCCTGGAACAGACCCTGTCACTCAGCCGGGGCTCGGGAACCATCCTGAACGGCAGCCCTGCGTATACGAAGCATTCCCCTCTTACAGATGCGGAAACTGAGGTCCCGGGGGAAGGGTGACTCGCCCAAGGGCACATGCTGGTGGTCGGCCTTGCTTGCCTGGTGCCCATCTCCTCTCTGTCAGCCGAGCCTCTCTCTTTCTCTCTTTCTCTCACTTACCAATTTGGGTTCAGCATCCCGCTGGCGCCTCCGGGAGCACATTTCTGTGGCAGCGGCTGAGACGAGCCCGGGATGACCAAAGGCGCGCCTCCGTCACGCCAGCCGCAGTGCTGGGCCCCCGGCCGCGTGTCGCATTTCAATGCCACGCAAGTGTGAAAACACTCACAAGCTTGAAATCGCCCCTGAAGTTCTCCTGGCCCTGATTTTATTTTTCCTTTTTTTCTTTTTTTTAAAAATTTTTTTTTGATGTTTATTTATTATTGAGACAGAGAGAAACAGAGCACGAGTGGGGGCGGGGCAGAGAGAGAGGGAGACACAGGATGGGAAGCAGCTCCAGGCTCCGAGCTGTCAGCACAGAGCCCGACGCGGGGCTCGAACCCAC
>NW_027527386.1:1231635-1233974 GCF_008692635.1 Crocuta crocuta
CTTCCTCCCCGCCGGTAGGCGAGGCTCACTGCCCCCCAGGACGGTGCAGAGCTAATGGCCTGGGGTTCGAATCCTGCCTTGCGTGGGCTTGGCCATCATCTTCTCCCCCCGACCCCCGGCCTCAGTTTTCTACTGAGAACGGGGACCCTACGTGCCGTGCTGGGCGCCTCGCACAGAATGGAGCACTGTGCTCGGAGCCCGGCCTGCAGAGGATGCGGGCAGGAATGTGAGGGCACCGACTGGCCCCCCGAGGCTGCAGTCCACCCCTCCCCCCAACTCCAGACCCTCTCCACCTCCCCGGCCTCGCTCCCTATTCCCTCGGCCGCCCTGTGCCAGGTTTCTGTTTAGTTTAATAATCTCCCGAAAGTTTAATTGTTGTTTTATTCATCCGTGACCTTTTTCTCTCATCTGGAGACGTATTATTGCTAATCTACAAATTTCAAGAACCAGATTTATTTGCAAAACCAATTACCTGCCTATGCAAATGACCTCTTTCCGCGCCCGCCTCCCAGGCCAGCTGGCTGGGGGGGGGCCGGGGGGGCCGCTGCTCAAACACTTGGAAGCGAACTTATCTATAATTCCTCTGAGCAGGGCAGCCCTCTCGGCCCAGGAGTTAATTAGAATCGCAGTAATCAAGGGAGGCCCTGACCCCACATCTCTCAGCTCTGACCTCCCAGAGGGGCCTCCTGGAGTGGCCTGATTGCCTTCCTACCTGGCCCTTCTGACAGGAATGAGGCCTGTTCACTTGTTCATTCGTTCACTCATTCATTCACGGTTTCAGGAATTGCTCCTGAGCGCGGACCGCATGCCAGGCTCTGTTCCAGGCTCTGAAGGCAAAGCCGGGGACGAACAGCCCGGCCGGAAAGGAAGCCGTCTCCATCTTTATGACGCTGACAGTGGAAGAGAGAGGAAACAAGCAAGACAAATAAGGAAGAGGCACAGGGTGGNGGAAGAGGGATAAGGGTGTCAGGGCTGGGTGATCAGGAGCATGGACCCCTCCTCCCCTCCCTCACTCTGGCGCCAAAAAGGAGCAGATTCGTAAAATGCCCAACTTGGTCCTGCCTCGGGGCCTCTGCATTTGCTGTTCCCCATTCCCGGAGTGCTTTTCCCAACGTCGTGGCCAGTCTGATGCTTCCTTCTACGGCCTCAGCTCACATGTCACCTCCTCAAGGAAGCCTTCCGTGATCACCCCGGCTAACGGGCATCTTCACCAATCCATGCTGTCCCCTTTCCCTGCGTCCCGAAGTTAGATCAGGTGTTTGTGTGCTACCCTGTGTCTCCTGTTACATGAGCATCAGCTCCTCAAGGATGGGGCGTCGGGGGTGGGGGCACCGTGGGTGTTTTGTTTACAGCTGTGTCTCCAGCACCCAGAGCAGCGCCTGGGCATCCACAATCATTTGTGAATGAATGAACGAACGAACGAACGAACGAACGGATGGATGATGCAGGGGACAGAAGGCCATGGCTGTCATCGTGTAGAGGACACGATAACTTCTCGCTGCGGTCATCTCGGCCTCTGGAGCCAAAACGTTCCCATTTCACAGAGAGAACGTGGAGGCTGCCGGAAACCAACAGCTGTGGGGTCTCCCTCTGTGGTCGTCAGGGTTCCTGCAGGTGGCCAGCAGAAGGCAAGGACAGAGAGGTCACCGGGGGGCGGGGCTGAGTTCTCCGTCTGGCCACACCCAGGTCTCCTTCCATTTGGCTTAGAGACACCCCCCCCCCCCGGCTTCCCTCCCACCCCTCTGTGCCCTCTACTCCTCTCCTTCGCCTCCTGGTCACTCCCCCTGGCCGGGTCCTCGGCCCGGCCCCCTGGAGACTCCCCAGGAGCCCCCCCTCTCTGGGGGCAGCAACTTCGCCCCAGATCCACTCCTTGTTCAAGGCCCCCTTGACGTGCCCTGCCCTTGAGCTATTGGGCATCTGTCTCTTCTTTGCATATGCTGTTCCCTCTGCCTGTGACACTGTTCCCCTTTGGAGCCCAGTCATGTCCTACTAACCTAATTATCCTCCCCCGACCCAAAGCAGAAGGAGTGTGTTTTAAGGATCATCACAATTTCAACAGTTTAACATTTATCTTCCCAACTAGATGCTGAGCTCCCACGGAGCAGGGCCCTTGGATACCCACGATCTCCAGCGGCCAGCAGGGAAATGAGCCCTCAGCAGGAGCTTAATAAGTGTTTGTTGAATGACTTCTCAGGTCAGGNCGGCCCTGCCTGGTGGCTCCCAGGATTCAGCAGAGTGGGGGGTGGGTGTGGACAGGGCTGCCGGCCTCGGCTCCCTCTGCAGGGCTTGGCCTGTCCTGGGGGGAGGCGGGAGCCAGGCCCACCTGCGAGATTTCACAG
>NW_027527386.1:1234035-1254883 GCF_008692635.1 Crocuta crocuta
GCTAAGCGCCTCCTCCTGCCTTGTCTCTCGGAATGCAACCCCCCAGCCCTCAGCCTTTACCCCCTCACTTGATTCAATCCTGGGCCACCCGCGGATTCAATTATTCTGTTGCGGGGCGGCCGGCAATTTTCTTCTGGGGCTGAGAAGCTGCGATGCTCTCTGTGTGACTTTGAGCAGCACAGCGACCCTGAGATGGAAAGACAGAGACAGAAAGGGAATAGGAGAGAGACAGAAACAGAGGCAAATTGAGGGAAAGAGACAGAGAGAGACACAGAGACGCAGAGAGAAGGGGAGGGAGAGAGAAAGTCGGCCTGGATTAGGCTAACCTCGCCCCATAGCCTCAGGCTTTCAGCTTGTTGAAAACGGTGACCACTCTGCAAAGATTCCAGAAAGTTCCCCTCATGACCTCATTTCACTCCCCCATCCTTACACACACACACGCACACACACACTCCAGAACGCACAACACTCAAGTACCAGGGCCTGGGATGCAGGGAGGGAGGGGGAGGAGGGAGGGGACCGGGCAGGGGGTGCAGAGGCANACAGCTGACTGGGGCGTGTCCCACCCCCTCTGCCTTTGGCTGTGTGACCTTGGGCACGCTGGTCCCCTGCTCTGGCAGGGACGCTCCCTCCGCACGGAGGCGATGGGCAGCGCCATCTCCGCGCACCCCCCTCGGATCAGCCTCAAGGATCCCTGATGACTGGGTGCCCCGCATGGTGGCTGATTATCTGCACGCGCCAACCCTCCCGGGAGCTTTGCAGACAATAATGAAATCACCGAATCTCGTGATCAGAGACTTAGCAGGTCGTCCTCAGCCCCCGCCCCTCCCCAGGGACGCGTTCCCCAGGCTCCCGCAAGGAGAGAAGGGGCGGCCTCCGCATTCAGCCTCCCCTTGCCAGGGGCTTGAGCAAAGTCAGCCTCTCCCTGGAGAGGGATCTTCTGGGACTTTTCTCACTCGTTCAGGCTGTGTCGGTCGGAGCCTCTCAGGTTCTGGGCGGCTCTGCTCTCCGGACCCAGGTTTCCTGTGAGGGGCTGCGGCGTGGGCAGCATAAGGTGGGGCCTGAGACGCAAAACTTTTCCTGCTGCCCCGCCCCCACCCACTTTAATTAAAAAGTTTGTTTAATGTTTATTTATTTTTGAGAGAGAGACAGAGTGGGAGTGGAGAGGGGCAGAGAGAGAGGGAGACACAGAATCCGAAGCAGCTCCAGGCTCCGAGCTGTCAGCACAGAGCCCCACTCGGGGCTCGAATCCACGAACCGTGAGATCGTGACCTGAGCCGAAGTCCGACACTTAACCGACTGAGCCACCCAGGCGCCCCCAAGTTTTTCTAACCACTCCCTCGTTCCTTCCAGGTTTTCTGAGCTCTAGGATTTGTGCTCATGATGGCTGAGCTGTGGAGCTGGAAGCCCTTGCCTTCTGGGGTGATATTAAACAGACTTAGCTACAGTACCCACAAACAAGACTGGCTGTGCTGGGCAGGGCCCAGGGGCTCTGTTCGGGGCCAGACCCTGAAGGAGGTCTGGGGGGCACAGGGACGGGCCTGGGGGGAGTGGACAGGAGACATCCTTGATTTACCAAGCATTCCTGGACAGCGAGAAGCCCAAGGTCACAGTCAGGCCCTGAACACAAGTTGTCTTGCTCCCTATTTGCCAGTGCTTTGGCCTGAGGCTTCCAGAAGTCCGTTCTGCCATTCTCCAGCACGTGTTGTTCCTCGGTCCTGAGAGGCCCTCGCGGTGGGGGGTGGGGGTGCCTGGGTGGCTCAGTTCGTTGAGCATCCAACTTCAGCTCAGGTCACAATTTCACGGTTCGTGAGTTTGAGCCCCGCGTCGGGCTCGCTGCTGTCAGCACTGAGCCTGTTTCGGATCCTTTGTCCCCCTCTGTCTGCCCCTCCCCTGCCTGTGCTCTCTCAAAAATAAATAAACATTTAAAAAAAGGGGGGGGGATTCTGGTGTTGGAAAGAAAAGGGGCCAGCAGACCCTCGGCCAGCCTCTATGGCAAGTGGCTGGGACTGGGGTGGTGGGGGTGGGGGTCCCATTTATGCACCCCTCGGCCAAAAGGTTCTGAGCGCCCCCGGCCAGTCCCCGGTCCAGCCTGCAAGCCTGTAAGAGCATCCCTGACTCCCGAGAAGGTGGACCGGAAAGGAGGCTATCGGGATGCCTGGTGAAGTGGAACTTAACATTTTTTAATCAGGAGGAGCTGGCAGCCACCTTTCCTGCTGTGGAGTGGAGACAGCTAAACTCCGCGAAGCAGAACTCCTTTATTTGGGGAGAGCCAAGTGAGTGATTCGTCCTCGTTTTATTTCTGTTTAAGTGGGTGCCCATCGTTACGGCGGGGACAGTGACGGCGATGCAATAGCAGGCTGGATCCGTCGAGCCAGCCCCAAACCCAACGGCCAAAAGCACGGAACTTTGGTTGGTTCACGGGTCTGCAGATTCGCTGGGTGGTTCTGCTCGGCTCATCCGGCCTCCGCCCGACTCGGCACTAAAGGAGGAAGGAGTCAGCTCAGAGGGTCGTGGCTGGGCTCTCTTGTTGGGGGCCGGCCGGCTGCCGGCTGGGACAACTGGATTCTTTTCCACGAGGATCCAGGATGCTCCCTCTGGAAGACATTCCCAGGGCTGCTCACACGGAGCTGAGCTCCAAGAGGGGACAGAAGCATTCAAGGCCTCTCGAGCTTGGAAGCCGTCTCTGTTCTGCATGAATCTGGAGATGACTGTGGCCTCAGCTGACACTTCAGTTGCAGCCTTCTGAGAGATCCTGGAGCCAGCTATGCTAAGCCAGCAGCTAAGCGGTGTCCGAGCTCTCAATCCACAGAAACTGTCAGGTAATAAGCAAGTGTTGTTTTAAGCTGCAAAGTTTGGACCTATTTGTTATGCGGCAATAGCTAGCTAATACACCCCCCAAACTCCTTGATGTGCAGAGCTCCTTCCCATCTGAGGTTCTCTCTGATGGGTTGAGGTGGCCCTGATGGAGATCTAAGGGCAGGAAAGGGCATCAGTGGTGACCCAGTGTGGGCTGAGTCACAAGGAAAGAGGGAGGGGACTGGGTTCCAACGCAGGGCGTGGTGGGGATGGAAATCCTACGTCACTCACTTCTGTCATGGTGTCTAGCTTGGTCATTGGGGCCCCACCGGGGTGCGTGCAAGGATCTGACTAAGGACAGGCAGGGAGAAGGAACCAAGGCTGCACAAAACGTGTTCAACATCGCCACCTTGAGGCAGCCACAGAAACAACAGCAGGAATGGCCCCTCTATCCGCCCTCTGGGCCCCTCTCTCTCTGATGCTTGAAAGCGTGGCCGAGCTGGGGACCGAGAAGGGGCTCAGGGGTCTTGGACTACTTGAGGGAAATGTCAAGAGGGCAGCCAGAGACAATGAGCAAGATTGGTGGGAAAAGGAAGGAGAACTGCCCTGCCCTGCGTCCTTCCTTCTTCCGGAGCAGAGCCTTGGATTTCCCTGGGGAAGACCTCCCTTGACTTGGTTTTGGTTCATGAGCTTCGGGCAGGGTTGGCTTCAGCCTGGGCGCCGGGGAGCCAAGCGATGACCGGGGTAGCAGCCCCATGCGCATGTGCTTGAACACCTCCACACGCCAAGCCCGCGTGCTGCGGAACCGGGCAACCTGCTGTCCGGAGATACTCGTGTGGTTGCTGAAACTCGCTCAGCCCCGGAGGCCAGGCCAGAGGCGGGAGAGCTAGTCCAGCCCTCACCCTTTACGGATGGCGAGTCGGCGGGTCAATACTGCAGCTGCGGGAACCTACTGCTGGGTGACTCCAAGCCACCATCTCTATAGGACCCTGGGGACCGCCTCACAGCCACCTGCTCATCAGCGCCCCGCCCCTGTGCTGGCCGTTTCAGGTCTCACTTCCTTCCTTGATGCTTCCTGGGATCACGCGATAAGCCACCTGTCCCCCCCCTGCCTGCACCCACCAGATCCTTGCCTCCCTGTCCCTTTTTTGGGGGACACCGATCCAAGACACCCATTGCTGGCCAATCAGGGGATGCTAAACCTCTGGCTTCAGCGATTGGCCACCCACCGTGTCCAAGCTGGCCCAATCAGAGTGAGCTCCCGGACATTTGCTGGGTTTGGGGGCCGGAAGTTCTGCTCTGGGGCAGAATACTTTTTTTCTCTCTCTCTCAGAGCTTGCTGAGCTGATGGGAGCCTGGTCTTCCTACCATCTCTCTGATCACCGTGAGGGAAACACTCCCCTGAGAATGGAGCTCATGGTAAGGGACACAGATGACCTGGGCATGATTTGAGCACCTTGATCGAACCATGCCTGCAGCTGTAGATTTCGTTACAATAGGTGTCTTCTGGCTTGAGAAGAATCTGAACCGAGTCGGTGTGCGTGCGTGCGTGTGTGTGTGTGTGTGACTTGCAGTCCAAACAGTCTTGACTCCTACAATCGGGAGCTGGTGAGGCGGTTGTCAGAGCTTGCTGGGGCCATCATCACAAAGTACGACAGACCTGGTGGCTTACACAACAGACATTTATTTTTTCACAACTCTGGAGGCCAGAAGTCTGAGCGCAGGTGTTGGGAACATGGTTGTTGCTTTTTTCCTCCAGGGCCTCTCTCTTTGACTTGGGGATGGCCGCCTTCTCCCTGTGTCCCCGCATGGTCTCCCCTCTGCGTGTGTCTCTGTCCTGATCTCTTCTTCGTAGAAGGACATCAATCCTAACGCATCAGCGCCCACCCTGACGACCTCGTTTTAGCTCAGTCACCTCTTTAAAGACCCTGTTTCCAAATACAGTCACGTTCTGAGGTCCCGCAGGTTGGGGCTTCCCCCGTATGAATTTGGGGCTGGGGGGGTACGCGATCAGCGCATAGCAGGCACCAAGCAAGCGATCTCCGCCTGTAGAATCAACAGAACCCCTTTCGCTGGAGAACCGTCTTGGCAGGTCCTGGAGGCCGGGGTCCCCGGGACAGCTGGGGTCACAGGGGAGGGACCTGGCGCCCATGTGGAGGCCCTCCTACCTCAGTGCCAGACTTCTCAGGTTCAAAGCCAGGCCCTGGAACTCGGCTGTCCTGTGGCCCCGGCAAAATCAGTGAACCCCTCTGTGCCTCTGAGCACCCGATGCTTATCTTGTTCCTCCACCCCAGGGGCCTCACTGAGTCACAGCCCAGCCCCGGGAACCCCAGAATCTTACACAGCTCCTCACACCCTACAGCAGAGCACCGACTCTTTCCGCCTGCTTGAGGTCTGGTGGTTTATTCCCCCTCTTCTCTTGATGCTCTAACGCCCGGCGTAGGTCCTGTGTAACTTCCAGCCTCTACACTTTGCTCCAGCCATTCGCCCACCAGGACTTCCGCTTCCCCTCAGTTTCTCCAAATCCTTCAAGTATCGTAAATACGATCAAATGTTGCCTCTTCCAGGAAGCCTTCTGGGGCTGTTCCGAAATCTCCTAGGGTCTAATGCAGGCTCTGTCTACTGTCAATATCTGAAGGGCTTGCCACAGTTCGCATGACCCTCACATCAGCCCTACAGGGCAGATTCTTTTTTTCCAAACCCATTTTGCAGACCAAACAGAGACGTAGCAAGATTAACTCCCACCGCAGTGTTACAGGAGGAGCTGAGGCGAGGACCCGGCCCTGGACGCCACGATCGGTGCTCCACCCCTGCTCTCTGGCTGGTGCGCCCTGCTGCCGAGTGTTTCTGGGATGGGCAAGCGGGCAGACTGGCCTTGCCTGGGTGGCCCTGGAGAGACACCTCCTCCAGGAAGCTGGGCGGAGGCCGGGAGATGGAGGGATGAAGGGCACCCGGGTGGAGGCAGGGGGGCGGCAGCCGGCAAGGGAGGGAGGGGGTGAGACTGATCATCTGCAGAGCCCTGGGCCCACGTGGCCAGTGGCTTTTGGGGAGATATGTCGCTTTGCAGACTCAGCACTTGGCTGGTTTCCTGTGACCGCCGTTTCCCCAGCCTCTGCCAGGAGCAGGCCTGCTGAGCCCCCTGGTGCGGACCCGGGCAGGGGCCTCTCCTCCGTGGTGGGGAGGCCAGCGGTCCGCAGCCAGGGGGACTTGGGTTCAAGCTCTGGCTCTGCACCCACTGGATGACCTTGGGGTGCCCTTCGCCCTCCCTGTAACTCTCCTCTGTAACACCCTCCTACAGCGGGCGGGAATCCTGGAGGCTGGTGCGGAGGCAGCGAGTGACAGCCCCGATAAGAGCAATGATACGAATCACAAGAGTGGTCGGAAAACATGGTGGTGAAGGACGCACAGGCTTTGCGATCGCACATGCGTGGGTCTAAATTCCAGCTTTTGGAATTTATGAGACTCGGGAGTGGGGGGCAGGGAACCACGGACAAGTTGTTTGGTGTCTGGGGGCCTCGGTGTTCTGATCAGGGCAATGGGTACAGTGATATTTTTCCTCTTGTGGAGGCCCAAGAGGGCAAAGGCTGCGGTCCCCAGGGTGCAAGCAGCAATCAAGGCTGCAGAGAACAGGGGGTTACCGGCCAGCTGACTTTCAGAGAGGGAATATTCTGGAAAGTGTGTGTGGTGGGGGTGGGGGTGGGGGTTCAGTGTAGTCCCCAGGGTCCTAAAACGCAGAAGTGAGGGCCGGAGAGGGGGAGGGGGAGAGATGGCAATGTGAAGACCCGGCCAGGAGGAGGGGCCGGGAGCCAAGGAATGTGGGCGCCCCTGGCAGCTGGAAGGGAGGCGGAAACGGTTCTGCCCCAGAGACTCCAGAAGGAACGGGCCCCGGCTGCCAGCTTGGTTTTAGCCTCAGAGATCAGAGAGCTGTGTCTCACTGCCGACGTGAGCCAGTGTGGAATAATACATTTTCCTGTTGTTTTACTAAGAGCTTCATAACGTGTGGTAATTTGTTACAGCAGCCGTAGAAAATGAATGCAGGTTCGTCCCCGTTCTCTGCCTCCTTACACCCATACTCCCCTTCTGCACCTGCCAATCACAGCGGGCAGGAGGGGGTGGAGGGCTGGCACTCTGTTAAAGACTACATTTCCCAGACGCCTTTGCAGCTAGCGAGTTAGGCGTGGCCATGTGACTGAGTTCTGGCCAATGAGATTTTGGGAGTGGCTTGGGGCCGGTTCCTTAAAGGAGACAGTCCTTTGGAGAAAGCCTTTGTCCTTCCACATCTTCTTCCTTCCTGGGGCTGGAACAAGGGTGTGATGGTCAGCTTTGGCAATCATTTTAGAGCCATGAGGAGCAACATGGTAGATGTACTGAGGAAGACGCAGGTCTGTGTTCTTGACTAGGTGAGTATATCATCCCTGGATGAATAAGCAAGCCAGCCATTTATTTACCAAACATAAGGAACACCATCTATCTGCCACTGAGAACACACGCAAAGGAAACAGACAAATATTTCTGCCCTCGGGGAGCTGACACTTGGAGGAGGTGATGAACGGAGGCAGTGTCAGGAAATGATAAGAGAGGAAAAAAGAAAAAGGGTAAAAGAGAGAGTTCAGAAGGACTGATCAGCTCGGTTCTTGGCAGAAGCACTTTTTTAATCAAGATCTTAGTGATTTGTTGGATAAAATGAAAACAAAAATTTTACGGTGAAGCAGAATAACTTGGATTTTCCTAAAACCTGCAGCCAAAAGCGCTGCTATGAGTGTGCCTTTCTTTGGGTTCTCCCGCCATCTCCCCGGGCGGGGAAGGACTGTACCCATCCCGTTTTACAGATCAGGAGACTGAGGCTGGGAGGGCGAGCAGACATGTTCAAGATCACACAGGTACCAGGAGCGGGAGCCAGGATTTGAACCCTGGAGAGGGTGGCTGGGGGCCGCGGGAGGTGTGTGGAAGGCTGGGAATCATGCAGCAAGCTGGGTGTTCAGTGGCAGTAACACCAGCGGGGGGCAGGAAGGTGCGTGAAGAGAGGTGTCCTACCTCTACACTTTTCCTTCCACAGTCTCCCCGGCCCATGATGCCTTCTTGCAATCCCACTAGCAGCCACACCTCCTCCAGGAAGCCTTCCCGGTCCCCACTATCACTGGCTCATCATGCCATGCAGCTGAAAGCTCAGATGTTTGGGGACAAGTCCCTCCTCCTTCCCCAGCCTCAGTGCCGTTATGTTTATGCATCGCTCTGGAAAAAACTGATTACATTCCAGCCTGACCTTCTCCCTGTCGGCGGGGCCCATTACCTCGTCAATCACACGGCTCAGAGGGGGAAAAATTATTTTATCTTTAACGATACTTAAAAGTGCTCAGCAGGGCCATCACGGGGAGTGGGCGCGGGTGACCGCTGGGCCGTGAGCTCTGTGTCCCACGGGCTTATGATTTGCACTCTGCCTGCCTTACAGAAACTGCTGGAACATTCCGATCTGGAGACTTAATTCCCCTCCTCTGGGACCACCCCATCTCCAAATGGGATGCCTGCCTCTCTATGGTGCACGCACTCTCTCTTTCTGCCTTGACTCAGTCTTTCTGGCTCCCTCTATTGCTGTCTCTCTTGTTGTCTCTGTTTTTGACTGTCTCTTTCGGTCTTTGTCTTTCTCTCTTTAGTCGTACTCGAAGAGACCCAAGTGACCCCTTCTGAGTACTGAGTGGTCACCCAGTGTGGGCACCCACACACCATTAGATCCTTCCTGACACCCTGTAACGGAGATAGCACAATCATGCCCATTTTACAGTTCTGGAGACTGATGCACAGAGAGGCAAGGCTCTTTTTGCAAGGGCACCCAGCAATAATAATAATAAGGCTGAACTGGGGGAATTTGAAGCCATGTTCATTTGTCACCAGACCCGGTCCCTGCAACCAGCCTAAATTGTCCTTGCACAGAGAGGAAAGCCCGTCATCCCTTCCCTCTGAAAGCCTGGCAGGATTCTTGAAGGCGCTGGAAGGCTCAGACCCCAGGGATGGGTTTGAATCTTAAGTCAACCACTGTGTGACCTTGGGCAGGCATTGGACATTCCCTTGCCTCTACTTCTTCATCAGGAGAATGGGCCGTCGTGGCTGGGTCTGTTGGGAGCTGGGGTCCTATCCTGGGACGACTGTCAGATAAAATACAAAATTTTCAGAGAAAATACAAAAGATACATCACAAAGAATTCTTAAGTGTAAGCGAGTCCCAGTATGGATGCGGTATCTTCTCCTAAAAATTCACTTGTGGTTTGTCTGAAACTCAGACTTAACTGAACCTCCCGTACTTTTGGCCAAATTTGGCAACCCTTGCACACGGCTCTTAAGGAACAGAAGCTTCTGGACATCGTGGGGCATCAGGTCTCCAAACAGAGGCTGCTGAGAGATTGTCGGGGGACGGGGGACACACACCTCCACCGGCACCAGGGACGTTGAGAAATGGCGGCGTCCAAGGGGCTTGACCATCTCACGCAAAGCTGGCCGGAGGCCCAACATCTCACGAAGTGACAAAGAATGAAGACCCAGGTCGCTGTCTCCCGGCCCCGGCCCTCCTGCCCCTGTGGCCGCCCGCCAGCTGCCCCATCGGGCCCGTCCCCAGGCCTGGCTCCTCCCTTCCCCAGGTGTCACTGCCTCCGGTTCTAAATTTTGCCCCAGAAATCAATTAGGGCCCCGGGCAGGTTGATTATAAATCAGCTATTTTCATAATTGTTATGTCTTTAATAAATCAAAGCTGTGCGCGTCGCCGGCAAAATGGAGCTGTCATCAATTACCCNNNNCAGGGGCAGCCGGCCAGCCGGGGAGCTCCTGGACACGGGCCGGACTCTTCCATTACGAAATTGCTTAAGCAGCGTTTTAAATAACAAAAAGGGATATCATTTCATTTTTTTCGCAACGTGGAGATCAATACCCTGTCCTTCAGATGGTATGAGGGATCGTCTTGGCCCGCTTCTCCGAGTTAATCCAATTTCCCTGGGTCTGGTGGCTCCGGGGCCTGCCGGCCTGGCCAGCCCGAAGTGCCCGGGCTCCAGGGTCTTAGGACGGTGCACGGAGCAAGGAGGAGGCCAGGGATCTCACCCTGGGACAGTTCTGCCCCCCACCCAGGGGGCACTGAGTGATGTCTGGGGACATCCGTGGGCGTCGCATGGGGGGAGCCGCTGGCGTGAGTGGATGAGGCCATGGGTGGGTGGGGGGCAGTGTCCAGGCAGCCCCCTCCCTCAGAGAGCGAGCTTCCTGGAGGTGGAGAAACCCTGCCTTGGGGGCCGTTCATGGAGGGCAGTTTGGGGCACCCCATCTTCTCCTCTGAGCCGTGTTGTTGGGGTTATTCCAAAGCAGGGAGGGGCCAGGCCTGCTGCCTCAGCCGAGAGACCTGGGTTCGAGTCCTGTGTCTGTGGCCGACGTTGTAATCCAGACAAAATGGGCTTTTTACATTTTTTTAAATGTTTATCTTTGAGAGAGAGAGAGACAGGGACAGAATCCCAAGCAGGCTCCAGGCTCTGAGCTGTCAGCACAGAGCCTGATGAGGGGCTTGAAATGTGAGATCCTGACCCGAGCGGAAGTCAGACGCTTAACCTACTGAGCCCCCCAGGCGCCCTGAAAATGGGCTGTTTAGTTCTTCCAGCATCACAGGTGCCTCTGGGTCCTCGGCTTCTGGAGTCATTGATTCAATCCAGCTGCTATGTATTGAGCACTTACGGTATACCAAACAGCATGCTAGGTATTGAGATGGAGAAAGTGCCCTTCCCCGTGTGGTTTAAATTCGACTCAGGGGAGAGAGAGTCAGAGTGTAAATAAGGGAAGGAAGGTGATGATTTCAGAGCTCAGTGAAGGAAATAAGACGGCAAATGACTGGGGGGGGGGAGGCAGCTGGGACAGGGAGGTCGCGTGGCTCTGTCTCAGTCGAGTCCTCGAGAAACAAAGCCAGCAGGATGTCTGTCTGTCTAGAAGGAGATTTGTCATAAGGAATCGGCTCATGAGATCATGGAGGCCGAGAAGCCCCACAGTCGGCTGCCTGGAACCTGGAGCCCCGGGAAAGGGGGTGGTGTGAGTCCTGGTCGGAGGGCAGGAGAAGACGGGTGTCCCAGCTCAGCCAGGAGGGGGGGGAGGGGNATCACGGCAGGCTGCTCTGAGGAGGTGATGTTGGACAGGCGCCCTCGGGGGGCGGCCGCGGGGAGGGCGGGCGAGGAAGGGATCTGGGGACCAGGCCAGTCCGAGACCCGAGGCGGCGATGCGGCTTGAGGGGCCCCGGGCGGAGGCTGCGTGTGAGAGCGGCCTCTGCTGGCCAGACGCGGCATTGCAACCTTGCTCTAGCGGCCCAGGGGGCGAGGCGGGCGGTGGAGGAAGGGGGTGGTAAGCGATACACAAATTTTCTTTTCCGGGCTTTGCGTGGCTCTGGGGAGGGACAGAGCTGGGGGAATCCGCAAGCTGGGCGACCTTCTACTAGCAGACAAGCCCCCCCGCCCCCAGGTCGGCTTGCGTTCACTAGGCTCTTCTGTAATTTGGGAGACGAGGGAGGACTTTGGTGAGTCTGGTCCCAGCAGGGCAGATCGGGCCCAATGGAATTTGAATAATTTGTGACGTAGAGTTGAATAAAGGCACTATTTCTATTTTTTAAGATATTTATTCATTTTGGGGGCGCCTGGGTGCCTCAGTCCGTTCGTTGAGCGTCCGACTTCAGCTCGGGTCATGATCTCACAGTTCGTAGGTTCGAGCCCCGCGTCGGGCTGTGTGCTGACAGCATGAAGCCTGCTTTGGATTCAGCGTCTCCCTCTCTCTCTCTGCCCCTCCCCCGCTCATGCTCACACACGCTCTCTCTCTCAAAAATAATAAATAAATAAGCATTAAAAATATATATTTTTGAGAGGGAGAGAGAGACAGAGGGTGAGTCGGGGAGGGGGAGAAAGAGAGGCAGACACAGAATCCAAGCAGGCTCCAGGCTCCGAGCTGTCAGCATGAAGTCCAAGGCGGGGCTCGAACCCACAAACTGTGAGCTCATGACCTGAAGTCGGACGCTTAACTGACCGAGTCACCCAGGTGCCCCAAAGGTACTATTTCTAGAAGGGTGTTTGAGACAAAGAGAAATTCCCAAGGGGTGTTTCAGCACCCAGGCCAGCAGCACTGGGGAGTCCTTACCACTTCTAGATGGCGCGAGCAAGAGACGGGCATGGTCACTGGACGCCAGCGAGAGCTGTGTGGGGTCGGCACCTGACGAGCCCCGGGCCCTCGGGAAAGGGACAGAGCAGTCCTGCAGGGAGCGAGCCAGGACCCCCCCCCCCAGTGCTCTGCATCTCACATGCCCCCAAGTTTGCGTGGTCACGTGCCTCAGGGGAAGCAGACTCAACCCTCGGTCCTGGTGGAGAAATGTGACTTGTCTCAGGGGGATCCTGCCTTTTTCATTCATTCGCCGATATTGCTGAGCACCTGCTATGTGCCAGGCACTGTTCTGGGCACTTCGGATATAGCCAAACCATCAAACACCCCTGCCTTCTCAAACTGACCGTTTAGTGGGAGGAGAAAGAGACACAAAATAGTAAGCACGACAAAGTAATTATACATATAGATGACAAGGGTGATGAAAATAAGTGGAGCAGGGCAGATTCAAGCGCAGGCAGTTCATGAATCTTCTCTCTCTCTCTCTCTGTCTCCCTCCTTCTCTCTCTATTCCCTTAGCTGTCACCAGCTCCCCCTTCAACCCTGAGGGAAGCAGATTTAGGATGAAAGTGACAGAGGGAAGAGAGAGAAGGAATCTGGATGCTTGCTGACCTATTGCAATACTAGATCAAACCCTCCCTGAAGTCCACCCTACTTCTGAATTAGACACAAACCTGGCCCCACTTTGCCTTGTAGGCTACTGAGGTCAGAAGAAACTCAGAGACCCCACAGATTCAGTGGGAGGGAGGATGGCAAGCTGGTGAAACGGATGTTTCTCTGGCACTATCTCTGACTTGCTGTGCAACATAAGGTAAGTGTTTTGCTATCTCTGGGCTCCAGTTTCTTCAACCATCAAATGGGATGAGAGTCCCTATTTGGCAGGGTTGTCGTGAGGTGAATGAGCAAGCGTGTGTGGGATGCCTTGTGAAGAGGTTAGCCGACAGCAGGCAGTGAGAGAGCCAGTGGGAGAGGGGTGGGGGGAGGGGGAAAGAGAGGGGGGGGGGGAGAGAGGGAGAGAGAGAGAATCCCAAGCAGTCTCTATGCTCAGCACAGAGTCTGACATGGGACGCGATCTCACAACCATGAGATCACGACCTGAGCTAAAATCAAGAGTCAGAGGCTTACCTGACTGAGCCACCCAGGCGCCCCTGAACCTCAGCTGTTTTAAAGCCACTAAGAACTTGGGATTTGCCCTCGTTACTGCCACTGTGTGGATCACCTGAAAACATACTGGCTCCAAATATTACCGTGTCACTACTCATGGTTTTGTGGGTCAGGAGTTGAGGCCACATAGCCGGGAAGTTCTGCCCTGAGATCTGTCCCAAGGTCACAGTCAGGCTGTTGGCTGGGGCTGCCGCATCTGAAGGCCCGACCGGGGCTGGAGGAGCTGGTTGGAAGGGGGCTTCCTCACGTGGCAGCTCTGCCAACACACGCAGCCTCGTGGCTCCGCTTGGGCTTCCTGTCAACATGGCGGCTAGCTCCCTGCAACTCCCCACCCCTGCGCAGTTGATGGGAGAGAGAGAGAGAGAGAGAGAGAGAGGAGAGAATGAGCAGCGGAGAAGTTGCTGTGTCTTTTATGACTCCCTGATGTTTCCACTGTATTCCATCGATACCCCGGGAGGCAGCCTTGAGTCCATGCAGGAGAGACTCATGAGGTCATGACTGCCGGGGGCTGACTCCTTAGGGCCACTTGTCACTGTGCCACCGGCCCGTCCTGCCTGACTAAAGCCACCACTGCACTGGCTGGCTGGTGAACTTGGGAAGACCACTTCTTCCTGGTGAGCCCGAGTTTTCACATCTGTGAGATTGTGGTGCCTCGTGGGGGAGCCTATGGGGGGAGGGGGCTCCCCAGGAGGTAAACTGAGTCCACTGACTCCTTTACAGAACTGGAGACGCATTCACATGAGAAAACGCCTCCTTCTACCCCTATCCTGCTTGCCCGAATTTAAAGATTTGAACCCAGAAATCTTGGCCAGGAGACCCAAAGGTGCTGTCGCCTGGGGGCTAAGTTCATAGGGTCTGGAATGAGACCCACCATCAAGTCCCAGCTCTACCACCCACCAGTTGTGTGACCTTCTGCAAGAGGATGGACGTCTCTGATCCCCATCTTCTCAAGTCATGAAAGGGCACTAGCACTGGTCTCTACTGCATGCGGGAGCTGAGGATTGAAATCCCATCTCGTCACAGACCAGGGGACCTGGCTTGGTCCTTCCTTACTGGCCTGGCTCACAGGACGCAGTGCTAACGTCGGCTGAGGCCCTAAGGATCCTGCGCTCACGTCCTCTAATTCTCCAGCCTGGGATGCTGAGGCCTGGAGAAGGGCAGACGAGCGGGCTTGGGTAGCAGACAACTTCCTGACCTCTCTTTCCAGGGACTCCACGGCTGGGCTGTCTTTGGACTTGGCATTTCTGCCAAGGATTTAGGGGGAGTGGGTGGGGCCAGTCTGCCAAGTGCGAGGAAAACCCTGGGGGAGGGGAAAAACGTGGGGAGTTTGGGGACGAGGCTGGGATTCGATCTCAGAAGAGAGAGAGTGAACTTTGACTCTTGATGACCAGCTGGAATGCTGGATCAAGCCACTCTTGAAGTCCAGCCTCCTGCAATAAATGCAGACCTGACCCCACTCTTGCCTCGTGGGCTGCTGAGGCCGGCGGACACTCAGGAAACCCACAAACCCTGTGGGAAGAAAGACGGAGGGCTGGCAGAGCCAGCTTCTCCCCTGCACTGAAGTCTTCGGCAGCTGGGAGCCATGCAAGGTGTTGGAGCAGAGACGTGACTCCCTTCCATCCTTCAGTGATTCCACTTTTCTTTCTCTGACTTGCTTGGAGAAGCCCTCAGGCCCGGAGCCGGCCGGCTGGGACCCCCCCATTCTCCCACATCCCCCCTAAGACGGGCTGCTGGGCCGTCATCCCTGCGGGAGAGCCTGGGAACCGGAGACAAGAATGACCTGTGATTGTCGCAGAGGCCTCTGCTCTAATTTCCCAGAATGGGTTTTGAGCGGCTAATGCGGCCCCCGCTGGGCAGGAGATGGAGCTCCCGGCAGGGCCTCCCAGACGAGAGAGGAGCTTCATCCGCTGCCGCTGCCGAGGCCTTAACCCTAACCGGTTCGCGGGCTGCCGGGGCCCCTGGAAACCGCCAGGACCTGCCGGGGCCCCTGGAAACCGCCGGTTCTGGCAGCTGGGATGGGCGAAGGCGGGGCAGGACCCCTGCTTTAGGACTTCGGGGCGGTGGGCCTGGGAGGGGCCCCGTCTCTTGAGGGGATGGACGTGGAAACTGAGTCCCGGAGTCGGGGAGCCTGGAGTCAGGGTCCCCCGGAGTTGGGGCTCAGCCTGGGTCAGACGGACTCAAGTGGGCGCCAGGCCAGTGTTTGTTGAATGAATATGGGAATCCCCAGTGGCCCGCACGGGTGGAGTCCAGACACGGTGACAGTCACTGTGGTTCTCCTTGTGGTCATGACCTGCTCCCTCCAGGTGTCCAGAAACTAGGTGGGGGCCCTGGGGGCAGGTGGCTTCTTCTCTCCCAGCGCCAGCCCCCCCGCCCCCCCCTCCGGCCGGGCAGGTGTGGGGACAGAAGGGGGAGGGGCGCTGCATGAGTAACTCTGGCTGGGGCACTCCGTGTGTGGGGACAGGAGCCAGGGCGAAGGTGGGGACAGAGTGGGGGACAGCGGGGTCATCCTGTGGGGGAGGGGGTAGCCAANGAGGTCTAGGGCGGGGCAGGGGCTTGGTCAAGAGGGGGCGCCGGGGTTTGCCCGGGGGGGGGCATGTGGGAGGCGAGGATCATCTTACCCTCCCCAAACCGTCAAAGGTCAACTTCAAGGCCCTTTCCATCTGAGGTTACAGATGTGACAGTCACAGACCCAGGAGGGACAGGTGTTTATGGAGACTCACCAGGACACCACCTCCCTCAGGGTCAAAGCCCACAAGCAGCTCACAAGGCCCTGCACAAGCCGCCCCCCTTCCCTCCCTGCCCTTCCCTCCTCCCCTCTCCCCATAGCTCACTCTGCTCCAGCCACATGGGCCTCCTCTCTGTTCTTCCAACGCACCAGGCATGGTGTTGCCCCCGGACCTTTGCACGTGCCGTGCCCTCTGCCCCAATATCCACATGGCTGGTTCCAATCTCAACTCTCTTAGCGCCAGCATCACCTCCTCCAGGAGGCCCTCCCTGATTTCCTGGGTTTCTCGACTTCATCATTCTATTTATTTTGGCCCCGAACTCATCATCACCTGACATTTCCTTGTTCGTGCATTTGCTTACGCGTCCCTTATCCGTCTCTCCGAGGGTTGGCAGTGAGGCGGTCTGTGCCGCCACCCCCTCCACGGTGCCTAGGGTATACTACCTGCACACAGTCGGCGCTCAATGCATACCTGTCACCTGTCAGTGGAAGGATGGGCCCTGCCTATGGGACACCTTGAATTACTCCAGATGAACCAGGTAATGACCTTGGGAGGAGTGCGCTTGCTCTTGCTGCCGCAGGGGCGGGGGCGGGGGTGCGGCGCTCACGGGCGAACCGTTCTGTCCAAATAGCCCAGGGCTTCAGAGTCCTCCTCAGNCTGGATGCCTGGCCAGGAGTTGCCCAAGGGGCCCCGCGGGGGGGCGGCGGCGAGGCCGGGAGCTGGGCGCATCATGGGGACAAACGCAGGCACGCTGCTGCCCTAACAGACCTGTCCAGGGTGCGGGCTGGGAGCCGGGGACACGGCCGGACTGAGATGGGCGCGGCCCCACCCTTACTCGCTCACCACAAACAGGCCAGGCAAGCGTGAGGGCAAAGCACACTCCTCGTAGTAGTGGGGGAAGCTTAGGCCCCGGGGGGGATCTAGGGGGTCTTCCGGGTGGAGGCGTCCTCCAGGCCGAGAGCGGAGGGAGAAGAGTGGGTCAGTTGGGTGGAGGTTTGGGGGCAAGCGGGTTCTAGGCACACGTGGAGGCGGGGGTTCAGCACAGCCCAGCCCCCTGCCTGAAGGTCCAGCCGCTACCCTGGGCTTCTCCCCAGGACGCCCCCAGGTCCCCTCCTCAGGACCCACTCTGGCCCCCGTGTCTCCCTTCAGACCCGCCCCTCCCCTTGGGTTCCCGTCCCCGCAGCGGCCGCGCTGGAGACCTGGACGTTGGCCTCTGTTTCACTCCGACCACACCTGTTCGTCCCCAGCTTCCGCCCCAGCCATCAGTCTCCTCCTTTCTGCCCCGCCGAGGCGCCCACCTGCGCCTCCTCCCTGGCCCCCAGCACCCCGCCTGCACCCTCCGATTACCCGAGGCAGTGATGGTCTCCTCTCTGGTACTTTGCTGCAGCCCCTAAAACCCCCTCTCTTGGCTCCTTCCAACACATCCTTCAGACTCACCTCCTCCAGGAAGCCTTCTGTGATGCCGTCCTTCCCTTACTGGGTCAGGCTCCCTTGCCCTGTGCACCTACCTCCCAAATTTCCCCCATCACCTGTCTTCCAGCCTGTGTCCTTACACAGGGGCAAGCATTTAAAAAAATCCGTCTCGTCCCTTCTGGGTCCCCTATACTCTGCACGGGCTCAAGTACACAGCAGGCGCTCAATAAATATCTACTGAAAGGAGAAATACCCACCGGAGTGACAGCACGGGGTCCACTCCCTGCCTCGCACCTCTCCCTGGCCCCTGCAGCGCTCAGTTCCATGGGGCCAGCACATCTGTGTCCCTACAGGGTGGGGCTGGAGGGGACACTCAGGGGGACCCCAGGCCTGGGCGGAACGGAAGAGCAGGGGAGCATCTGCGGAGAGCAAAGCCCTAGGATTTGGGCTGAAGGTCCTGCCGCGCCCCCCGCCCCCCTTCCACAGAGCGCTTCTCTCCGGCCCGAACCCAGAACCGGGCCCCACACCAGCAGGATTTGAATCCGCTCTTCTGCAGCAGAAGAAACGAAATCCTGACAGAACCGCCTCCTTCCGTTGCCTCAAGGGACTGAACAAGTGTGTGTGTTTATTAAATGGAGCTGCAAACAGTCGTGATTAATTCTGCTCTTCCTGTTGGGGCTTCCGTGCCCCCCACCCCCCCGCACCCCCACCCCCGTCGCGAGCGGATCCTGGGGCGCGGTGGCCCGTTCATTTCCTGACGACGCCACAAGACTCCCCAGCCAGGAACATGGCATGTGTAGAATCAAAGAGAATAACAGGCAGGGGCGGGAGGGGAGGGGTGCAGGGTGTTTAGGGCGTGAGCCTGTGGCAGCTGCTTCCCTGTGCTCTGAGCCCAGAGCGGGCCTTGAATGTCCTGATGTCTTCCTCACGCAAGTCTGTGAATGGCAGCACCATTATCTCCATTATACAGATGGGAAAAATGAGGCCCAGAGAGGGGCGGTGACTTGCCCAGGGTCACACAGCATGAGAGTGGCGGAGCCAGGATTTAAAGAAAGGGTGGCAGGCTGGCTGTTAACTGTCAGGCTGGCATCTACCTCTGGAAGGTCCTTCCCGCTTACAATCCTCTAAGAGGCTTGCCCCAGGGCCCCCGGGGAAAGCTGAGGCTCTGAGTGCCGGTGCTCCTGAGCTTGCCTCGGCCCCTCCATTCTGTCCGCCAGCTGCCCTGGGGCTGCTCTGCCGCTTTGCTGTAGGCGGGTCTCTGCTCGGGCTGCAGCCCTGCATCTTCCTAAAGCCCTGAGCTCTTCCCGGCAGACCAGCCTCTCCTGTCTCCTCTTTGGGCCTCGAAGACACTAGCAACAACCTGCCTCAGGGCCTTTGCACTCACAACCCCCACTTCCTGGGTCGCCTTTCACCCTGTTTCTCCATATGGCTGTTTGCTCACAGCTTCCCCCCTTCAGAGAGGGCCACCCCATACTTGATGTCCCTCACCCTGCCCGTGGGTCCAGGGGCCATGTGTGTCTTAGTCACTGCTGACTATTTGGTGTTAAAAGGTGGCACAAAACTTATCAACAACGCTAAGAGTCAAGGGGTATGATTGATACCCATTTTACGGATGAGGAAACTGAGGCCCCCCTGATGCCAAGGGTTTGCCCAGAATCCCTCCATTCTGACTCCCCCTGGGCCGTGATCCCTCAGAGGCTGGATGTGGAGGGGAGGACTCTGATGATGGGATCGAGCTAAGGATTTTCAAACGGGGGCTAGCGTCCCGGAGTCCATACAGGAGGGGTCAGGAGGGTCAGAGGACAGAAGCGGAGGCTGGAGGGATGAAGGGGCGCGTGGCCTCCGGAAGCCGGGAGAGGCAGGCGGGGGGTCTCTGTGGAACCCCCTCCGGGGAGGAGCCAGCCCTGCCCACGCCAGGGTTTGGACTTCTTTCCAGAACCGTGCGGTGGCGGCGGCGCCTGGGGGCTCAGCCGGGTAAACCTCCAGCTTCAGTCAGGGCATGACCTCGCGGTTCGTGGGTTCGAGCCCCGCGTCGGGCTCTGTGCTGACAGCGTGGAGCCTGCTTGGGATTCCCTCTCCCTCTTTCTCTGCCCCTCCCCTGCTCGTGGTCGCTTTCAACCTCTCTCTAAATAAATAAATAAATAAAAACGTAAAAAACAAAAGAACTATGAGGTAACAAGCCATGGCGTTTCACTGGCTGCGGTCCTCGGCCTCGAGGCTCCCACGGGGGCGGCGCTCACAGCCCCTCTGTGCGCACAAACCGTCCTTGAAACGCCAGCGAAGGCAGGCTTGGCTTACTGTAACCTGTCCCAGCGTAAAAGGTGGAAGGGTGGTGGGTGCCCGGAAGCCCCCCGGGGTCCCCATGCCGCCCCCACCTGCCCTGTGACCCTGGCCCGGCCGTGCTCTCCATCCCCTGAGCAGCCTCTGTTTTCCCCATCTGAGAAATGGGCACGGGCGTGGCTGCTCATGGCGCCGGGCAGTGCAGAGTCGCAGAGCCGGAAACCACCGAGTCCTGCCACGCGGCTGGAGCGGCTGCGGGTCTGGCTCCCCCCACCCCCGCCCTGCCTTCCCCTCCCCCTCTCTCTGTGGGCCCCAGTCCCTGCCCTGCGTCTGCCGGACTCTCTTCCCTCCACTTTGCTTGGCTCTTCCTTGCTCGCCCCCCACCCCCCGCGAGAACTGGGAGGCCAGCCGTCTCCCCGATCTGGGAAGTCGTCCCTGATGTGGGGTTAGTTCCCGGTGCGGCTGGCAGCGCCTCCAGCCCCCCGTAAAGACTTCATCACATTCGGGGCTGGAACCGCCTAGTCATGCGGCCGNTGAACGAATCAACATACACAGGATGAATTATTATTACAGAAAAGGTCCAGGGGCGCCTGGGGGCTCTGTCAGTTAAGCGTCCGACTTGGGCTCAGGTCATGATCTCGTGGGTCGTGGGTTCCAGCCCCGCGTCAGGCTCTGTGCTAACAGCTCAGGGCCTGGAGCTGCTTGGGATTCTGTGTCTCCCTCTCTCTCTGATCCTCCCCTGTCTATCTCTCTGTCTCTCAGAAATTAAAAAAAATTAATAATAATTTTTTAAAAAGGTGCGGGGGCGGGGGCGGGGCTCCAGAGAACCGGGAACAGTCCTTGGGTTGATGTTGCAGCGGAGGCACCGGCTGCCCTGAGCGGCCTCTGATGCGGAGCCTGAACTCAGAGCTTACGTCTCCACGGCTGGGTGACCTTGAGCAACTACCTTCCCCCCAGATAGTACGTCCCTCCGAGGTGGGAACAGAAAGGGCTGAGTACCGGCAAGGCACAGAGAGGGCAGGCAGATGCCTGAAGGTCACACAGCAAGTCACAGAGAGAGAGAGACAGAGAGACAGAGAGATAGGAGACTGGCGCCTGGTGGTCTCTGCTTCCCAGACCTCCAGCCCCCCTGGGCCGATGCCCGCGCCCCCAGCCGCCCTCCCTTCTCGGAGCCTGGGGGGCGGGGCGCTGAGGGCTGTCTCCCTGGCCGGGGTTAAGGAACGCCTGGCTGCGAGACCGCCATCAAGAGCGGCCCGAGGACTTTGTCTTCGCGCACAGCTCAACGCCGCTGCCTCGGGGCCAAGTGCGCGC